>NC_090925.1:220900284-221210052 GCF_040938575.1 Ambystoma mexicanum
ATTTGTGAGGCACTCAGCTGATGATTGCTACAAGCGCTGGAATGACCTGAAACGCAGAGCAAAGAACAAACTGGCCTCAATTCATGCTTCTACTCTGGTGACTTGCGGTGGTTATCCACAAGAGGACAACCAACTCACTGAACATGAGTCTGTTGCTGGAACCTTTGTTACAGAGGAACAGATCCAAGGCGTGGGAGACCTACCAGATTACGACGCATTGACCGGTGAGTGCCCATGCATGTGTTTGTAATCCATGTGTATGTTGTGTGGGTGACGGGTTCTGATTGAGTGCCAGGTGAGGGTGTGTGCACCTGAGTGGTATGGGTCACCCATGTGCTTCCTCCAAAACATTCACTGGCCTTGGATTTGGGTATGACATTATCCCTTCTGCCCACAGTAGCCATTTAGCACCACATTACTGAAGTTGCCCTTGAACTGTCATCTTGCAACAACATTGTTCAGAATTTTTCAGTGTTCATTCAGGCTGATTGTTTCAATTCTCCCACTTTTGCAACACAATTTTCAGCCCTATTGTCACATATGTGACATGCTTCTGTCATTGATTACACCCCACATTGGCCCACATTTGTTACCTTGTTATATGAATGATTAGACCATTCAGGCTGATTGAGTATTGGCCTGCTCACGTTGATTTTTGGTGCCTGTTTGTATGTGGTACTTGATAGTTGTTTCCTGTGATGTTTAAGTGACCAACTATTGATGTGTACATCTGCCTGCAATCACTGTATTCTTGTGCACTGGATGTGTTGCAGTGAGTGGCACATGCGTATTTTGTCACACTATGTAGCATTTTTCATCTCATCATGTCCATCTCACATGGATGGCTGACAGTACTCATTCACTGACATATGGCTGTACTTGAAATATTGTACCATGGCTATGTTACATGCCATCTGTGTGCTGGCATGTGTCATGCATGTGTATTGGACATGCCACTCACAGGCTAATATGTGATGCCAGTGCTACCCAGCATGCAGCAAATGTGTTGCTTTTCCATCTTGGTGTCATCAGTGTCTGCTTTTTGCCTCCCCTTCCAACTCAGTGACAGTGCATGCATGCCAGGGTTATAGTCATCTGGGACATGTGTAAATCATGTACTGGATCTCTGGCTTGTCAGGCCTATGTGTGTGCTGTGGTGCTAATGCCTGTTTCCATTTGTTGTATTTCATGTTTTTGCAGGTGACGACTCACTTGATGCTGGTGAGGTTCAGGAGATGGTGCAGACCCAGGAGGATTTTCAGCCACGACCAAGCACCAGTGGGGGACGTGGTGTGGCGGTGGGTGAAAACACTTTGGTACTGCAGACCATACTGTTGAGGGGTGTCTCTGGGTGCAGCTCACCAGACCTCTATTCTAGTGCTGAGTCCGATGATGAGACTTATGTGCTGTCGCAGGTCAGTGCTTCTGGCAGGGATTCTGTTCTGTCCAGCCCACCTGCACCAGGGGTAGAACCCTCTATGGGGATGTCAGTGTTGGTAGGTCTGCCTTTGGCGGTTACGGATGCAGGGTCACACTCCACAGCATCTGATCCTGTTCCTGGGCCAGCAGACCAGAGGGGGAATGCAGTCCTGCAGCCTCAGACAGTGCCAGCACAGCAAGGTGCAGATCGCCTTGCCCCGAACAGGTGTGGTGCCCGCCGACACGGTGGCCGTGCGCCACCAGGCAATACTGTATGGGAAAACTCCATGTACGGTATGGTAACCCAACAGGCAGCATCAGTAGAAATGATGGCTCAGGCAATGGAGAGGGTGGCCACTTCCATTATCCCCCTGAAAGGCAGATGGAGCAACAACAGCAGGCAACAGAATCCATTTGCCAATCACACAGGGAAGACACGTTGGCGTCCAACAGGGACCAACGGGTGGCACTGGAGACTCTGCGCGAATCCATATCAATAGAGTCACAGGGTCACAGGGAAGCCCTGAGGGTAGAACTCCATAACCTCAGGCAGAGTCTGCTTGAACTTGAGGCTTCCCGAAATTTAAGGTCAGAACTGCAGCTGGAGCAGTTCACACGTTCGCTCTCAGCTGAGCTGCAGGCAACACGTGAGGAGATCCGGGCATCATGCGAGGCCATGCGTGCAGAAGTGCAGGCAACCCGTGAGGTGCTGCATGGGGATCTCCGCACTTTAATCCTCCAGAATCAGACCTTCCCGACCTGCATGCTTGCTGCCATGGAGGACCATACCAGGGCTTTGCATGGGCTGCTTCCCATAGTGCCACTACCTCCTGATGCAGTAGCAGAGGGTGAAGAGAGCGACAGCAGTTCTCCCACAATGGCATAGCCGTGCAGGCCATGAGCCCATGGAGGTATGTTTTTTTTGCAACATCCACGCAGGTGGGTGTTGGTGTGCACCCTGTCCTCGAACCTCCTGGGTGGCCTCCCCCGTCTCCCTTACCCCCACATGGCCATTTATTTATTTATTTGTAAAAAAAAAATTTTTAGTGTGTGTTGCCTTGTGTGGCTCTCGTGGGCATCCACTGTATTCCGGCTGGGCACATGCAGGCTTGTCCTGAGTTTGGGTTAGATGCTTGGGTTCATGACACACACACCCCTCCTGCTTCCCGTTGCTATGGGCTTGCAAAGGGTGTGATAAAGTGACAGAGACTTACACAGTGACATTGGGCTCCCATGAGCTGTGAGCTGTGTGGGCAGTCTGTAGCCCATACTGTGTGGACATCCCTAGTGGGTATTGTTGTTGTATTGTACACTGCATGGTGTATTGATATGTGCTTGTGCATCCATGTCTTCCTCCTAATTTGCAGGTTCCTTCCTCATGTCTTCACAAGGCCGTCTCCTTTGCAGATGGAGTTCATGTTGTATGCAGTACACTGACACATTTGCGTGGCAGCAACACTCTACAGTTGGAAGGGGTCGATGTGCTGGCTTATTCAGGTTGTAAGACTACCACTACTTTGACTTAGTACTGTCATGTTTTTGCAATGTTTCATGCTGTGTTGCTGTATTGTGTTGGTGGTAAGTATTTGTTCATGTGTGCTGTTTGTTATTGATTACTGGGAGCATATTGTGTGTGGGCAGTTTCCATTTGGGACAGTGCACTTTGTGACACTTGTGTCAGGTCTTGTGCATTGCTTTGTTTGCTTTCACATTGCATGCCATGCCATGGTGTGTTGGGTGGCAGAGCTGGGGAGGGGTTGGGTGACATGGCGCTGTTTTCATGTTGTATTTTGCAAAGGGGTAATCAATTTAGCAGCATAGATGTATGTCTTTTAATGACACAGCATTGGTGGTGTTTTGGTAGGTAGGGATGCACACAATGTAACACTTCCAGGTGACCAATCTCAGGCTGGTATGGTTGTGACAGTTGACGTTCCCTTATGTCATCATCATTGATTGTCAGCTGTTATGTGCCAGGGTTGTGTGCACTCCACAGGGTGTGATTTTAGGTGAAATAATTAGCCACCAGCTGCGTACGGGCTCCCTCACCCGTGCACTTTCCCCTCCCATGCGCAGCAGCCGTGCATGTGGTTGGGGATGGGGGGGCACCACCATGTCCACCCGCAGGCCCCGGCGTGCTGCAACTTTGTGCAGGACACATGCTGCCACTATGATCCTGCACACTACTGGGGGAGCGTATAGCAGCTGCCCACCAGAGCGGTCAAGGGAGCGAAAGCGTGACTTGAGCACTCCGAATGTGCGCTCCACTATGCCCCGGGTTGCAATATGGGCTGTGTTGTATCTTACCTAGGGTGGTGTGGTGGGGTTCCGAATTGGCGTCATCATGTGGATGCTCAGAGGGTAGGCACTGTCCCCTGGGGAGGTGGTGATGGGTATCATAAGTGGGGTTGTGACATTACTCAGTATCTGACATGCATGCATGTGCAGTGGCATTTATACTCACCAAGCAGCCATGTATCGCCATGCCACCCAGCTTCTAGGTCCCGGTTTAGGGTTAACATTCTGGAAATGAAACTGTCATGGGTGGACCCTGGATAGTTGGCATATACTGAGGTGATGATTCCCTTGGCATCACATACTACCTGCACGTTGATGGAATGCCAGTGCTTGCGGTTTCTATAGATGTGCTCCGTTGCCCTGGGGGGATGTAGCGCCACATGGGTGCAATCAATGGCACCTAGCACTTTGGGGAATTGTGCCACCCCGTAGAAATCCTGGACGGCAGCCTGCCTTTCTGCAGTTGTTCTGGGCAGGTATATGTGCCTGCGGACTGATGGGCCTGCAGTCATGACGGCCAACACCTGGTGTAGGCAGCGTGACTGCCTGGCCTCTGACACCCCCACCCCCCCCACTATAGCGCTTGTCTGCTGAAATGATCCAGTGGCCAAGAAGTGCAGTTCATTAAGCACCTTTTCCTGGGGACTCAGTGCTTGGGAGCACAGGGTGGGTGATGTGAGGTCATCCTCCCCCTCACTCACCATGTCAAGTATTATGTGAGGTGGAAACCTGTACCTCCCATACACCTGGTCATCAGGCCTCCCAAAAAGGATGGTTCTGGGTGTAAAAATTCTGGGCCTTACTATCCTCCTCCTCCTCCTGCAGTATCCCATGACCACTGCTGCAAGGAACGATATATTCATCTTAGCGTCTGGGCTTGTTTGTTGTTTACAAGCAATTTTATGCTGCGCGGGTCCACGTACGCCTGCTTCCTGCTGGCGTACGTGTTTCCGGATAAGCGCATCTTTTTTGGCGCACGCATTAGCCCGTTCGATTCCATGAATACGTGTTCTAGGTGCGCGTGTGGGCGGTCCGTGCATTTGCCTCCTGTACTTCCCCCGTGACGCCCACATTTTCACGCGTTGTTCCCCATTCCGCGTGTTACGCCCCGTGTTACGCCTACTTTTGTTGTGTGCGCTGCGCTATATGCGCTTTTGCTGTGCACGTAGCGCACGCTGTTTGAAGACGTGTGCGCCAGCATGCGTCACGCAGGATTTTAGCACACATCCATGGATTTACATGCTCACGGACTTCCATGAATCGCTTTGCGCGGGTTTCGCTGCGATTTTCGCACTTGGGCTGCGATTCACACGCTTGCGCAGGAATTTTCAGCACACATTGATTCCATGAATGGGCCTGAAAATTGAGAAACTGTTGAAAAAGCACTGGAGATTGGTTATGGCCACGGGATGTGTCAAGGGTCAGCCTCTCTTTCCACTTAAGAGAAGACGCAATTTGAGGGACAGATTACTCCTTTCTAGGTTAGTAGCTGATCATATTAGCCCTGTGTAAAACACAATTGAGGCTGCTTGGGACTTACAAAGAAGCCCTACTAGAGGGCATACTCCCTTCCGGACAATGTAGTAGTTGTGCCTTGACTAATAAGATTTTGGAATTTTGCCAGGGTGAATTCAGGTGGAGAATAAAGAATTATACCAATTGTAACACATCTAATGTCATCTATGTAATTAAATGCAGTTGTGCATTACTATATATCGGCATGAGTACAAGGAAGTTATCCATTAGGATCAATGAACACAGGAGCAGGATCCGGAATGGGAAACCTTCCGCTCCACTGGTGCAGCATTTTCAATTTATGAACCATGGAGCAGATGATTTCAGCTGGCTTTTTATTGACCATTTTAAATCCAATAGGTTCAATTTCTCTGTGACAGTATGACTATTTAAGCTTGAGCTGAATCGTTTTTTCTGGTTGAGAACCCATGAACATGGGCTGAATGAGGAAGTACACTGGCCAACTGTGTTGAATTGAATTGCCTTCTTGAGTTGCTCATTCGGTAATCGGTTTGTCTTGTTCCAATGAACATTACAGATTTGCTCTTGTACCTGTAAAACATGCCCTCGTTGGAACCTTAATTAAGTGTGCCATGACATGACACTGTTAGAGTTTGGATCAGATAACATTTGTTACTAGATTACATTATAGCCGGAACATGGTCTCTACTGTGGTGTATTTCACTTTGGAACATGTGTACCTGACAACTAAGAAAATGTGAATCTTGCTGTTCTGAGATGGCGCCGTAAGAAGCATTCACATATTTCATCACCATGGCACTACGTTTCAGAAAGAGAAGTCATGATGTTGTCATTCCATTTGCGAATCTGATAGCTAAGTATGTGAACTCAGTTAGTTCAAGATGGCACAGTTAGTAGTATTCATACACATTACCAACATGGCTGCATGGCATAGCATTTTAGAAAGAGAAGGCGTGATGTCGCCTTCTCCATTTATAGCTTGTGTTGCAATTGCATCATTGAAGCATTTGTGCCTGAACAGGATTACTAGCTGTCAATTTGTGAAGTTTAACTAAGGTGAGCAAAGTGGTGACATGAATAGTCTCCTTCGTATTTGTAACATAAAGATAATGTCATATCCACAGGTCTAGCGCTGGGATTCAAATTTGGCGTTCCACTTTCATTTTGTCATTGCAGTCTCATCAGTCAACACTTGCGTGCATTTAACTGCCTGGATATGGATGTTTTTTCACTGTGTTTTGCTGGCAAAAAAATTAAGGAGTAAGCAGTGGGGGTAAGCGTGTATCCTCTGGCTACTTTGGAAATGGAGTTTAGGGTGATTCTATGACAAGACTGGAGGCGAGCATTATGCTTCATCTTCATTTATTTCTACTCTTCAGCAGTTCAACAAAACATATATAAAACCATGAAAAGTGTAGAACAGAACTTTTCTCTTTTCAAAACTACAATATCCATGAGTCTCTGTAGTCCATGCCCTTTCCACCAGTCACAACCCACTTCCTGTGCTTGGGCTCCTCCTCTTCTTTTACTGCTCTTCAAGCAGATAGGTACCATTTCTTCCCTCTCCGCATGTCAAGGTTGGAATGACTGGGTTTGAGTGGAAGATTAAGATTATGCCTAGCACAGTATGTGTGTGAAAGAGAAGATTCGTTTATGTAGCATATAAAAAAAAAAAAGAAATATAATAATTTCTGTAATAATTTATCCAGAGTGTTATAGGCGCGTAGTCTCGTAACACAGACGCGTGCTCTTGCGAGATTGAGTGTTTTATCGTAGCTACGCGTCAGAGTAGATTCCGCGAAGTTTTCTTTAGGCAGAGATTTTGTTCGCGAGGCTGACGGCCCCATGTCGTAAGACCCGTACTCCAGGGGTTTAGTCAGCCTCGCGAAGACACGCGAGCCGGCCCCCACCCTTGGGGAGGCGGAGCCAGCACCTGCGAGGCTCAGAGCGCGGCTGGAGAGCTGGCGAGCAGGCAGCTCCTGCCCGTGGGTGGGCAGAGCTACTGCGAACCGTGTGTAGGCTCTAAGCTCCGAAGCATAAGCCCCCACCCGCGGGTGGGAGGAGTTAGGCATGCTACGCATGCATTAGGATGCCGCATTTGTGCATCGTGAGAGTTTTCCTTACACATCAGCAGCAGAGCACTCGGAAGAGCGAATAGCTTACATTGGCTTGAGCAAGGCCCTGATACCAGCGATCTTACGATCGTGAGCGCCGTTGCTCCAGGAGAGTATATTAGGAGACTGCAGGTCCTCGTGGAGAGAGCTGCTGAGCTAAGACACTGCAGATCCCTATACTGTTGATTGGCGCCTTAGAGACAAAGTCTTACTAGAGCCTCAGAGCTAAGGACATAGGTGCAGCCACTAGAAAAAAAAAAAAAAAGAAAAGAGAACAGAGTTAAGAAGTGAAAAGGACTTTTACTGACTCTGATTTATCAATCAGGAGCAGTGGGCATGCTAAGAGACCTGTCTCAGGTATATTAGGCACACAGCACTTCAGAAAATGTCAAAGTTCGAGTGGAGCGAGGACCTCGCTGCCAGCTTTAAGCAAGTGGTGGGGAGCTCTCTGGTTGATGCAGTGGCAGAGGGCGTCAGGCCCCTACATGAGAGGCTGGAGACACTGGAGGTTATGTTTTCGCAGCCTAGTAGCAGCACCAAGGACTGGAAGCGCACGCCCACAGACTCAAAGGGAGTAAAACAGCCCTCAAGAGGAAAGCCTCGGACGACCCCCAGGGCGCTTTGGAAGGAGCAGCGAATAGGGCCCTAGAGGTGCCTGACGCGTTTGCTAAGCTGAAGGAAGCTTATCTGCAATGGCAGGCAGTGCCGAACCTCATGACCCCCTCTCCAGGGGATGAAAATACAGGAGATGACCCCGGCTCGGAAGATGAGCAGTCTGACGATCAGACTTCGCAGGAAGACAAAGAGGTCGAGGAAGAAGACTGGGCGAAACCCAGTGGGGGCAAGAGAGCACGGAAGGAGAAGCACCTTCTGGAACCTCAGGATGATATGTTTGACCCGGAGAGCATCTGGAACCCGAGGTCCACCGAATGGCAGCCATCCCCCCCGAGTGGCACAGTATATGACAGCTAGACTACGCAAACCTTTGGACAAGGAGGTGAGACAACGACTGCGAGCGGAATGCCCGCGTCCAGATCTCCCGGGGAAAGTAGCGGAAGCCCCAGAGCTCGATCCGAAGATGCTTTCCTTCGTGTCAAAAACCAATAAAGACCCCCGTAAGGGTATCAATAGGTCCTGGAAAAGTTGCCAGGAAAAGGTTTTAGATTTGGCAGGCCCTCTCGTGAAAATCATGGACCTCGCAGAGAGAGCTAGGGACACAGGAGAAGAAGTGGACCCCGAAGCTCTCGCGGGATGGGCCCAGAGAGCAGTATGTCTTCTTGGGAACGCCAATTGCGCCATCGCTTTGGAGAGGAGGAAGGGCCTTTTTGCTCAAGATAGATTTGAAACTTAGCGACCTCTCCTCATATGAAGCGGGAGAAGGAGCCCAGGGCCTCCTGTTCGGAGAGACCTTTGGGAAGGAGATGGGCCGGTTTGTCGGGACATACGCTTCCCTCGAAAAGGCTCAGGCATTGATTCGGAAAATATTCCCAAGTAGAGTTTTTGGAGGGACCAGCCGCTCCAGAGGTCGTGCTGCCAGTTGCAGTCAAGGAGGCAGAAGACCTCAGAACCCCAGAGCGCAATACTGGGAGAACAAGAGCCAGGATACATTATTTCCGTTCAGAGGGAGATTCCCGAGAGGCCGTAGTTCCAGGGGATCAGGACGAGGTCAAGGATTTACGCCAGGTGAGAGCGATTCAGTATCCTCCTGTAGGTGGGAGGACGCACATGTTTTTAGAGAATTGGCGCGAGCTTTCAAGCGATTCCTGGATATTGCACACCATCAGAGGGCTGCAGCTAGATTTCATAGAGAGACCAGTTCAGCGGAGCAGACCACAGAGTCAGAGGCGAGCGCAAGCGGAACAAGCATGCTTAGACAGCGATATAGCGCAGCTTGCCCGCAAACAGGCGATAGAGAGATGCGAGAAGGGCCCCCAAATTTGTGAGCAATATGTTCCTAGTGCACAGGAAGGAAAAGGTGCGTCCAGTCATAAATCTCAAAGAGCTGAACGGATGGATAGTATACCGCCACTTCAAAATGGAGGGCATACAGCAGCTCAGGGACTCTCTAAGAGAAGGAGACTGGCTAACGCGTTTAGATCTGAAGGACGCCTACCTCACAGTCCCGGTCCTCAGAGTACAGACCATACCTAGCTTTCCGCTGGCGAGGACAATTCTGGCAATTAAAGACAATGCCATTCGGGCTTGCTTCTGCACCCTGGGCATTCACGAAGCTGATGAAGCCAGTAGTGGCGGCAATCAGAGAGAAGGGCGTCAGACTGATCATCTATCTGGACGACCTCTTACTCCTGGCAGAAGATCGAGAGGTGTTAGTATACCAAACGAGATGGTACACAAACTTCTAGTCTCACTAGGATTTCTGGTGAACACAGAGAAGTCAGATACCATTCCAGCACAGAGATTAGACTTTCTGGGGTTCGTACTAAACACAAAGAAAGCGACTCTGGAGCTGCCAGCTCGAAAGCTCAAAGATATAAAGAGGGAGATCAGGTTATGTTTAGAGAAACAAAGAATATCCCTCAGGACATTAGCGAGGATAGTTGGGCTGTTAGCAGCATCTATTCAGGTCATATTCCCAGGGCCCCTGCACTTCCGGGCTTTACAGAGGTTGAAGATAAAACATCTACAACAGGGTCTGAAGTATCACCAAAAGGTGCCTCTAGATCAGGACTCCATTACAGAACTAGAGTGGTGGTTAAAGAATATGGAAGCTTGGAATGGGCGAGCCATATTCAGAGACAAGCCAGATCTGATAATAGAATCGGATGCCAGCCGGAAGGGGACCCTACATGTGGGACCCTACAGACCGGAGGCAAGTGGAGTGAAGAGGAGCTCTGTCTCCACATAAACTTTGTAGAGCTCCTGGCAGGATCATTCGCGATCAAAGCCTTCACAAGAGGAAGGGTGAAATCTTGTGTACTGCTGAAGATGGACAACATATCAGCAGTAAGGTACATAAACCACCTAGGCGGTACAAGGTCCAAGATGCTAGCAGAGCTAGCGAAGGACTTCTGGCACTTTTGCCTACAGACAGAAACGTCAGTGACGGCATAGTACCTACCAGGCTCGCTGAATGTGGTAGCAGACTGGAACTCTCGTTACCTGACGGACTCCAGCGATTGGAAGATGGATCCAGCAGTGTTTCAGAAGCTGGACAGGAGATGGGGACCGTTACATATGGACCTATTCGCCTCTCGGCTCAACACACAGACACGCCTCTATTTCAGCTGGAGGCTGGACCCGGGAACGCAAGGAACTGATGTTTTCCTGCAGGAATGGGCAGGAGGCCCGCATTACGCTTTCCCTCCCTTCGCAGAGCTCTAGCGAAGTGCCGGAGGGAGAAAGCGGAACTGGTATTAGTAGCACCTTTGTGGAAGTCACAAGTGTGGTTTCCAACACTAATGGAACTAGTAGCGGACGTTCCCAGAGTCCTCCCCGAAGGAGAGCGACTGCTCACAGACCAGTTGGCTCGTGTCATCCTCTGAGAGTGAGAGGGACACTCCCGCTAGTCGATATCAGGAGACGTTGGGCGCTGCCAGGAATTTCAGCGCAGGCTGCTCAGTTTATCGCGGAGTCCTGGGCTCCATCCACTAGGAGGAGCTACGACGCAGCTTGGGCAAAGTGGACAAGCTGGTACAAGAACAGAAGTGTTCATCCCGTTTCAGCACCTGTAGTGGAAATACTGAATTTCGTGGCGCACTTATTGCAGAACGGGAAAGCTTTCCGGACAATAGGAGTATACAGATCAGCCATATCAGCAGGGCATATGCCAATAGAAGGGGTACCGGCAGGGGAGCATCCCGCGGTAGTGAGGCTCATTAGAGGAGCGAGATTCAGAGTGCCGCCAGGGCCCAAATATAGTACAACATGTGACGTGATGACGGTATTGCGATTATTATCAGATTGGCCATCAGATAAATACCTTTCTCTTAAACAGCTGTCAGGTAAACTAGCTATGTTATTATGTCTGATTTCATGCAAACGAGTGTCAGACGTTAGAGCGCTAGAAATTAACAGACGGTCCTTCGGTCCGGAAGGAGTCACATTCTCCATAGCCAGGAGGACTAAGACAGGCACCTCCACAGTGCATTATCTGTATTTTCCGAACAATTTGAAATGGTGCGTTGCACGGTGTATTAAAGAATACGAGAATAGAACAGCAGAGATTAGAGCAGTGAATACTACTCAGTTATTAATAACGCGCAGGAAGCCTTACCACGCAGTGGCATCAGCTACCATAGCTAGATGGGTCAAAGAGGTCATGCAGGCAGCAGGTGTGAATGTGGACACGTATGGAGCTCATTCAGTGAGAGGAGCAATGGCATCGTCAGCCGCAAGAGCGGGAGTGCCTTTGAGTGAAATAATGCTAGCAGCAGACTGGTCAAGCGATCGTACTTTTAAAGAGTTTTACTTTAAGCCAGCAGAGGGTTTGGCTGGTGCAGTGCTGGGGAAGCTTTGAACAAGCATAATGCTCACCTCCAGTCTTGTCATAGAATGAAGATTACCCCTGCTAGCTGCGCAGGGAGTATTAATTCTATTAAAGACTAAGGAAGCGAGCATTAAATTCCCACCCGAGTACTGTAATGTATATAAATGTTGATGCATTATATGAGTGAGGACATTACATGCACACCACCCTAAGATCTCTTATTATGTTTTCATAGGGGAAGATCAGAAGAACAGCTGAAGGCAGTGTCGTAGCTGAAGGTATCAAGAGTCCGGGAGAGCACCAGCAGTTGAGTTTAAAGTTCAGAAGACCCTCCGCACCGTTGGCGAGGATCAGTTAAAGAACATGAGTGACTGTCAGAGCGAGTAAAAGCAGAGGAGGAGCCCAAGCACAGGAAGTGGGTTGCGACTGATGGAAAGGGCATGGACTACAGAGACTCATGGATAATGTAGTTTTGAAAAGAGAAAAGTTCTGTTGTACACTTTTCATGGTTTTATATATGTTTTGTTGAACTGCTGAAGAGTAGAAATAAATGAAGATGAAGCATAATGCTCGCCTCCTTAGTCTTTAATAGAATTAATGCTCCCTGCGCAGCTAGCAGGGGTAATCTTCATTGTGTCGCAAATATGTATAGGATTGATGTGGTGCCTATGTCTCGGTACAGGGCTATGTCCCTTTTTGTGCCTTTTGGGCTTTGGAACACCCACCCAAGCCATTAAATAACAACTACCCGGATATCAAATTTGGATGGCAAACAAGTCTGTTGGCTTTGTTAAGGTTTTATTATGTGCATGTTTTTGACAATATTGGTTAGCTGGAATTAATTGCCAACACTGTTCGAACATTATAAAAGGCAATTACATTAGACATCCCAACAACAGAAAGAAGATTCCCCTGAAAAGCTATGCAACTTGTGACTCCAAAAATGTAGTCTATACCATCAGATGCCCCTGTGGCCAATACTACGTGGGGAAGACCAGCAGAAAAGCTAAGGAAAGATGGACCAAGCATAAATCTCAGATCAGAACAAAAAACCCCAAATCACCAGTCTTTCGTCACTTTAGGGATAACAATCACAGTATTTCTCAGATGAGATTTGCGATATTGGAAGTATTACACCTCCTACAAAGGGGAGTTGACCTACCTAAATTATTAGCACAAAAAGAACTATACTGGATTCACAAACTTGATGCAATGTCCCCTTAGGGCTCAACAAAGAATATTATTTGGGTCCATTCATTTAAAACATCTGAACAACACACCTCTTTTTCCAACTGTCCTGATAACTATCTTTAGTGAAACCAGAACTGTTTGGGTTAAATGATGGGATTGATGAAACGACTGTATGACTCCCGATAGATTGTACACCACACCGTTGGGAAGAAAAACTGAGTTGGATATGTATATTAGTCGGTTCTACCATTTGTTTTATGACATCCGTATTTACAACTACATTGTGAATCAGTTTTGGACAGTGTAGCTTGCTGTCCTTGATATTAGAACTATGTAAATGAATATATCTAGATCATGATGTCAATTACATTCTGATATGTTGTCATGCCAGCTAGTTGATTTCTTTGACCCTCCGCCCCCTACTTTGGGGCTTTTTTATTCAATATTGTACTTATTTGATTTTAGTCTACTTATTCATATATACAGTGCTCATCACCGTATATTACTTACATAGTGTCCTCGATTGACCACTGACATCGGTCCTCTACTCTAAGTTCCCCACCATCCTCTCAAATTACTCCTTTCGCCTTGTGCGGAAGTCTTCTCCTAACACCTTTCCCTGGTGTTATCCTCCACTTTAATCTCCCCGAGCGGGACCTTTTCGTTAGCCTCTTCTTGAGTTCATTTCTTGGAATAGCCAGCAGTGGTTATCCCCCACTCTAAGACATAAACACCCTTTTCATGGGTTCAGGTAGCCTTCTCTAGGCTGCCCTAGTAATGTTACAACGTACGTCTGATTGTCGACAACATCCCAATACACGGCGGCCAATATTTGGCCGCGGTCTGTACATGCAATTAGCGTTTGTCCGCTGATTTGCACTCACTCCACTTATTGTGCCCCTTCTTGCTTTAAGGATCGTTGGGATGCCAGCTTGTTGACACATTACGTCATTCACGCGCAAGCGTGATGACGTCGTGTTTATCATCCTGGACTCCCTATGTTGTGAATTCGCTCCTTTCCAATCAATAACACTACCTTGGTAGCATCAACAGTAGGGCTACCATTGGGAGATCCTGTTTTCCGCCTTTTATAAACAAGCATACTTCCTTACTCAATTCTAAATTTGAAGACGTAGTGTCACACGCTCCCGCGTTATGACGTCACGCATGACAAACGCAATATAAACGCAGCCGGCATTGACAATGGCGTCTGCTTTCCATTTGGATTCCGGTCTTCATTTGTCAGTGCTGCGGATGCATAGGTAAGCTCTCTCCCTCCTAATAACAACTCTTGGCATGCATTCTCATTTTTTTTTGGTGGAGAATACGTTTCTCACCTTGTCTCTTACCTCGACCTATTCTGGTTAGACCTTTAAACCTTTTCTATTCCCTTTTTTTCTTTTTAGTGACAGTGGACATCTGTCCAATATTCGATTTCTAATCAGCCATCATAATCTCAGATTTCTTACGTCACAGTTTGGGATCACCGTTGGACCTTGGCTCCACACCATGGCTATTATATGAACCTCCACTAACGCTAGCAGTTGTAAGTGACCTTTTTTTTATATAAAGTAGTTTCCGAGAGTCTTTTCTCCTTACTCCTACTTACTAGTTTTTATTTCACACTAATTTCTTAACAGATATGACTGGGGTGACATTTTCCTTGGATCACTGTCCCCTCGACCACTTGGGGTCCTCTTTCTGGATCCACCATTTCTTCGTTTGAAGATACCCTAAAAACGTCCACAAGGTCAGAACTAACTTTTTGATTTGTTTCCCTTCTTTGTTAGATCTTTCTTTCATGACTATACAACACATTTTTCAGTAGAGTTCAGTCTATCTACTCATCTCATGATATTGACCTAATTATTATTCTTTTCTACAAATAGTAACATGAAGGTAAAATGTCTAATTTGAAGATATTAACCCTTTGGTGTCAATGTACCCTTTATTTTGTTGTTGAGTATTTTTTGATACTTATTCTATTAGCCTATATGTACATGACATAAGTGGTTGTAACAGCCTGTTTGGTATAATTTGTAAAACTATTGTCTATGGAAAAAAACATCAATCTAATGTAGAATTATGTACATATTTTTTCTTAGAACCTTTTTGATTTGCCCCTGATGAAGAGTGGACTACCACTCGAAACGTGTTGGGCCTGCCACAATCTCAACATCAAGAATAAACATGAATTTCGGTTCTTGTGACCTACTCTGACTGAATGTGAATTTCTTCAATTGATCTCCTCAAATATTGCCTCAGGCTAAAAGTTTCCTCTTTTCTTTAGAGGTCATTAGAAAGATTGTAAAGAATACAAACTAATTGTTGGTCTGGACTTCCAGACATTGGAAAGTGTGCAGGGGACGTGAGTTCCCTAATTGGGAACTTTTTTGTTTTTTATTACTTCATGCAGCCTAGGTGTCAAGGTTGCTTATCTCTCCTCTGCACCTCATATCTATTTTCTAATTCTTTCCACTATTTCTTTAATACATTAATACAAAACATAATAACCTACATCAATAGGGTGTGCCAGATTCGTCCAACCTTCCTTTTTCCAATATTGGTTAGCTGGCAAGGGGTGTTCACAGTATGAATTTCTTTTTGATTGTTCTGCCACAACTACATTTGATGATCATTTTTTGCCCTGAGGAAGGCTGGGTTGTTTTCAATCAGTTTAACCCTACAGCTGAAACTCGAGTTTGCTAGAGAGATTCAGAAAACAAGACATACACGTGAAGAATGGAATTGGCTGTATTTACTATGGCTGATCTAATTATCTGCACTAATTGCTCTTTTTGCACCAACTGCGGTTTTGCACAGGAAATTGCTTTTTGCACATTACATGTTTGCATTTATTGTATGTATAGTCTGTGGTTGATTGGATGAATGGTTGTGTATAAGTGAGGCATGTTGTGCTGTGTGTATAGTATAAGTTACAGACCTTTCTTTTGTCATCATTGTTTAATATGGATGAGATACACAACATCCATTGTGTACTGATTACATATGTTGCAAAATTGAACTGTGACAGTGCCAGAGAATGTTTTTGCATCATGTTTTCACCTTTATTTAACATTTGTGTATTCATTAACAACTTTCTCATTAATAAACACAGATGTTCAATTACAATGCTAAAACAACGTGCTTCCTGTGAATGAGATTATGCGTGTACAAAGGCTTTGGAGTGTTTGAAATGACTGATATAGGAGTATGTTTTCAGTTGTAGTTATCGGGAAAGGGCGGGTCTCTTGGTAGCTTTCCAATGTAGCTTTCACCTGGCACTGACATAACTATTTTTCTGAAGAGGAAAATGCTGCTTGACTTGAGGGATGGGGAAGACTGGGTGCTCTGATCATGTGTTATCTTTTGCATAGTTTGACGCCATGGTCATGGCATCTTGTTTCACTGCCCGGAGGAGCCCATGGAATAGTCCCAAATCGCTCTTTTGTAAAGGGGAGATGCAACAGGCAAGTGTTCCACAGTGGATCTCTCGCTCTCTCTTTCTATTTTATATGCTGATGACATGCAGCTCCTGGTCGATGCCCACTGTAATTCTGGTGATGCTTTGGAAATGGCTGGTAGCCTGGGGGAAGTACAGTCCTGGATGCAGGTTACCTGGTTGCACCTTAATGTTGAAATGACAGAGGTCCTGCTTCTGGTGTGTTTCCCCCTAATGCTGTGCCCCAGCATTGGCCTGACCATCTTGGGCAGCCCCCCGTCCTGGTGGAGTCAGTCTGGAATCTGGGGGGTATGGGGGTTAGCTTGGACAGATGCCCCTCCTTTCCTGCTCAGGTCAATGCAGTTGCGAAGATAGTACACTCCGAGCTGTTTAAGAAGAGCAGGATCTGCCCCTTACTCACGTAAGGTCAGTGCAAACTACTGGGTAAAGCTGTAGTGATATCCAGATTACACATTGTGATGCCAATCTCTCTGGGCAAAAACTACAGCTAAATTGCAAGGAAGCCAACATTTATCAGATATGGAAGAATTACATTTTTTGGGTTTCTGCTGCCCTATTGTAGATCATATGGCTCCTAGAACATTTGGTGCTTTTGAAGCTCTCTATTGTCTCCCTGGTGGATTTGTTCACACTACAGTTGTGTTGTGGAGTAGGCTGGTGGCAGCTGTTATTTAGTTTTGGATTCACCAGAGGTGTAGCCATTCGTAACTGCATTAATAACCTAACACATCATATGCCAAACATTGGGGTACGCATGCACTCATTTAAGTCATACTCCCAGACATTCAGTTTCTGACCATTCATTACTCTCTGGATACCATGACTCAGACTTATAATTTCTGTTGTGCAAAAAAGGTCTCTTCTTCAGCTCAGCCTTGTATCATATATTGTGGTGTGGATTGGGTTAAACTTTCTTCCAGGTCTGTCATTTGTAGACTCCAGCCTTATTGGCTGGCTACCAAAACCTGTGTGTGTTTGCCTGGTGTGTGAGTGGAGGTTTATCTTAGGCCAGCCCAGTAGTGAATGTCCATATGTAGGAGGGGGCCTATACATTACACAGATCACTTTATTCTGACCTGAATTGCTGAGGATTTGCCACGAAGATGATCTCCTGATTTTCGAATGCAATGTTCGGCCATACTGGCTGGGACCTGTCCTTTGTCTTCACTATGGTTTCTTCTCTTCGCTGTTGGATGTCGTTTTTAGGCAGTTCCTCGTCCTCCTCCCTGTCCTCCTTGCCAGCTGAACTGGTTGTTCCATGCTGGGACCATTCCGGGGTGGCTGTGGTGCACCCAGAACAGTGTTGGGTGACCATTACTCTGCTTCAACAGCACCCTGGGCCATCCTCCCCCAATCACTGCTCCTATCAGTAGACTATTCCTTGTTAGCTGAATTCCATGTCTTGCCGCTCGGGCTGGCGGATCCACTTGGTCAGGTCCTTACATCTTCCTGGTGCCTTCTTGATTGTTGCTTCTGCTCCTGGCCGGTGAGTCGCCCTCCTGGGAAGAAATAAAGATTATTATTGTTCTTCTTTGTCTAGGTCTTCGACAGTTCAGGGTTTAAAGGAATGGTTCGGTCAGAAATATTATTGTCCCTATGGTTCAGCCATGTGTTTTTAACCATAAATCAATTGATCGTACAAACATTTCCTCTGCACCTTACCCGAGTTTTCATCTCTTGAACACAAGCGAAATCGGGCAGAAAGGCGTGGCCATCTTGTGATAATCTTATCACTTGCCACATCGCCCTGGGTGACCAGCGTTTGCGGCACTAAATCATATCCCCCGCCCCTGAGCCTGACATCATTAGACGCGTACCGCCCATTTCACAACGCCAAAGTGCGTCTCGTGTCAACGTTCTCTGCTCTTCAGCTAATGACGTGTCGCCATGGAAACGGCAGGAAGCCTCTTTCCTCGATAAATATAAACAGACCGTTTACAACAGCAGATTTTCTTTTCCATTCCTCTCACTGTATTTCTTTGCGTATTCTGTGGCTCGTTTCTGTCAGCTACCTTCGTTGCTTGTAGCCCGTGTGAACAGATACCAGTACCACCGCTATAAATAATTTTCGTTTGTTTACCACACAATGGCAACAATAATGCCCTACCTGTACGAGCCTGAGTATTCCGAGGAGGAATTACTGGAAAGAGAAAGATGCGGAAACGAAGGGGCTTTGGACAACAGTTGGGAGGATGATTCAACAGATGAAGAGCCTGGGCCTAGTCGCATGGACGGTGTTTCCACCTGGTGTACCTGCAATCTGTGCGCGCTAATGCCAACCGAGGAGGAGAACTGCTGCTGCCGAGAAAACTCAGGATGCTTGTCCTACATATTGCAAGGCGATCCACAGACGCAATGCGTTACCGAGCTGCCAGACTTCATGGCAGTCTGTCTCACACGGTCCGCTTCACGCAACAGTTCGCCCTCGTAATCCCAGTAATGAGTAAGTATAGTCTAGTTGTGATGTCAGTTAGGCTACTACTGTTTCATGGTTGTCCCCTGTATTCTTGTAACTTCAATATATTATTGTCATATCAGTTTAGTCTTGCAATTCTCTAGTAATAGTTGTATAAAAGTCATTAAATATTTTGCAGTGTGTAGTTAGCATTTCTCCTGGCAAAAATGCCATTGCATACAAGAATTGTCATTGACAACTAAGGTTTAATACACTTATCTTGATCATTTAAAAACAGTTTGTATCGTTCTCTTTCACAGGTGGTACCGACTGGTGGCCTATCGTTCGTACACATGGTGGCTTCAAGGGAGGCTTGGACACCGCGTACGACGAGTAATACCGGCCTGTGACGTTGGTGCCATTAGACAAACTTTCCCCAGTGACAGCGGTCAGTACAGGGGATTTTCCCTGGCTGAGCTGCAACCAGGCCTTTACAATGTCTAGTATTTTTGTGCCATCAAAATAAGAACCCAAATAAAAAACATCATATTTTTATCAATTGTTGTTTCAGTTTTTAAGTGAATCAAGTGTGTTAACATTCAGCAGTGTTCCGGTGCCTTGTCTGCACGCCCCAGGCCCATCCATCCCCCCTCCACTATCAAATGCTGTTCGCAGCAGTGGATGTGCACTGCCAAGGGGTGCTGTCAGGGGCGCGAACGGCCAAGGTGCCAAACAACATGTACACTTCAAAAGGTATCTTACGCCCAGGGGCCATTGTTCACATGGCCTCCTCAGACCCTGTGTCTCCACGCAGGCTCCCCTTGAAGCAGGGCGCTCCCCGGCAATACACATAATACCATGACATATACACATCGTTCATTCACAAACACACCCCTTATTGTTATTCTTTATAAACCACTTGATATTTACCATGAGAACATCTTTGAGTCAACTCGTGATCGTGCTACCCTGTGACCGTTTCGAGTGAACTCGTCAGTGTGCTACCTGTGAACATCTCCCTGTTCTCCTGCCACTAATTACTCTGCTTGCTAAATCCAACTGTTTGTTGGTCAAGATAAGAGCATGCATCCTAATCATATCTCCTTCATTTGTAAATTTATATCTATTTCGAAGTAACATACTCACAAGTACTATGTTAATTTGTTTTATTGATTTGAGTTTCTTTTTGTTATAGTTATCGATATATCAATTTTTATCAGTGTCAATTGGTATCGTGTTGCATCCTTCGCGGTCCGTGTCTATAGTGTAAGCATGTTTCCTTTTCGTGCATGATAGAATATGCAAGGGACGAGTAACATGTTCTGATTTTGAACACATCAATGAATCGTT
This sequence comes from Ambystoma mexicanum, assembly GCF_040938575.1. NCBI lineage: Eukaryota > Metazoa > Chordata > Amphibia > Caudata > Ambystomatidae > Ambystoma > Ambystoma mexicanum. The sequence goes on from NC_090925.1 coordinate 220,920,459, forward strand.
TCTGAAATGTATCCTATAATACAGCCGCCCACGCTGCATTGGTTTTGCTGTGGTGCCCAAAAGAAAGCGTGCAATGAACAATGTATGGTCCAATTCATTCTTTCTCACATTTTTATGCAAGATAATTTTCTAATAATCTTGACCTTTATTTTGCAGAATTTACAACAATGCCTGCATGTTCTATTTTCGGTTGCCCTTCGAAGACCCATGACGAATCCGAAGGCATTACAATGCATGTATTCCTTAAGACTGTTGATCGAATAAGAGAATGGGTCAGATATTGCGGATATCCACCAGAAGAACTTGAAAGTAGAGTCAAACAAGTCTTGGAGGACAAGAGGGGTCATCGATACCGCATCTGCAGCCTGCACTTCAACCCAGATATGTACGACACATCCTTGTACACAAGGAGGAATCAACTGAGAACAACTCGTAAATTGCTCCAAACGCGATTCTCACTCTATTCGTGAAAATGTCGCCACAGGTGAGTCACGCTTCCAGATTTAGCTTTACGCCTGTATTTTCGGTGTTAATGTAACTTGTAATACTTTCAATATTTATGTGATTGAATAGCTGTTTAAATAATGACTATTTTGCTAAACATCAGTCCTTGTTTTTGAGAACCCACATAGAAAATTGATTTATGGGGACAGATAACTATGCTATATTATGCATTTACATAAGCATAATTTTCTCGTATTCAGTCTCCAAACATGCCACTTTTTAATGTTGGAATTTCTAAATGGAATAATACTTTCCCTTTACAACTCCATGACTATCCACCGAATATGAAGCAACAAGATTCAACATCCATGTCTTGCCTGGAGTCATCAACCACTTCGAGTGTGTATCAGGTAATCTTACCTAGCTATTCTGTTCCAGACTAGTTTTATGCACGAAATTCTAGATAATGTGATAATATTCACATATCGTGTAATTGTTTTACACAATGTTTCATTCGTACTTTACTTTTCACATGTACCTTTGTCGTCTTTCCAAATTTGTGGCCAGTTTCCAATATTTTCGTCATTACTAATGCAAGTACTGTGTTTCAGGGAGATGCTGGGGCATCCTCTACAATTACATTATCCCTTGAAGTTGTTCCGGAACCAGACCTTACAGTTTATCCGGAGCCAGAGGTATGCATACTTACAGTACCATCTAACGAAAGAAAGTCGGTCTTATTACATGTTTAATACAAATGACTTATTTTAAAAGGATACTATTTTTTGCAGGTTTGTATACAAGATCCGTATATTGAACGGGAGGCATGTGGATCTGAGTCGGTGCCAGCGTGCTGATAGTGATGTTAGAGTAAAGAAGGTTTCAAAGAAAAGAAATAAAAATAAGGTTAGTTATATACACTTTATTATTTGCCAATTTTTTTGTGCTGAGGCCTTCATTATATGCTTTTTTATGTAAATTGTACAACACTCTGTTAGATTTACACTGAACATCCCTTTTCCTATCTGTCCTGTAGTTGCCCGATGGAGTACGGACTATGAAGACACCGACAGCGATACAAATGACAGATGCTGCTTGCCAAACTGTTTTCACCAGGAAGGAACTATTAACTGAGGCGCGGCGTGTTCACACTCGAGATGCCTATGTCCAATGGCCAGAAAATGAATTTAATATGACCGGCGAATCCAGCAAAGTGTTTTTGGACCATTGCTACAATGCGCCTGCTCTGTCAGATGAAGGTGAAAGTGAATTTGTAGAAGATAGTTTTACATAACTCGATGAACACTTGACACAATCGACACCCGCCAAAAAAATGGCCTCCAAAAAACAGTCCACATTGATGTTTTCTCCTATCCATGGTCAAGTAACAGATGTGGAAATGACAGAGACTGAAGCATCAACACTATTGACCGACGAACCAGACAAAGATATCGACTATAGTATGTCCAGTTTAGCTGATATGTCAACAACGGTTCAGTCCGAAACAACCGTGTTGCCGGATGACAATCTAATAAAAGAGGCCAAATACATAGTATTCGACAGCAGCTTGATGGAGATTATGAAGATGCTTAAATGTGTGCATTCAGCGGGAGGGGTAGTATGTGGGAAGCCATTAGTGAGCGTGACTCATCTAACACAAGGCAGTCTTCTCAAAATACACGCCACCTGTGGAAAGTTCCATAAAACATTTTCATGGTACGCTCAACCGATGCTGGGGAAAGTGCCAGCTGGCAATCTACTGTGTGCAGCAGCTTTACTTTTCAGTGGCTCTAGTTTCATGAAGTTATCCAGTTTCTTTCAGTTTGTGGAACTCCATTTCATTTCTAAAAAGCAATACTACAAATACCAACATGATTATCTATTCCCTGTCATTAGTGAATCTTGGAACATTGAACAATTGGCTATTCAAAGTACATTCTCCGTCAAACGGTTCAGGCTAGCTGGCGATGGACAGTGTGACGGCCCCGGATTTTCTGCTAAGTACTGCACCTACCATTTTCAGGACATGGAAACTAAGAAAATTTTGAGTTTGATGGTCGTGTAGGTGTCCCAATGTAAATCCTCAGCGGCCATGGAGAAACTTGGTTTTATAAAATCACTGCAATATCTACAATCGAGGGGAATGCAAATTGACCTCATAGCCACGGACAGACACGTTTCAATAGCCAAGACAATGAGAGAGCAGTATCCAAATATTACACATCAATTTGATGTATGGCATGTTGCCAAATCAATAAATAGAAAAACCACGGCTGCAGGGAAAAAAAAAGGTTTTGAAAGTATTTCAGAATGGTCCAGGTCTTTCAGCAACCATCTTTGGTGGAGCTCCAAATCATGTGATGGGTCTGGGGAAATTCTACTGGAAAAATGGCGGTCACTAATGCACCACTGTTCCAACGTTCACCACTGGACAGAAAACCAACATTTCCACCAATGTGAACATGACCCTTTGTCCCCAGAGGAGGCAGGAAGAGGAAGTGGTTGATCCCATCTTCACCTCCACACAAAGCACTTGAGAAGATTGTGTTTGATAAAAATCTATCAAGAGATCTGAAGGGACTCACAGAATTCTGTCACACAGGAGATTTGGAGGTGTTCCACAATATGTCCCTAAAGTACAGGCCAAAAAGATTGCATTTCGGCATCCAAGGGATGAAATCTAGGACTTTACTAGCGGTATTAGTGCATAATGAGAATATAGGCTGGGAACAATCTAGGACTGCAGGAAACTTAGGGATTCTTCGCTACACTATGGCCTTTACGAAAAGAAGCAAAAAATGGGTTGTCAAACCAGTATATGACAAAATGGAATTAGATTTTGTGAAAGATCTTATTGTTAATGTCGTAGAGATGCATACTCATGGAATTGCGCACAAATCTGTTCAGAGCACAGATACATTGCCAACGTGCCATGCCCACCCAAAGCAGAGCTCGTTCAATCGTTCAAAACCCGGTTCAAATGACTACCATCTGTTTTTATTTTTCACAAAAATGTTTTTATAATCTGTACAAATAAAGTATGCAATTTGTCGTTTGAAATCTATCCTCTTAGTCCTTTTCTTAAAAAAATAGTATAATTATTACGATTGCTTTCACAGTTTAGTCGGGCTACTGTGGGACCTTCATTTTTCGTGTAAATGACCAATGGATAACAGTGTATAAGAATCTTTGGGTTTTGGCAGTTGCCTTGCCATAAAGTTCCCCAAACAGCTGAATATCTGTGCGTTACACAAAAGGGATTAGACCTAGGCTACAAAACATTCTAATCACGCAAGTACTGACTGTGAAAACATGCCATGGGGTAGGAGGCCATGAGATAAGCAGAGGTGGGCCTATTACAAGACACATTTTGACTCATTTTTTGTGTTACATCGACCATCATTTTAGAATAGGGGGCATTCTGTCATTGGCAAGTTTCCCCTATACAGCAGAGCAGCGCAACAAACAACGACCAGTGACAGCCCCCAATTTTTTCATCCAGTGCCCGTGCTTCAAAAATCATGTTCTCATGGATGCGTTGACATTGGATGTTGCAAATTAAGAAAGTATGTTCATTGTGAGTGAAGGTCAACAGCTTTGAATTTTTGCTTCAAAGCTGGAGACCCATGCGTCCCATGCACAGTATAAGGTGCTATTGTTTTTTGACTTTGAGAGGCAGGGACCATTCCAAAAGGGATTGAATTGAAGGGGGGTGTAACAACGTATGATATGATAAGGTTGCCCATTTCAAAACTGGACCTAGTTACATATAAATTCAGTTTATGAAATTTCGTTGACACGAACGGAGGAGTCTGCATTACGGTCTGCATTACGCAAAGAGAATGGAAATGCTGAATATAATGTATGTTTCTCTTTAGAGGATTTTATAGCAGAACTAGTCGAAATACGAATAGCTGACCGTTATTGCTGGGACACATTGTACTTGTTCTTTCTGTGTGGCATAATGCATTGAACTGATAGTACAACCGTTGCGTGCTGGGCTATCTACTGGGCACATGGGCAGGCCTGCATCGAGATGCATGTAGACCACCACTCGTTTCTCCCTGGCTCTACACTAATAAATCATTACATTGTTTGTGCACCTCGAAATTGTTGCCCCAGTTTACGCATTACGTTTAGAGCTCAACATACTCCATTGCACTATCCTCAGGAGCAAATAGCGGAGTACTTTGATATTCCACGTTGTATTCTCTCGGTTCACATTTTGTCACCGTGTGCTAATAAAGAAAATGATTCATTGTAATAAAGATCGGCTACTGAGATACAATTCTATTTTTATGTTTTGCAAACAGGTATATCGTGCCATTCTGCGATTGTCATCTATTCCAGACCCCGACCAATGGATTCTTCAACCGCCAGCTGCAGCTACATATCAATCACTGGATCTACTTAACCGTCTTTTGGGACGACAGACAAGGTCCAATATGCCCATATGTGGTACCAGCGATAAGGAGCAACATAACAACCTTTACGGTGGTCTAGTGCCAAGTTCATACACCAGCTTTGCAAATCACAGTGCGACTGAAGTGCTTCATTTAGACAAAATGAACACCATGTGTACCAAAAAGGAACAGCGCGTGACTCACGATAAACATTTGCGGATTTGCGGATCGAGAGCAAGGGAAAAAATTCCCATTTTGATCAATTATGTCAGACGCCGAAAGTTATCGAAACATTTAATGTGAAATAAATGTACTTTACCAATTGTACAGTCTTGCTGTTTCCTTTTAAAGTACAGTTTCATATTCCTAATTGTGAGGCGCTGTGCTGTGAGATGATGTGTGTTGTTTTCCAGGCTCTGCGTCTAGTCGCGTAGGTGACGACTAGGCGCGTTTGGCTACGCTGCCCAGTAACGTCACGGAGAGAGGCGGAGAATATAAATGATTTGGTGATGTCAGGCTCAGGGGTGGGGATATGATTTAGGGCCGCAAACGCAGGTCACCCAGGGTGATGCAGCAAGTGATAAGATTATCACAAGATGGCCGCGCCCTGCTGCCTGATTTCACTTGTGTTCAAGAGACGAAAACTCGGGTAAGGTGCATAGGAAATGTTTGAACGATCGATAGACTTATGGTTAAAAACACATGGCCGAACCATAGGGACAATAATATTTCTGACCAAACCATTCCTTTAAGTCACTGGGTGCTGGTCGCAGTCCTGTAAGAGAAGCCCTGTACTTCCCAGATTCTCCCTCCATCTCTGAACTGAATCATTAAGGACTAACCCCATAGGTACTTGACCCCAGGTCCTGGAATCATGGTATACTCTTTGGATTTCCCTCCAGGTTTCCCCAGCATTCTCACGTAGTGGGGATTTGCAGGCCCCCATCTACCACAGTTTGGCCCTAAAGCCTTCTTTGGCCCCAATTCTGCTTTCTTCTTTTTTAGGTTGCTTGGACTTGAACCTGGGAGTGGAGGTCTGCAAGGGGCTCTCCTCTGGTGTCCCCTCAGGTGGGATGCTTCTGTATCTGCGTTTGGCTGTATCCAATAACCATGCCTAAGCCTATAGACTCTGTCCCATTGAGGGCTGTGGGGGACATGTTTACCAACGTGAAATTGTCATTTCTTTCGTAGGTCACTCTTGAGTCCCTGACGTTTTCTACCGAGATGGAAAATTTAGCAATTGCCACTGATTTATGGCAGATTAACGCTGGCCAGATAGCACAGCGAGTAGAGAGCTTGCGTTGACATCCGTGAGGAGCCTGCCAGCGCAAGTTTGAATCCCGGCAGAGCCAAACTCAGCCTTCCAGGGTCAATAAATGGGCACCACACACCATGGGTAGTAATAAACAGTGCCCAGATGCCTGAGGGTTCGTAGCGCTATATTCATGCAAATTATCATTATTATTATTTAAATATGTTAAAACACTGCACTGCACTCCTGCTATAGAAATGCATTAGGATACTGCATCTAATTCGGCATAAATTGTATCAATTCATGTGTATGGGTCTAAAGAGACCTGACAGGTCTGGTAGTAAGTCTGACATTTGGTAGACCTCTGGGTATTGTTTTTTTTTTTTAAAATATATTTATTGTTTTTTCAAAATACAATACAACCAGCATCATCAACATAGTAATCAGTTATGTGTCAATAGTAACTCCCCCCCTTGTCTCCCCCCCAATGCAAACCCAGACCGGGACGTTGGGCTGTCTACTGTTTGTGCTAAGGTGAGCCTGGGCTGTCCAGGTCCTCGCCTGAGGAGCTGTCCTCTTTAGGGCGGAACAGAGCTGCTGTGAGGGCTATCCATTGCAAAAGGTCCTCAGAGTCGCCAATTTTTTGTTGTCGGTGCGCCAGCTCCCAGGCCCCGGTTTCGGCCACAGTCCATCTACGGAGGTCTTCCCACCATGTTATGAGTCATGGGGCTCTGGGGCGCTTCCAGGCCATGGCGATACGTCTTTTTGCCAGGAAGTACAATAAATCCTTGAGTCTGTTAAGGGGCTTGTTCTTTTTGCCTCGCGGGTATGAGCCCAATATGCAGGCCCTGGGGGACTGCACGTCCAGTGTTATGTCCTCTTCTGCTACCCTAGCTTGAATTTGGGACCAGAAGGTCTGTATGGCCGGGCAGGCCCAGAACATGTGGGTCAGTGTGGCTGCGGGTTCTTGGCACTTGGGGCACGTCACTACACCGGTGCCGCTGAATCTTGAAATGACAGCTGGGGTAAGGTAGGCTCTGTGGATGATGTAGAATTGAATAAGCTGGAATCGGGTATTCCTAGAAACTCTTTTGTGGTAATGTGTTATGGTTTCCCATTCCGTGTCTCCAAACTGCATGTTTAGTTCAGATTCCCATTTGCCTTTACATTTGAGTTTGTTATGTGTGGAGTTGTCAATTAGGATCTCATAGAGCCTCGAGGTTTCGTGCCCCCCTTCTGCAATGCTCAGCAAGTTTTCGATGGCCTCGTGCCCAGCGCAGAGGGATTCTGCATCTGGCCATCGCTTCTTAAGCTTTTCCAACACCGCCCCGTGTAGAAGGAACTGACCCAGCGGGACCCCAGTCAACTCATGCAGCTCAGGAAATGTGTGGATGCCCTGGTCATCCACCAGGTCACCCAGGGTGGCGACACCAGAGGGTTCCCATATGTTCCGGATCGCCTTTCGGTCCTCTGGTCTGGTGGACATGATGGCAGCTATTGGGATTTGTGGGGTGTAAGGGTCGGTCAGCTTGACCGATTTGCAGGCCCGATTCCAGATCTGGGTGCCCAGGCGGATTAGGTGTGTATTATGAGTTTTTGGCGCTGGTTTGATCCAGAGAAGGTCCCTGAGCAACCAGGGTGCGTCTGGGGGCTGTAAGAGGCGTGTGTCCGTTGAGGCGTCATCAGCCATCCACTGAATCACGTGCTTGAGCTGGGCTGCTATATAGTAGAGCTCAAAGTTGGGGGTTTTTAGGCCTCCTTTATCGTACGGTCTCTGTGTTATGTCTAGGGCGACTCTGTGCCTTCCTTCCCGCCATAGAAGTTTCCTACAAAGTTTATTCAAGTCTCTGAAGAAATGTTGCGGGATATTGTAAGGGACATTGGTGAAGAAGTGTAGAAGGCGCGGGAGTGCCACCATTTTATGGAGTCCCGCCGTACCAGCCATCGAGAGGGGCAGCTTGCACCAGAAGTCAATTGATTTAGCCAGGCCCTCCTTTGCCCTGCCGGTGTTTAGTGCATGTTCGGCTACGAGGTCGCGGTGGATCATAACGCCCAGGTATTTGAATGTGGTGGGTTCCCATTTGAGGGCTAGAGGGGGGAGGTGTTCTTTCTTGGTCTCGCTAAGGGCAGCCATGGGGAATAGGCAAGACTTACTGTGATTGATCTGGTTCCCGGTGCATCTGTGGAACCCATCTAGGGTTTCAAGAATGTAGGGGAGGATGTGTTCGGGATCTTTTAAGTAGAGGAGCATGTCGTCCGCGTACATGGAAATGAGGTGGTTCACTCCATTTATCATTATACCCCCGTCTCCGTACTCCTGCCTGAGGTATGCCGCCACTGGTTCGATCGCTAAGATGTAGAGCAAAGGGGATAGGGGGCACCCTTGCCGGGTGCCTCTGGCCAGGCTCCATTTTTCTGAAAAGGTGTTATTGGTTCGCACTCTGGCGGTGGGATTGGTGTAGATGAGTTTGACCCAATTCATGAAAGCCGGACTGATCCCCATCTTGGATAGGGCGGCGTAGAGCCATTTCCATCGGACCGAATCAAAGGCCTTAGAGGCGTCGAGGGACGCAACTGCGTATTTGCCAGGTATGCTGTTTGTGCTGTGTATGACGTGATGCAGCCTGCGCAGGTTCTCTGAGATGGAACGGCCCTGCACGTAACCCGTTTGATCCTGGTTTATGAGGTGTGGGATGGCTGCTTGAAGCCTTCTGGCCAGTAGTGCTGTGAGGATTTTGTTATCTACGTTTAGCATGGACAAGGGACGATACGAGCCGCAGTCAGTGCTATCTTTGTCGGGTTTGAGTAAAGGGATGATGGTGGCTTCAGCCATGGAGTCGGGGAGGTGGCCTTTTTCGTACGCCTCGTTGTATACTTTGGACAATAGGGGGGCTAGTATGTCCTCGCAGGCTTTATAAAATTTGCCTGGGAGACCGTCTGGTCCCGGCATTTTCCCAGAGGGTAGTGACCTGATGGTGGCCATGACCTCGTCTGGGGTGACAGGGCCTCCGAGGGGAACTGCCAGGTGGTCTTCCAGGTAAGGGAGCCTGATGATGTCCAGGACATCTTCAATTGCGGAGTCTGGGGGCGGGGCGGGATCGGAATAGAGGGTTTGATAATATTCCTTGAACGCTGCATTGATCCCCACTTGCGTGTGGAGGGTCAGGCCATCTATGTTACGTATAGAGCAGATGGGGTGCCTGGGGGTTTCCCGCTTGTAAAGCCACGCGAGTAGTTTCCCGGGTTTATCGCCTAAGGCGTGGTTCCTTTCAGTGTATTTGGTATAGCTTAGTTTCCCCAGTGTCTCCCAGTGTGTCAGGCATGTTTGTTTGAGTTTGATCAATTTGTGCGTATGGGCAGGGTCAGGGGATGGTGTTGCTTCCAGGGCTTGGAGTTCGGCTTCGGTGTGCGCTAGTTGGGACGTGATGAGTTTTAGGGCCCCTCCAGCGGCGGCTATCATTTCCCCCCTTGTTACCACTTTATAGGCTTCCCATGCTGTACTTATGTGTTGGACACTATCAATGTTGGTTTGCCAGTAGTGTGTGGTGCCCTCCCTGATTTGTTCGTTAAAGGCTTTGTCTAGTAGCGCTTCGCTTCTTAGTTTCCATGTCGGGATGGGGGGTCTAGGGGCTGTGATCGCCCATGAGGTCATCAGGGGGGAGTGGTCCGATAGCACTCTGGCCAGGTACTGCGTGTCCTCAAATCTGGCAGCATGCTCTTCACTAACGAACAAACAGTCTATTCTGGTGTGAACCTTATGTGGGGGGGGAGTAAAAGGAGTAGCCTCTGGTTTCGGGGTTTTGTGCTCTCCACAGGCCTTTCAGGGCGTATTGCTGCATGAGGGCGTTCAGTATTCTGGCGGGTGGGGAGGGGTCACCATGCTTACTATCTGATCTGTCTATGCGAGGGTCTAAGGTGCAGTTGTTATCGCCTCCCCATATTGTTATGCATTCGTTACTCGGGGACAGCCGGGTGTACAGCGAGCGGAAGAAGACAGTTGCATCATGATTCGGGGCGTAGGTGCAGATCCGGCGCATATCGCGCCCTTCTATGGTGCCCTATACCAGGGCCATTCTGCCTTCATTGTCCGTTTTGGTGTGGGTCAGCGAGACAGGGACGGAGGGGGCAATCCATATCAAGACTCCTCTGGAGTATGTGGAGTACGAGGAGCCCACCAGGGTACCTCTCCACATTTTGGCCAGCGCTGCTAGCTTGGGGGCGCTTAGGTGGGTCTCCTGAAGGAGGGCGATTCTGACTCTGTGGCATTTCATGTAGGCGTGGATGCGGCGCTGTTTGATGTAGCTATTTAGTCCCCTGACGTTCCAGGACATGACTCTGATCTTGTCAGCCATAGTCTGGATGTGGTCGTGGGGCTGTGGGCAGCCTGAGGTTGAGGTATTTAACAAACTTGGTCAGCCTGGTGGCGATTCCGTTGCGCGTGGTCCCGGTCTGGCGTGTGGGGTTCTGACCCCCATGAATAATAACGTCTAACTTAACTTTAAACACAACACGTCTAGCGAGGTTACCCTTGCTCTGACTTTCCCGTTTCTGCCCCATCGGACCTGGGTCTCCCGGTGCCCTACGGGCGGGTGAACTCACCCAAACTAGCCTGGGGGTAGGGGAAGGGTTGCCTCCGGGGATATTATCAAGAGGTACGCCGTGTCTGGCGCCGCTCCGGTACCATCAGTGTCACCGCCTTTGCTGGCGTGTTGCTGTGTGATTGATGGGTGCTGTCCATGAGAAGTGAGGAAGGGACCATCGCTGCGGGCGGCTAGGGCCTGCGTTGCTTCAGTTCAATGTCTGGGATCTGTTCTCTGTCCATCCATTCGCAGGCCTCTGCGGGGGTATCGAATAAGTGTGCCTTGTTGTTGCGCAGGACTTTCAGTCTAGCCGGGTAGAGGAGTAAATAGTGCAGGCCTGCGTTCTTGAGTCTGGCTTTGGTGTGGTGGATCTGGGCCCTACTCCTTTGAACCTGCAGGGTGTAATTGGGGTATATTGCGATCTTTGCAGCGTCCCTCTGTATAGAGCCACCCATTCTGGAGAAGGCCAAGATGGTTTCCCTGTCCTTGTAGTTGAGGACTTTGGCTATTATAGGTCTGGGTGGGTTCCCCGGAGGGGGCCGCCTGGCTAGGGAGCAGTGGGCTCTTTCTATGGTGAAGCCCTGTGACAGTTTTCCGGCTCCAATTTCGTGTATGAGGAGGTCCTCGATGTAATTAGTGGGGTCGTTGCCCTCGATGCCCTCGGGCAGGCCGATGATTCTAATGTTATTTCTGCGGGCCCGTCCTTCGGCCTCATCAGCCCTGTCTTCCAGGTTCTTCACCTTTTGCGCCAAAATGTCCACTTCCTTTAAAAGCTGTGTTTTGGATTCAGTGTTGTCTCGGATCTCCAGGGCGTCCATTCTGCTGGCGATGGAGCGCACATCCTGCCGCAGTAAGTTCAGGTCAATGGTGACCGCGTCTATTTTGTTCTCCATGGTCTTCTGAAGTGTCATGATGGCCTATAGTAGCTGGGAGTTGGCCGGCTCAGGTGTCCCTGCGCTTGGCGCCTCTCCAGGGGCGGGAGCCGCCTCGGGCCCAGTCGCTCCGGCGGCCGCGAAGGACTCCATGGTGGTTTGACGGTGTTTGCTTCGGGCGCCCTTGGTGGTCATGTCCCCGCCGCGAGGCCCCCCAGTCCTCGGCAGGCACTGTGCGGTCTGTAGCCTCTGATTGTACCGATGGTCTGCTGTCGTGCGAGGGATGCCCGGAGTGGGTAGTCCTGCGTGTGTCGTCGGGGCCGGTTCTGCCGGCTAGTGTGGGGGGAAGCTTTCACGCTCCAAGGGCCCTGTCTCCCGGTGGACGTGTTTGTGCGCTGGTTGTCCTCAGGCCTTGCATCAATGAGATGTGGGTCATCGGCCCACCAGGCAATGTCAGCGGAGTGTGGGTGCCTCAGCTGCTTGGCAGGGTGGCTGGGTACAGTTCGGCTTTGAGGCCCCTGCCTCGGGTCCAGTGGGAGTGTAGTAAAGGCCGCTCCAGGCACTCCCCCCCTCCGCCTCCTTACCGGTTTCCTTCGTGGTTCCGGGAGTGCGGATCTCAGCGGAGGCCACCGCTGCCGCCTCAGTCCGATTTCCTCCGAGGCTGTTCCGACTCCCCCTCCGACGGCCTGGGGCTCGGGCGTGCAGGTCCGGGCCCCGTGGGTGCAGGCAGCCCTCTTCAGATCACCGTTGGTCGGGCGCCCAGGTCCTCGGCGAGCTCCTTCGGGGTCGGTCGCAGCGCTCTGCTTACAGCGTCGGGCCGGGACTCACAATGGCCACCATTTTCTGTGTCCGCATGGCGTTCTTTTCTTTTCGACGTTGCGGGCCAACGGAGGGACGCAGGGCTTCCAAACTTCGACAGCGGGCGGATCAGGCTTTCGCACGGCTTGTGTGCGGTTTTCAGATGTTTATAGTCGAAAAAAGCAGTAGTTGGCGGCGGATCGTTAAACGTATCGCACGGAGCTGCACCGAACACGTCTCTCCTACATGGCGGTTAGCCACGCCCCCACCTCTGGGTATTGTTGGGAATGTGTTAACTCCTTCGCTCCCTCTAAGCACAGTACTGAGCACATGGTCTAGATATTTATTCATACTCTTCAATGTAGGGTGTAGGACTTACAGTGGCTGTTCATGCATTGAATGTGTTGACGTGCTGGGTTCTGAATATGACTGGTATCATGCTCCATCGTTGTCTAGGGTTCCCCCCCCACACACCTTAGCCTTGGATGTATTGTACACCACCATGCACAGGTCATGCATCTATCTATAGGAGCGGGGAGGGTCCTCCTATGCCCTTTACTGTTATATACATCCCTGTGTAGCCCTAAAGAGAATATATTGTGTAGGTGATTCTTTTGGGGGGAATTTGGGACTAACTGTACCTATCCACCAGCCCTCCTACCTCCCTTGAGTGAAGCCTGACGACTCTGCCAGGTCTACCAGTTACAGAGGGTTTTGTCTGTATTTGGGTTGGAACCCTGTCTTACCCTTAGGTAGATGGCCTTTACGTCCCTCACCGAAGGCCTATGGTGGTATTTCCCCAAAATGAACCAATGCAGGCATCTGTTTTGAGAGGAATGAGCGCATTTAATGGTCCATTTTCCTTTGGGCTGGCTTGACATGGAGGAGCGATTGCATGCAGTTTCAGGCCCTGGAAAATTCTACGAGGGGCTGCCCCAGGACCTCTTACAACTTAAGTGGAATGTTGTCTTCTAGCTCTCTGTGCGTAAGGCAAACAATGTCAAAGTAAGCGCATTGCGGACAGTACATTTGGGTGGAATTCCCCTAAAGGTAAAAGGGAAACAACTCTGGAATGCTCCTCCATTGAACGGTATGCAGTGATAAAATCACAGCAAAAATGTCGCCTGTGCAAAAAGATTGCAGCAAAAATGCTGTGCTTTGACCCGGTAAAGGTGTACTCCATTATACCATTTAAGGGGAGCGGGGTTGTGGGGATGTCCCCCGCTTCCCTTAAATAGTATAATGGGTCCGGGGGTTGCGGTGGTGTCCCCTGCATCGTTTACATGAATTGTGTCGGCAAAACCACAGCCTTTTGGCCACCATATTTTGCGTCCACGGCCATTTTTGCCACGATTTTAACGCATGGAACCCATTGAACTTCAGAGCATGTGCCGTGCTTGCTGAATTTTAACTGGAAGCATTATTTGCTTCTATCTCATGGCTCTTAAGTTGGTAATTCTGTGATTAGTCTAGATATATTGCACTGTTATCAGTTTGTGACTTTATGTCGTGCACATCACATGACATATCTATTTGTATTGTTACATAGGAATTATTTATAATGTCTTCAAACTGGTTTTGCTGATATTTGTGTGCATTCAATACATACTTTATGCTACAGCTTACTATTAACGTAACTCATACTGGCCTTCATTGGTGGCTCAAAGTTGACAAAGGGAATTTTACCAGAGTATTCAAAGGATTATGGGCTTTCAGACTGGTGTAATGATACATTAATTCGGTTCTCTTCAACCTTCCGAGTGGGCACACATCCAAGCTTGGTGAATGCATTCTATCTTGGCGCATTTGCTTTTCGCTCATATAAGCTTGTGACCAAAACATAGCTTCAGAGAAAAGAGAAGAGAAAGGGTGCTGAAAAGAAGTCTGTGTCCTTCCTCTCAGCGTCTTCCTTTCTTTGTTACAGTTATCCTTTATCATAGTCCTTCTTCCTTATCACATTATTCTCCTTTGTCACAGTCCATCTTCACAGCCACTCTACTTCTTCCCAGTCCTACTTGTACAACAAAGTACTTCTCGTACTTCAGACGCCTCCTTTTACAGTCAGTCATCAAAGTCTTTCTCCTTCATCAGTCTTTTGTCACAGTCCTTCTCCTTCATCACAATCTTTCTCCTTTGTCATGGCCCTTCTCTGACACAGCCCTTCACGGATACAGACCTTCTCATTGTTTCATCACAGTCTTTGTCCTTCATCACAGTCCATCATCCAGTTCTTTTACCTTTTACTTTGTTCACCACAGCCCTTCGTCACAGTCTTCATTCGCCACATTCTCCTTACTTTGTCACAATCCTTCTCTTTCATCACCGTCCTTCACCATAGCATCTACCCATAATTGTAGTCCTCCTTCGATACAGTCCTTCTCCTTTGAAAAAGTCCATTGACACATGTCTTCGCCTTCCTCATAGCCCTTGATCACAGTTCTTCACCACAGTCCTTCTCCATCATCACAGTCCTCCTATTCCTACACAGTGTTCCTCCTTCACAGTCCTTCGCCTTCATCATAGTCCTTCTCCTATGTCACAGTCCTTTTCCTTTGACAAAGCCCTTCATCAGAGTCTGTCTGCATCATGTTCCAGCATTTACATTTTGTAAGGCAAACAATGTAACCGTAAGCATGATAATGAACTGTGATGAAAGAGAAGGACTGTAATAAAAGGCTGCAACAATTCAGAAAGTCTGTTACAAAGGAGAAGGGCCATGTTGACGGATCTGTATTAGAAGGGGCTTTGGTACAACTGACTGCGGAAGCCATTTAGCCACATCTTTTATGGTATTTTCAGGGAGTGTCGGATAAGAGGATAGTTTCAAGGGGATTTTAGGGTTGGGAGGAGAGGAAAGAGGGTATATGGAGGCCTTGCTCCCATAAAAATGATCCATCATCACAGTCCTTCTCCTTTGTCCCAGATCTTCTCCTTTGTCACATTCATTCATCACTGACTTTCCCCATTATCATAGTATTCCTTTGATACTGTGCTTCCCCTTTGACAGAGTCCTTCTTCTTTGACACTGTCCTTTGTCACAATCAATCCCCTTCATCATAGTCACGATCTGTCTCCTACATCAAGGTTCTCTTCCTTCACAGTCTGCCACCTTCACAGCCTTCAACCTCCATCATAGTCCTTCCCCTTTATCATGGACCTTCTCCTTCTCACAGTTCTCCTTCATCTAATTCTTTCGATGTCACAGCCATTCTTTCTTACAGCCCTTCCTGTCACAAGTCCTTTGTCCTTCTCTTTTGTCACATTCCTTCTCTTCCATCACAGTATTTCTTTGTCACAGTCCTTCTCCTTCATTGGTCCTGCATCATATTCCTTTTCTTCATCAGTACTTTCACAAACATTCTCCTTTATCAGTCCATCACAGGCCTTCACCTCAACATGACCCTCTTTCCTTACAATCTTCTTTTTACTTCATGGTATTCCTCCTTCAGAATATTCCTCTTCCTTCTTCACAGTCCTTTTCCTTCATAGTCCGCCACCTTCACCACAGTCAATCACCGTAGTCACATCCCTTCATCACATTCCTTCTCCTTTATCAAAGTGCTGCTGCTTTGTCACAGTAATTTATTACAGTCTTTGTCCTTCATAACAGTTTGTCTCTTTTTTTACAGTCCTCTTTTGTCACAGTCCTTCTCTTTTGTCACAGTACTCCATCAGAGACCTACTCTTTGGTCACATTCCTTCTCCTTTGTCATAATACTTCTCCTTAATAATGGTCCCCCGGTGTTGCAGCCCTTCTCCTTCATTAACCCTCCATCACAGGACTTCTAGTTTGTATCAGGCATGTTCCTTTGTCACAGGCTTTCTTCTTGATTGCAGGCTATCTCTTTGGTCACAGGCCTTCTCTTTCATCAGTCCTTTTCCTTGATCACAGTCCTCACCCTATGTTAGGCCTTCTCCATCATCACACTCCTTTTTCTCAGACCTTTCCCATCAATTCCCTCATTCCATCTCTTTCAGGATGTTTCTTCTGCATTGTCACAGCCCTTCGATACAGTCCCCCTCTTTCCTCACATCACTTCTCCTTCAGCACAGTGCTTTGCCTTCATCACATTCCCTTTTTTATCATCAAAGTCCTTCTTCATCTTCAGACTAAGATACATCCCTTTATCACAGACCTTTCTCTGTCCTTCTATTTCATCATAGTATTATGTCACAGTTGTTTTGCTTTTTCATAGTCATTCTCCTTTGTCACACATATTTCTTGTAGCCTTTCTCTTTCATCACAGTCCGAATACTTTGTTGCAGTTCTGTGTTACAGCCATTCTCCTTTGTCACAATCCTTCTCCTGAATAACAGTCATTTATCATAGTCCTTCTTCATCACAGTGATTCTTTTGTCACAGTTTCCTCCTTCACCACATTCCCTTTCCTTTGTCAAAGTTCTTCTCTTTCATCACAGTCCTTTGACACATTCCTTCTTCTTTATCACAATTCTTGTCCTTATTATAGTTCTTCTCCTTCATACGTCCTTGATCAGTCTTTCACCTTCCTTTGCCCTTTGTCACATTCCTTCTCCTTTCTCACAGCCCTTCCACTTTGTCACTGTCATTCTATTTCATAAGTCCTTTGTCACTGGACTTCTCCTTGGTCACAGTCTTTCTCCTTCATCTCAGTCCTTTATCACATACATTTTCTTTTGTTGTAGTCCTTCTTCAACGCAGTCATTCTCCTTCAACAACGTGCTTTGATGCAGCACTTCTACTTTGGCAAATTGCTTCACGACAGTCGTTCAACACAGTCTTTCTCCTTTATCAAAGTCCTCCATCTTCACAGTCCTCCTGTTACTTCATGGCCCTTCTCTTTTACAGTGTTCATCCTTTGTCATTGTCTTTTTCTTTCACAGTCCTTGTCCTTCCTCACAGTCCTTCTGTTTTTTCATCGGGTCTTCTCCTTCAGCACAGTCCTTCTCTTTCATCGTTCCTCTCCTTACTCAGCCCTTCATCACAGTCCTTACCTTTGGTCAAAGTCCTCTTACTGATGTCCAGCTTCTTGCGGATGTAATTATAAAAGCCAGCCAGTAGTTATGCATTGCTATTTCCCTGCGAGCGAGTAGCACAGCTTCGTCTACACATAGCTGGAACAGAAGTTTCTGTGCTCCCACCCTTGGAACACCCATTTGCTTGCCTAAGAAAAATGTCTCTGCAATATTCCACAACAGGCTATAAAGGATGGGAGCCAACACGCAGCCCTGCCTGGCATCCATCCCTATAGAACATCGACCTGACATGTCTCCATTCATGCCGTGTCTCACTCTTGCATAGATTCCAAAAAGAACAATCCTGCATTGGCCGGCCGGCATCAGGCAATTAACATTATCTAGACAAACAATAACCTAGAAGGAACAGGGTTAACACGTTTTGACAATTTTTACAAGCATACATATGAACCCACTCCATTAAAAGGGTACAACCAGAGTTATAAGGAGATACGCATTCCCAGTATGCATAAAATATGGCATAGTTATAAAAACATTCTGAATATTGATATCCATCAAAATTATAGTATCATTTTGTACAATGCATCATGAGCACTTCAGCATTGTACACAAAGAATCTTCACACTCAAGCTTATAATCAACATGTCATTAAAGATAAAGGCATGTGTAATCACAGACATAGAACATTTTTAGGTCTAAAATCATGCGTCATCAAAAATATAAAAACAGTAGTTAGGTGTGTGGCCGTTTCAGTCTGTGGTTAATTTCCCAACTCTCCTGAGGACCAGCAGCATGTCACTTCCCCAGATGTAGAATAGCCATTATGTGTGTGGTCTGAGTATTCAGATTGGAGAAATCGCTGTAAAGCGATTATCGGACATGTAATGTGATGGTTACTCTATGAACCTTTGTGCTTTATAAATAGTTATTATTTTCTCACTGTTAAAAAGCCCTCCACTTTAGTAGTCACTTTTCTAAAACTAGGGGTAGAAAGGCACATTTGAGCAATATAATGCAAAAAGGGGTGGCATTAACAGTGGGGTGATGCCCCCTGGGCAGCGGTCAGAAGCCTGAGTGAAGCAAAGGCTTTAACGTGAGTTCTGGGGCATTACCTCGCTGGTAATGCCCGAGCTCTGAGAGTTATATTGGTATTTGTACCCCAGCATGTTGTACCGGGGTACGAATAGGGTATTTTTCTCGAGTTGAGAAACAGCATGTTAAGCGTTTCTCAACTTGAGAAGAAACTACAAAAATAGATTGCCGCCATGGATCAGGAGAAGTGAACTACAGGTAGTCCCTTCTCCCTTTCCATGGTGTCCTTTCGGGAGTAGGAGATGCACCAGGAACACTACTTTTCCCGGTGCCGGCGAGGAAAAAGGAGACTCAAGGTAAGTGGGCAGGAGTGGCGGGGACTTAAATATGTGGAAAAGGGGGTGGGGTATGGGGACAGGGGTATGAGCAGAAGGGGTACGCAGGCGAGTGCTGGGGAGCACACTTACCTGATTCCCAGTGAGGGAAGATGGCAGACTCTCGGTCTGAGAAGACTCAGAACGGGGTCTATACCATGTGGTAAAGACCCTGTTCTTGGCCTCTTCATTGGCTGCGAGGCCGCGACACCGCCCACACTGAGTGCTTATATGTGTTATTGAATTGAGGGATTCGTATATATGCACCTACTATGCCCCATCCAGCCTAAAGGTTAACTAAAAACAGACACAGGCCCATGGTTCTAGTGTATGAATACTGCTAAACTGGGATCTCCAGTGACTCGCTGGAGTCCATCACGATTTCCTTTGTTTTGCTCTCACCAGTATCCAGCTTCTTGTGAATGCATTAATTGCAAAAGGAACCCAGTAGATTTTAAATTGCTATTTTTCTGCGAGAGAGTAGCATGGCAAATAGCAGCAGCGCACACATCTTGGTCTGATACCCATCCCTACAGAAATGTCCCATCATTTCTCCAACCATGACGTATCTGACATTACCATCGTGCAGCACCTCGAGTATCTCCATGTACCCTTCCCTCCTCGGTGACTCCCTATTCATGAAGTTGAACATTGTTTCCAGATCTTCACATATCTATATCTCCCTTTGCCTTCATCTCATGGGGAGTGTGTGACGGAAATAGTGTAAGAGAAGGCATCAAAAGAATTAAGGCTGATTGGGGAGTTCAAATGGGGCTGGATGGTGAAATGTTAAAATGTGACGTGTAGAGCCAGAATTTGGCTCTCTTCTGCTGACCACCCCTCTTCCCCCCACCCGGGCTGAAGATGGTCTCTGTGTGGTACTTCATTTTTCAGCTCTGAGCCTCACTTGATTGGAGCACTTGAGGTATGCGTAGAACTTAATACCTGTTAGTAAGTATAACGCTTGCAGGCATGGATTGAGTGGAACAGTTGCTTTAGCTCTTCGCAAGGTAAATGGTAAGGCATGAATGCTGCTCAAATATTTCTCTGCTGGAAATTGATATATGTTAATCATGCTATCGGGTCTTTCTTGCATAAGTTATAACTGGCATGCATGCATGCATTAATGTTGAGGCCCTCTTTTCATTCACATGGCTGGTAAACTTGTGATGGGTGTTGGTACAGCACATTATTATTCTCTTGTTTCAAACAATATTTATCACGTAGGATACCTTACCCTGCATAATTTCATATGTCATGTATGTCTGTATTCTATTTCTAAGTGTTACAATTCTACTTGTAGTACACAGATTGTTAAGCCATGGTAATTTTGACTTAAAGGCGTGTCCTAGAATTGATGATGTCATGCTGGATGGTACAGAGTTTAAAAACAGTGTATGGTCCTTGGTAGCAGGCTGCGTAATCTGCAAGCTTGGTGCCCCAGGTGCTGATTTATAATGGCAGAAATATTTAGTTAACCAACTGAGGCTAACAGCTCAGCTACTGATAGTCACATGCAAGTTCATGTCAGCTTTAGAGTTCTTTGAACTGGGCCCCTTCTTTAAGGAGCCAAAGCAAATACATGCCTAGAAATGTAAAATGAAATGAACAACTGAAAAAGCCCAAACTATTGGTCTTGCCAATGCTTGTTTTTCTAGGGCTCCAATACAGAACGTAATGTACAGCTCAATGAAAAGAAAGCATAGAAAAATAAATAATAAAGTAATTTTCACTCATGTAATTTATGTAACATCACTCATGTTAGTGTGGGCATGTCATGAATAGACTCTTTGATCTAGGCATAAGAGTCTCCACCCTCAGATGGATCCCCTCCTTCCTCTCTGGCTGCTCCCAAATCGTGTCTCTCCATCCATTCTCCTTTGCCCCCCCCCCGCTGAGTGCCCCATGGATTCCCCCAGGGAGCCTACCTCTCCCCGCCTCCTCTTCAACCTCTACCTTTCGCCTCTCCCCAAGCTCATCCGTTCCCACAATCTCACCTGTTAAAACTATGCTGATGACACCCAGATCATCCTCCAGATTCCCAACTCCCCCTCCTCAACCCACCCAGACCTAGTATCCAGCCTCTCAGACATTGACCTCTGAATGATGAACAATCACCTTCTCCTCAACCCCTGGAAAAAATGAAATCCTAATCTGCGGCAAAACAGCTCTCCTTCCCCGACCTGTAACTTGCCCACATTCATTAGGACCGATGCCCACTGCACCCCCCTCTGTCAAAAACATAGGATGCATTTTTAGCTCAGACCTGACCCTGTCCCACTACATCAATCCAGTCTCCAGATCGTACACCTTCCACCTCTGCATCCTCAAGCAGATCATTCCTTATCTCTTCTACCCCTATAGAGTTTCTGCGATCATGGCCCTCATCCTCTCGCACCAAGACTACTCCAACTCCCTCTACCGAGGCGTGCCTATATACCAACTGAGAAAGCTCCAATGGATTCAAAACTCTGCAGCAAGGCTCCTCCTTGAACTCTCCCCCAGAGAACACATCTCCCAGCACTCAGGACACTCTAGTGGCTGGTTGCCCACTCTGGACCCTCTTCCTTCTCCTACCTGTGAGGCTAAGAACCTTGGGGTCATCTTTGACTCCACCCTCTCCTTCTCTCCTCACATCTCTGACGTCTCTAAGAAGTCAAACTATCAGCTTCATCTCCTCAGAGGTATTCTTCCTTTCCTCACTTTCCTCTAGAAGCTCACTGTCTCCAGAGCTCTGGTCCTCTATAGGCTGAACTGCTGCAATAGCCTCTTTCTAAATCTTCCTGCCTCTACTCTCAATCCTCTACAACTTATCCAGAACAGGACTGCAAGGCTTATCCTTCGCCCCAAGCCCAGGGATCGTAGCTCCCCAGCTCTGAAATATTTTCATTGGCTCCCGGTGGCAGCAAGGATCAAGTTCAAGACCCTCTGCATTGTCCACAAGGCTTTCTGGGGCCTGGGACCACAATACCTAAAACTCTTTCTTCCTAAACATCTCCCTTCTCAAGCTCACCACTCATCCACCTCCAACTCTCTGAGGGTCAGTCGCCTTTCCGAGCAGAGACTTGGGGGCAGATCTCTTTCTTCGGCAGGGGCCTCCCACTGGAACAGCCTCCCTGACTCTCTCAAACTTCAGCAGAACCACCTCTGGTTCCGGAAGCAACTCAAGATCTTCCTCTTTGCTTCCACGTTCTCTCTTCCTCTCCCCTGCTGATGACCTGTCTGCTCCATGCACTGGTCACCAGACCACCTTCTGAACTTGGGCCCAGGTCCCTGCCTATCCAGTTGCACCTTGCATTGCCTAATGGCTCCCCCTGAACTTGTGGTCTGTATCTGTAACCCTACAGTCCCTTCTCTCCGCACTTATGAGCCACCCGTTGACTGTACTTTCTGATTACCTGTACTGAGCCATCCACTGGCTGTACATTTGATTACCTACACCTTTCCACCTCCCCCCACCCTCTTGGCACTCCCCTTCCCTGCACTTGTGTGATCTGAATGATACAAGGCCTAGTAAGATCGTTGTTTTGTCCTCCCTCTGTTTCCCCCTCCATCCCTTGTCACTCCTAAAAACACTTGGGTACAGGCACGTTTTAAATGCTATATCAAATCATGTGCATTACCCACAAGGCAATTCACATGAAAGGCCTGTAATTCCTCCAAAACAAACTCACCCTTGACTGCCCCACCAGAATTCTCAGATCAGGCTCCACACACAACCTGGTTGCCCCTTCTTTTAAGTTTCCCAGTCTAGGAGTTGCCTGCTTCTCCATGCTCGCACCCACTTTCTGGCTCTTCCTCCCCCTCCACTGGCCTTTAACAAAGCCCTCAAAACCAGGCTGTTCCCCTGACATCCTGATGCCCGCCTCTGTGGCATCCACTCACCACCCCCTCACACACATGTTTCATGCTGCAGTGTCCCCTCCTCTCCCCACACACTTCCCCACCTGCCCTTCTGTCAGTTACTAGCCTCTTATTTTCTTGACACCGCTCTGGTTAGTCACTCCAGTAACTTGCACCTGGAACGAATCCTGACATTGTGCCAGGTATTGCACTCATATGGGCTTGGAGGGTGGGCAATGCATCACACTTAAACTGCTCCTTGGGAAAATCACGCTGATCATTCTGTAGGAGGACAATCGGGCACCTCGCTCGTGGTTGGCACTACATGTAACTCTAAAGCTCAGAAGGGAGGGCCATGCATCTCATTTAATCATGAAATGGGGACCTTGTTTTCGCACTAGAAGGAACTAGGGATGGCAAACTCTCACTCTGAGAATCTCTGAGGGTGATTATTATGCATTCATCTAGAGCTTAGACCGCCTGTGAAACGCAACACTTCTCCTTGTACATAGATGGAACCCAGGAAGTAGACATTGTTTGTGTAGCTAACCTATTTCTCCTCTTGCACACCGCACCTTCACAACTTAGTGGAAGGCACACACCCTGCATTCACATATAACACAAACATTATTGCACTTCTCCTTAACATAAATCCGCCCCCCTTTAGTCCATAGTATACCTCAGCCACGCCCAATCATACTCCAGTTAGACATGGGTGACTAGCAGGTCCTTGGTCACCCCCACGCATAACTTCAATGGCTTCTCCCAAATGTTTGGACTCCGGTCCCTCCAAGGACATTCAGCCCAAAGCGCTTTGGGACCACAACTATGGTGAAAGGTGCTATAACAAATGAATGAATGAATGGCAGTAATGGTACTCACAATGCTCATGTCAAGTTATTCAAGTCATGTAATGTTATTTCACTTTTGATATGTCATGTCACTATTGTCATGTCATGTCATCCTAGCCATGGCACCCATTCCAGTCACATCCCTTCTATCATGCATCATGCATATCATGTAATTGATGCTCGGTATTCAAATCACTCATTCGCTCATGCCTCTGATTTCATGTGACATCATACATTTCACTCGTGTCATTCAACCTATGTCACTCATGTCTTGTCATGTCACTAATACAATGTTATTCATATCACCTTATGTTATGTCCTGTGTCACCCATGGGGCCAACTGACAACTTGCGACGTGATTTGAAATGGTTTATTTTACAGCAGAAAAGTATGGCAAGGGCTTTGCACTGACTTGATTTAAGATTAGAGGAGAAGGAAAGAAACCAAAGATGAGCAATTGCAGCATGTTTCAGAACTGTAGTCCATCATTCTGTCCCTCTGTGCCCCTGGGCTTAGTCTGCTGATAGTCAAATGAAGGTTATAGTCTCTGTGGTTTCAAATGCCCCCTTGCCTTCTTCCTTGTTTTGGTTGAGTGGTTGCTCTGTCATTGCCAGGTCGAGATGTGGTTTCTTCCACCTTTCAGGATTCGTGGAGACATTGCCACTAATCATGGTTTGGGTATGATGTGACGAAGGCCCTGGAGTTGCTGGCAGCAGACACTGACACAGTCTCTTGTCAGTAATAGATTGTTTGATGATGTCCCCTGTCTGACCCTGGAGTTGGGTCTTGGTGTAGCTGAGGAGCTGGATGCTGTCACACATCAAGTGATGCTTTCCCTGGGGTGATATTGAGAGGATCCCTTGGTTACCCTCACCATACTACGGGCAGAAGGCACGCAGTTGCCACATGCACTCTAGCATAGTTGGCCCTGTAAGAAATGCCCAGGAGATAATAAGAGATACTGTCTATAAGATATATATCAGAAGTGGCTGCCTTTGCAGTACAGCTTAACGGGTGATGGCGTATAGCCTGCCACACTTCCAGGTCCCTTCCACTAACCTGGAAGTGGCAGGCTCAGCACACCACTCTGTGCAGCGCTGCTTCTTGTGTGCCTCATTTGCCATCTCAGTTTGTTTGGTTCTCCGTGCACCTGTCCTCCACATCCCCACAGAGGCTAATGCCTATGGTGTTGGTGTGAAGGGTAAGAGGTGCAGAGGAGAGAGGTGAACACATTGGGTGGGGCACGTGCACCACAACTTAGTGTATTGTGGGGATACTTAGTTCCTGAGGGTTCCTTTTTCCTTTGGGCGAGACCTGTTAATGTGCTTATGTTAGATATGTTAGTCCTTTCCTTGCTGGGCTGTAGTCTGACCCAGGGTCTTCATTATGCCCACTACCAGAATGCATGTTTTAAAAAAGGAGCAGGGTCTATTAACTGAGTCTTCTTCTCAATCCAATGATGCTGAAGCCAGTGTCTTCCCTATGTGTGAAGTTAAGGGCAGTAATCTTGTGTTGGAGGTTATGGCAAGGACTGCCCGTAGAAGACAGCGTCTTCATAAAGAAAGCTGGGATTCAATGAATGAAGATGGGGGCGTTCCTTTGGATGTCCGAGTGACAATCCTAATAGCGGAGTTGGAAGAAGTTGCTGTTCAGAAGGACCTAGTTGATCTGTTTGACAAAGTTTCTGTCCTTAGTCAATCTGGTAATTATATCCAAAGTCCATGTGTTGTAAGGGAGGCGTTACAACCCTCTCTGAAAAGCATGGACATTGTGATTGCTGAAGCTACTGCACCGTCCTGCCCTGGAAATAAGGGGTCGCTTGGTGATGCAACTGGCAATATATTAAGGAGTAAATCCTTTATGACCTGAATCAGTGCAAAACTAATCGGGATTCCTGTGCTTGATTCCTGAATTGCATTTCAACAGGAGGGATATAGCATGTCAAACTGACATAACTATAAATACTAGTTTGACAAATATTGCGAAGGATACCAGTGTATCTCATTCTGCCATCATCTGCCTTTAAGCCAGCTCTGCTGTGGTAGGAACTTTGGGAGGGCATTTTGCATACTCTCAAAAGTCCACAAAGGCATCCAATCCCCTAGCCACACTGGCTATGTCGCCTCATGGTAGGGATAGTCACATTAAGAAGTCGAGGATGCCGGTGATATCAGATATTTCCCAAAGAGATCTTATTATGGATCGTAGGAACATTGTCTTTACCAATGTAGATAAACCGGAGAGGGCTGAAACCAGAGAAGCCCTCAGAAATAAGGTCTTGTCTTGGTTACAGTCTAAAGAGGGCCATGGCTGTGTCAGGGGACAGGAGTTCAGACTTTTTGCGCAGGCTGCATATTAAGGAATGGTGAACCGGGGACAACACAGACTGTATTATCATTGGCTGTGGTCATGGCAGTCTGCCGTCATTTCTGAGTTTATGTAAAAACCTGAACAATAGGCCATCTGCCTCCAATTTAAGGATTGTGCTTAATTAATTTCTTTTTTCTAACTGTATTGTGTACCTTCTGGTTCCTTTTCGGAAAGCTTATTCTATTGGTGTTAATGTGTGTTCTTTATTGTGTGTATTGCTTTGTGTAGCACCCTAATGTCCACAGGCCTATGTCATAGCTATATAAATTAATAAACAAAACTGTCAATGTCACCAGACGTGCGGAACACCGCACTCTGGCTGATACTTGCTCTGCCCACCTGATGTGGAGCTCTCTAGTCTCTGGGCATGAATGGAACAATAAATACCCAAGAAGGCAGACGGGCTTCTGTAGCTTCGGTCTCCAGGATATGATAGAGCCACCCGTCCCCATTGCCAGCCCCTGTGCATATTCTAATCTGTGGTCGGTCAAAATCTCGAAAAAAAAAAAAAGTCGAATTACTCTTTTTTTAATTATATATTTATTTTGGGGTCTGGGATTTAAAAAAAATGGGTAAAAAAAGGGGGGGTTTGGGGGGTAACACCCCCCATTTCGAATAAAAAAACGGCATAAAAAAAATCGACTGTTTTTTTCCACCTTTTTTTTCCACTTTTTTTTTTCGAGATTTTATTTTTCGATTTTATCACTATAAACCGAACCAATCATATATGAGCTAAGCGAATCGTCCACATCTGCAGGTCCTTCAGTATAGCTCAGCCCAGGGAAGGGATCACAGGGTTGTTAAAGCTCGCCAGCAGATACCAATGGTGTGGGTGTTTGGAAAACACGGGTAGAGCAGCAGGGATAAGTTGGATCTTGGATAGGGCGGCGTAGAGCCATTTCCATCGGACCGAATCAAAGGCCTTAGAGGCGTCGAGGGACGCAACTGCGTATTTGCCAGGTATGCTGTTTGTGCTGTGTATGACGTGATGCAGCCTGCGCAGGTTCTCTGAGATGGAACGGCCCTGCACGTAACCCGTTTGATCCTGGTTTATGAGGTGTGGGATGGCTGCTTGAAGCCTTCTGGCCAGTAGTGCTGTGAGGATTTTGTTATCTACGTTTAGCATGGACAAGGGACGATACGAGCCGCAGTCAGAGCTATCTTTGTCGGGTTTGAGTATAGGGATGATGGTGGCTTCAGCCATGGAGTCGGGGAGGTGGCCTTTTTCGTACGCCTCGTTGTATACTTTGGACAATAGGGGGCTAGTATGTCCTCGTAGGCTTTATAAAATTCGCCTGGGAGACCGTCTGGTCCCGCCATTTTCCCAGAGGGTAGTGACCTGATGGTGGCCATGACCTCGTCTGGGGTGACAGGGCCTCCGAGGGGATCTGCCAGGTGGTCTTCCAGGTAAGGGAGCCTGATGATGTCCAGGACATCTTCAATTGCGGAGTCTGGGGGCGGGGCGGGATCGGAATAGAGGGTTTGATAATATTCCTTGAACGCTGCATTGATCCCCACTTGCGTGTGGAGGGTCAGGCCATCTATGTTACGTATAGAGCAGATGGGGTGCCTGGGGGTTTCCCGCTTGTAAAGCCACGCGAGTAGTTTCCCGGGTTTATCGCCTAGGGCGTGGTTCCTTTCAGTGTATTTGGTATAGCTTAGTTTCCCCAGTGTCTCCCAGTGTGTCAGGCATGTTTGTTTGAGTTCGATCAATTTGTGCGTATGGGCAGGGTCAGGGGATGGTGTTGCTTCGAGGGCTTGGAGTTCGGCTTCGGTGTGCGCTAGTTGGGACGTGATGAGTTTTAGGGCCCCTCCAGCGGCGGCTATCATTTCCCCCCTTGTTACCACTTTATAGGCTTCCCATGCTGTACTTATGTGTTGGACACTATCAATCAGTAGTGTGTGGTGCCCTCCCTGATTTGTTCGTTAAAGGCTTTGTCTAGTAGCACTTTGCTTCTTAGTTTCCATGTCGGGATGGGGGGTCTAGGGGCTGTGATCACCCATGAGGTCATCAGGGGGGAGTGGTCTGATAGCACTCTGGCCAGGTACTGCGTGTCCTCAAATCTGGCAGCATGCTCTTTACTAACGAACAAACAGTCTATTCTGGTGTGAACCTTATGTGGGGGGGAGTAAAAGGAGTAGCCTCTGGTTTCGGGGTTTTGTGCTCTCCACAGGTCTTTCAGGGCGTATTGCTGCATGAGGGCGTTCAGTATTCTGGCGGGTGGGGAGGGGTCGCCATGCTTACTATCTGATCTGTCTATGCGAGGGTCTAAGGTGCAGTTGTTATCGCCTCCCCATATTGTTATGCATTCGTTACTCGGGGACAGACGGGTGTACAGCGAGCGGAAGAAGACAGTTGCATCATGATTCGGGGCGTAGGTGCAGATCCGGCGCATATCGCGCCCTTCTATGGTGCCCTGTACCAGGGCCATTCTGCATTCATTGCCCGTTTTGGTGTGGGTCAGCGAGACAGGGACGGAGGGGGCAATCCATATCAAGACTCCTCTGGAGTATGTGGAGTACGAGGAGCCCACCAGGGTACCTCTCCAGACTTTGGCCAGCGCTGCTAGCTTGGGGGCGCTTAGGTGGGTCTCCTGAAGGAGGGCGATTCCGACTCTGTGGCATTTCATGTAGGCGTGGATGCGGCGCTGTTTGATGTAGCTATTTAGTCCCCTGACGTTCCAGGACATGACTCTGATCTTGTCAGCCATAGTCTGGATGTGGTCGTGGGGCTGTCGGCAGCCTGAGGTTGAGGTATTTAACAAACTTGGTCAGCCTGGTGGCGATTCCGTTGCGCGTGGTCCCGGTCTGGCGTGTGGAGAACTTAAACTGAAATCCCAACTTGGGGTTCTGACCCCCATGAATAATAACGTCTAACTTAACTTTAAACACAACACGTCTAGCGAGGTTACCCTTGCTCTGACTTTCCCGTTTCTGCCCCATCGGACCTGGGTCTCCCGGTGCCCTAAGGGCGGGTGAACTCACCCAAACTAGCCTGGGGGTAGGGGAGGGGTTGCCTCCGGGGATATTATCAAGAGGTACGCCGTGTCTGGCGCCGCTCCGGTACCATCAGTGTCACCGCCTTTGCTGGCGTGTTGCTGTGTGATTGATGGGTGCTGTCCATGAGAAGTGAGGAAGGGACCATCGCTGCGGGCGGCTAGGGCCTGCGTTGCTTCAGTTCAATGTCTGGGATCTGTTCTCTGTCCATCCATTCGCAGGCCTCTGCGGGGGTATCGAATAAGTGTGCCTTGTTGTTGCGCAGGACTTTCAGTCTAGCCGGGTAGAGGAGTAAATAGCGCAGGCCTGCGTTCTTGAGTCTGGCTTTGGTGTGGTGGAACTGGGCCCTACTCCTTTGAACCTGCAGGGTGTAATCGGGGTATATTGCGATCTTTGCAGCGTCCCTCTGTATAGAGCCACCCATTCTGGAGAAGGCCAAGATGGTTTCCCTGTCCTTGTAGTTGAGGACTTTGGCTATTATAGGTCTGGGTGGGTTCCCCGGAGGGGGCCGCCTGGCTAGGGAGCGGTGGGCTCTTTCTATGGTGAAGCCCTGTGACAGTTTTCCGGCTCCAATTTCGTGTATGAGGAGGTCCTCGATGTAATTAGTGGGGTTGTTGCCCTCGATGCCCTCGGGCAGGCCGATGATTCTAATGTTATTTCTGCGGGCCCGTCCTTCGGCCTCATCAGCCCTGTCTTCCAGGTTCTTCACCTTTTGCGCCAAAATGTCCACTTCCTTTAAAAGCTGTGTTTTGGATTCAGTGTTGTCTCGAACTTGGATCTCCAGGGCGTCCATTCTGCTGGCGATGGAGCGCACATCCTGCCGCAGTAAGTTCAGGTCAATGGCGACCGCGTCTATTTTGTTCTCCATGGTCTTCTGAAGTGTCATGATGGCCTATAGTAGCTGGGAGTTGGCCGTCAGGTGTCCCTGCGCTTGGCGCCTCTCCAGGGGCGGGAGCCGCCTCGGGCCCAGTCGCTCTGGCGGCCACGAAGGACTCCATGGTGGTTTGATGGTGTTTGCTTCGGGCGCCCTTGGTGGTCATGTCCCCGCCGCGAGGCCCCCCAGTCCTCGGCAGGCACTGTGCGGTCTGTAGCCTCTGGTTGTACCGATGGTCTGCTGTCGTGCGAGGGATGCCCGGAGTGGGTAGTCCTGCGTGTGTCGTCGGGGCCGGTTCTGCCGGCTAGTGTAGGGGGAAGCTTTCACACTCCAAGGGGCCTGTCTCCCGGTGGACGTGTTTGTGCGCTGATTGTCCTCAGGCCTTGCATCAATGAGATGTGGGTCATCGGCCCACCAGGCAATGTCAGCGGAGTGTGGGTGCCTCAGCTGCTTGGCAGGGTGGCTGGGTACAGTTCGGCTTCGAGGCCCCTGCCTCGGGTCCAGTGGGAGTGTAGTAAAGGCCGCGCCAGGCGCTCCCCCCCTCCGACTCCTTACCGCTTTCCTTCGTGGTTCCGGGAGTGCGGATCTCAGCGGAGGCCACCGCTGCCGCCTCAGTCCGATTTCCTCTGAGGCTGTTCCGACTCCCCCTCCGACGGCCTGGGGCTCGGGCGTGCAGGTCCGGGCCCCGCGGGTGCAGGCAGCCCTCTTCAGATCACCGTTGGTCGGGCGCCCAGGTCCTTGGCGAGCTCCTTCGGGGTCGGTCGCAGCGCTCTGCTTACAGCGTCGGGCCGGGACTCACAATGGCCGCCATTTTCTGTGTCCGCATGGCGTTCTTTTCTTTTCGACGTTGCGGGCCAACGGAGGGACGCAGGGCTTCCAAACTTCGACAGCGGGCGGATCACGCTTTCGCACGGCTTGTGTGCGGTTTTCAGATGTTTGTAGTCGAAAAAAGCAGTAGTTGGCGGCGTATCGTTAAACATATCGCACGGAGCTGCACCGAACACGTCTCTCCTACATGGCGGTTAGCCACGCCCCCCACCTCTGGGTATTGTTGGGAATGTGTTAACCCCTTCGCTCCCTCTAAGCACAGTACTGAGCAGATGGTCTAGATATTTATTCATACTCTTCAATGTAGGGTATAGGACTTACAGTGGCTGTTCATGCATTGAATGTGTTGACGTGCTGGGTTCTGAATATGACTGGTATCATGCTCCATCGTTGTCTAGGGTTCCCCCCCCCCACACACCTTAGCCTTGGATGTATTGTACACCACCATGCACAGGTCATGCATCTATCTATAGGAGCGGGGAGGGTCCTCCTATGCCCTTTACTGTTATATACATCCCTGTGTAGCCCTAAAGAGAATATATTGTGTAGGTGATTCTTTTGGGGGGAATTTGGGACTAACTGTACCTATCCACTAGCCCTCCTACCTCCCTTGAGTGAAGCCTGACGACTCTGCCAGGTCTACCAGTTACAGAGGGTTTTGTCTGTATTTGGGTTGGAACCCTGTCTTACCCTTAGGTAGATGGCCTTTACGTCCCTCACCGAAGGCCTATGGTGGTATTTCCCCAAAATGAACCAATGCAGGCATCTGTTTTGAGAAGAATGAGCGCATTTAATGGTCCATTTTCCTTTGGGCTGGCTTGACATGGAGGAGCGATTGCATGCAGTTTCAGGCCCTGGAAAATTCTACGAGGGGCTGCCCCAGGACCTCTTACAACTTAAGTGGAATGTTGTCTTCTAGCTCTCTGTGCGTAAGGCAAACAATGTCAAAGTAAGCGCATTGCGGACAGTACATTTGGGTGGAATTCCCCTAAAGGTAAAAGGGAAACAACTCTGGAATGCTCCTCCATTGAACGGTATGCAGTGATAAAATCACAGCAAAAATGTCGCCTGTGCAAAAAGATTGCAGCAAAAATGCTGTGCTTTGACCCGGTAAAGGTGTACTCCATTATACCATTCAAGGGGAGCGGGGTTGTGGGGATGTCCCCCGCTTCCCTTAAATAGTATTTTGAGTCCGGGGGTTGCGGTGGTGTCCCCTGCATCGTTTACATGAATTGTGTCGGCAAAACCACAGCCTTTTGGCCACCATATTTTGCGTCCACGGCCATTTTTGCCACGATTTTAACGCATGGAACCCATTGAACTTCAGAGCATGTGCCGTGCTTGCTGAATTTTAACTGGAAGCATTATTTGCTTCTATCTCATGGCTCTTAAATTGGTAATTCTGTGATTAGTCTAGATATATTGCACTGTTATCAGTTTGTGACTTTATGTCGTGCACATCACATGACATATCTATTTGTATTGTTATTGAGTGTTTACATCGGAATTATTTATAATGTCTTCAAACTGGTTTTGCTGATATTTGTGTGCATTCAATACATACTTTATGCTACAGCTTACTATTAACGTAACTCATACTGGCCTTCATTGGTGGCTCAAAGTTGACAAAGGGAATTTTACCAGAGTATTCAAAGGATTATGGGCTTTCAGACTGGTGTAATGATACATTAATTCGGTTCTCTTCAACCTTCCGAGTGGGCACACATCCAAGCTTGGTGAATGCATTCTATCTTGGCGCATTTGCTTTTCGCTCATATAGGCTTGTGACCAAAACATAGCTTCAGAGAAAAGAGAAGAGAAAGGGTGCTGAAAAGAAGTCTGTGTCCTTCCTCTCAGCGTCTTCCTTTCTTTGTTACAGTTATCCTTTATCATAGTCCTTCTTCCTTATCACATTATTCTCCTTTGTTACAGTCCATCTTCACAGCCACTCTACTTCTTCCCAGTCCTACTTGTACAACAAAGTACTTCTCGTACTTCAGACGCCCCCTTTTACAGTCAGTCATCAAAGTCTTTCTCCTTCATCAGTCTTTTGTCACAGTCCTTCTCCTTCATCACAATCTTTCTCCTTTGTCATGGCCCTTCTCTGACACAGCCCTTCACGGATACAGACCTTCTCATTGTTTCATCACAGTCTTTGTCCTTCATCACAGTCCATCATCCAGTTCTTTTACCTTTTACTTTGTTCACCACAGCTCTTTGTCACAGTCTTCATTCGCCACACTCTCCTTACTTTGTCACAATCCTTCTCTTTCATCACCGTCCTTCACCATAGCATCTACCCATAATTGTAGTCCTCCTTCGATACAGTCCTTCTCCTTTGAAAAAGTCCATTGACACATGTCTTCGCCTTCCTCATAGCCCTTGATCACAGTTCTTTACCACAGTCCTTCTCCATCATCACAGTCCTCCTATTCCTACACAGTGTTCCTCCTTCACAGTCCTTCGCCTTCATCATAGTCCTTCTCCTATGTCACAGTCCTTTTCCTTCGACAAAGCCCTTCATCAGAGTCTGTCTGCATCATGTTCCAGCATTTACATTTTGTAAGGCAAACAATGTAACCGTAAGCATGATAATGAACTGTGATGAAAGAGAAGGACTGTAATAAAAGGCTGCAACAATTCAGAAAGTCTGTTACAAAGGAGAAGGGCCATGTTGACGGATCTGTATTAAAAGGGGCTTTGGTACAACTGACTGCGGAAGCCATTTAGCCACATCTTTTATGGTATTTTCAGGGAGTGTCGGATAAGAGGATAGTTTCAAGGGGATTTTAGGGTTGGGAGGAGAGGAAAGAGGGTATATGGAGGCCTTGCTCCCATAAAAATGATCCATCATCACAGTCCTTCTCCTTTGTCCCAGATCTTCTCCTTTGTCACATTCATTCATCACTGACTTTCCCCATTATCATAGTATTCCTTTGATACTGTGCTTCCCCTTTGACAGAGTCCTTCTTCTTTGACACTGTCCTTTGTCACAATCAATCCCCTTCATCATAGTCACGATCTGTCTCCTACATCAAGGTTCTCTTCCTTCACAGTCTGCCACCTTCACAGCCTTCAACCTCCATCATAGTCCTTCCCCTTTATCATGGACCTTCTCCTTCTCACAGTTCTCCTTCATCTAATTCTTTCGATGTCACAGCCATTCTTTCTTACAGCCCTTCCTGTCACAAGTCCTTTGTCCTTCTCTTTTGTCACATTCCTTCTCTTCCATCACAGTATTTCTTTGTCACAGTCCTTCTCCTTCATTGGTCCTGCATCATATTCCTTTTCTTCATCAGTACTTTCACAAACATTCTCCTTTATCAGTCCATCACAGGCCTTCACCTCAACATGACCCTCTTTCCTTACAATCTTCTTTTTACTTCATGGTATTCCTCCTTCAGAATATTCCTCTTCCTCCGTCACAGTCCTTTTCCTTCATAGTCCGCCACCTTCATCACAGTCAATCACCGTAGTCACATCCCTTCATCACATTCCTTCTCCTTTATCAAAGTGCTGCTGCTTTGTCACAGTAATTTATTAGTCCTTTTCCTTCATAACAGTATGTCTCTTTTTTTACAGTCCTCTTTTGTCACAGTCCTTCTCTTTTGTCACAGTACTCCATCAGAGACCTACTCTTTGGTCACATTCCTTCTCCTGTGTCATAATCCTTCTCCTTAATAATGGTCCCCCGGTGTTGCAGCCCTTCTCCTTCATTAACCCTCCATCACAGGACTTCTAGTTTGTATCAGGCATGTTCCTTTGTCACAGGCTTTCTTCTTGATTGCAGGCTATCTCTTTGGTCACAGGCCTTCTCTTTCATCCGTCCTTTTCCTTGATCACAGTCCTCACCCTATGTTAGGCCTTCTCCATCATCACACTCCTTTTTCTCAGACCTTTCCTATCAATTCCCTCATTCCATCTCTTTCAGGATGTTTCTTCTGCATTGTCACAGCCCTTCGATACAGTCCCCCTCTTTCCTCGCATCACTTCTCCTTCAGCACAGTGCTTTGCCTTCATCACATTCCTTTTTTTATCATCAAAGTCCTTCTTCATCTTCAGACTAAGATACATCCCTTTATCACAGACCTTTCGCTGTCCTTCTATTTCATCATAGTATTATGTCACAGTTGTTTTGCTT
Organism: Ambystoma mexicanum; assembly: GCF_040938575.1. Classification (NCBI taxonomy): domain Eukaryota; kingdom Metazoa; phylum Chordata; class Amphibia; order Caudata; family Ambystomatidae; genus Ambystoma; species Ambystoma mexicanum. The sequence continues at coordinate 220,955,074 of NC_090925.1, forward strand.
TTTCATAGTCATTCTCCTTTGTCATACATATTTCTTGTAGTCTTTCTCTTTCATCACAGTCCAAATACTTTGTTGCAGTTCTGTGTTACAGCCATTCTCCTTTGTCACAATCCTTCTCCTGAATAACAGTCATTTATCATAGTCCTTCTTCATCACAGTGATTCTTTTGTCACAGTTTCCTCCTTCACCACATTCCCTTTCCTTTGTCAAAGTTCTTCTCTTTCATCACAGTCCTTTGACACATTCCTTCTTCTTTATCACAATTCTTGTCCTTATTATAGTTCTTCTCCTTCATACGTCCTTGATCAGTCTTTCACCTTCCTTTGCCCTTTGTCACATTCCTTCTCCTTTCTCACAGCCCTTCCACTTTGTCACTGTCATTCTATTTCATAAGTCCTTTGTCACTGGACTTCTCCTTGGTCACAGTCTTTCTCCTTCATCTCAGTCCTTTATCACATACATTTTCTTTTGTTGTAGTCCTTCTTCAACGCAGTCATTCTCCTTCAACAACGTGCTTTGATGCAGCACTTCTACTTTGGCAAATTGCTTCACGACAGTCGTTCAACACAGTCTTTCTCCTTTATCAAAGTCCTCCATCTTCACAGTCCTCCTGTTACTTCATGGCCCTTCTCAGCCAGTAGTTATGCATTGCTATTTCCCTGCGAGCGAGTAGCACAGCTTCGTCTACACATAGCTGGAACAGAAGTTTCTGTGCTCCCACCCTTGGAACACCCATTTGCTTGCCTAAGAAAAATGTCTCTGCAATATTCCACAACAGGCTATAAAGGATGGGAGCCAACACGCAGCCCTGCCTGGCATCCATCCCTATAGAACATCGACCTGACATGTCTCCATTCATGCCGTGTCTCACTCTTGCATAGATTCCAAAAAGAACACTCCTGCATTGGCCGGCCGGCATCAGGCAATTAGCATTATCTAGACAAACAATAACCTAGAAGGAAGAGGGTTAACACGTTTTGACAATTTTTACAAGCATACATATGAACCCACTCCATTAAAAGGGTACAACCAGAGTTATAAGGAGATACGCATTCCCAGTATGCACCAGACTGTAGAAATATGGCATAGTTATAAAAACATTCTGAATATTGATATCCATCAAAATTATAGTACCATTTTGTACAATGCATCATGAGCACTTCAGCATTGTACACAAAGAATCTTCACACTCAAGCTTATAATCAACATGTCATTAAAGATAAAGGCATGTGTAATCACAGACATAGAACATTTTAAGGTCTAAAATCATGCGTCGTCAAAAATATAAAAACAGTAGTTAGGTGTGTGGCCGTTTCAGTCTGTGGTTAATTTCCCAACTCTCCTGAGGACCAGCAGCATGTCACTTCCCCAGATGTAGAATAGCCATTATGTGTGTGGTCTGAGTATTCAGATTGGAGAAATCGCTGTAAAGCGATTATCGGACATGTAATGTGATGGTTACTCTATGAACCTTTGTGCTTTATAAATAGTTATTATTTTCTCACTGTTAAAAAGCCCTCCACTTTAGTAGTCACTTTTCTAAAACTAGGGGTAGAAAGGCACATTTGAGCAATATAATGCAAAAAGGGGAGGCATTAACAGTGGGGTGATGCCCCCTGGGCAGCGGTCAGAAGCCTGAGTGAAGCAAAGGCTTTAACGTGCGTTCTGGGGCATTAGCTCGCTGGTAATGCCCGAGCTCTGAGAGTTATATTGGTATTTGTACCCCAGCATGTTGTACCGGGGTACGAATAGGGTATTTTCCTCGAGTTGAGAAACAGCATGTTAAGCGTTTCTCAACTTGAGAAGAAACTACAAAAAATAGATTGCCGCCATGGATCAGGAGAAGTGAACTACAGGTAGTCCCTTCTCCCTTTCCATGGTGTCCTTTCGGGAGTAGGAGATGCACCAGGAACACTACTTTTCCCGGTGCCGGCGAGGAAAAAGGAGACTCAAGGTAAGTGGGCAGGAGTGGCGGGGACTTAAATATGTGGAAAAGGGGGTGGGGTATGGGGACAGGGGTATGAGCAGAAGGGGTACGCAGGCGAGTGCTGGGGAGCACACTTACCTGATTCCCAGTGAGGGAAGATGGCAGACTCTCGGTCTGAGAAGACTCAGAACGGGGTCTATACCATGTGGTAAAGACCCTGTTCTTGGCCTCTTCATTGGCTGCGAGGCCGCGACACCGCCCACACTGAGTGCTTATATGTGTTATTGAATTGAGGGATTCGTATATATGCACCTACTATGCCCCATCCAGCCTAAAGGTTAACTAAAAACAGACACAGGCCCATGGTTCTAGTGTATGAATACTGCTAAACTGGGATCTCCAGTGACTCGCTGGAGTCCATCACGATTTCCTTTGTTTTGCTCTCACCAGTATCCAGCTTCTTGTGAATGCATTAATTGCAAAAGGAACCCAGTAGATTTTAAATTGCTATTTTTCTGCGAGAGAGTAGCATGGCAAATAGCAGCAGCGCACACATCTTGGTCTGATACCCATCCCTACAGAAATGTCCCATCATTTCTCCAACCATGACGTATCTGACATTACCATCGTGCAGCACCTCGAGTATCTCCATGCACCCTTCCCTCCTCGGTGACTCCCTATTCATGAAGTTGAACATTGTTTCCAGATCTTCACATATCTAGATCTCCCTTTGCCTTCATCTCATGGGGAGTGTGGTGGTGGGTGTGACGGAAATAGTGTAAGAGAAGGCATCAAAAGAATTAAGGCTGATTGGGGAGTTCAAATGGGGCTGGATGGTGAAATGTTAAAATGTGACGTGTAGAGGCAGAATTTGGCTCTCTTCTGCTGACCACCCCTCTTCCCCCCACCCGGGCTGAAGATGGTTCCTGTGTGGTACTTCATTTTTCAGCTCTGAGCCTCACTTGATTGGAGCACTTGAGGTATGCGTAGAACTTAATACCTGTTAGTAAGTATGACGATTGCAGGCATGGATTGAGTGGAACAGTTGCTTTAGCTCTTCGCAAGGTAAATGGTAAGGCATGAATGCTGCTCAAATATTTCTCCGCTGGAAATTGATATATGTCATTCATGCTATCGGGTCTTTCTTACATAAGTTATAACTGGCATGCATGCATGCATTAATGTTGAGGCCCTCTTTTCATTCACATGGCTGGTAAACTTGTGATGGGTGTTGGTACAGCACATTATTATTCTCTTGTTTCAAACAATATTTATCACGTAGGATACCTTACCCCGCATAATTTCATATGTCATGTATGTCTGTATTCTATTTCTAAGTGTTACAATTGTACTTGTAGTACACAGATTGTTAAGCCATGGTAATTTTGACTTAAAGGCGTGTCCTAGAATTGATGATGTCATGCTGGATGGTACAGAGTTTAAAAACAGTGTATGGTCCTTGGTAGCAGGCTGCGTAATCTGCAAGCTTGGTGCCCCAGGTGCTGATTTATAATGTCAGAAATATTTAGTTAACCAACTGAGGCTAACAGCTCAGCTACTGATAGTCACATGCAAGTTCATGTCAGCTTTAGAGTTCTTTGAACTGGGCCCCTTCTTTAAGGAGCCAAAGCAAATACATGCCTAGAAATGTAAAATGAAATGAACAACTGAAAAAGCCCAAACTATTGGTCTTGCCAATGCTTGTTTTTCTAGGGCTCCAATACAGAACGTAATGTACAGCTCAATGAAAAAAACCCATAGAAAAATAAATAATAAAGTAATTTTCACTCATGTAATTTATGTAACATCACTCATGTTAGTGTGGGCATGTCATGAATAGACTCTTTGATCTAGGCATAAGAGTCTCCATCCTCAGATGGATCCCCTCCTTCCTCTCTGGCTGCTCCCAAATCGTGTCTCTCCATCCATTCTCCTTTGCCCCCCCCCCGCTGAGTCCCCCATGGATTCCCCCAGGGAGCCTACCTCTCCCCGCCTCCTCTTCAACCTCTACCTTTCGCCTCTCACCAAGCTCATCCGTTCCCACAATCTCACCTGTTAAAACTATGCTGATGACACCCAGATCATCCTCCAGATTCCCAACTCCCCCTCCTCAGCCCACCCAGACCTAGCATCCAGCCTCTCAGACATTGACCTCTGAATGATGAACAATCACCTTCTCCTCAACCCCTGGAAAAAATGAAATCCTAATCTGCGGCAAAACAGCTCTCCTTCCCCGACCTGTAACTTGCCCACATTCATTAGGACCGACGCCCACTGCACCCCCCTCTGTCAAAAACATAGGATGCACTTTTAGCTCAGACCTGACCCTGTCCCACTACATCAATCCAGTCTCCAGATCGTACACCTTCCACCTCTGCATCCTCAAGCAGATCATTCCTTATCTCTTCTACCCCTATAGAGTTTCTGCGATCATGGCCCTCATCCTCTCGCACCAAGACTACTCTAACTCCCTCTACCGAGGCGTGCCTATATACCAACTGAGAAAGCTCCAATGGATTCAAAACTCTGCAGCAAGGCTGCGCCTTGAACTCTCCCCCAGAGAACACATCTCCCAGCACTCAGGACACTCTAGTAGCTGGTTGCCCACTCTGGACCCTCTTCCTTCTCCTACCTGTGAGGCTAAGAACCTTGGGGTCATCTTTGACTCCACCCTCTCCTTCTCTCCTCACATCTCTGACGTCTCTAAGAAGTCAAACTATCAGCTTCATCTCCTCAGAGGTATTCTTCCTTTCCTTACTTTCCTCTAGAAGCTCACTGTCTCCAGAGCTCTGGTCCTCTATAGGCTGAACTGCTGCAATAGCCTCTTTCTAAATCTTCCTGCCTCTACTCTCAATCCTCTACAACTTATCCAGAACAGGACTGCAAGGCTTATCCTTCGCCCCAAGCCCAGGGATCGTAGCTCCCCAGCTCTGAAATATTTTCATTGGCTCCCGGTGGCAGCAAGGATCAAGTTCAAGACCCTCTGCATTGTCCACAAGGCTTTCTGGGGCCTGGGACCACAATACCTACAACTCTTTCTTCCTAAACATCTCCCTTCTCAAGCTCACCACTCATCCACCTCCAACTCTCTGACGGTCAGTCACCTTTCCGAGCAGAGACTTGGGGCAGATCTCTTTCTTCGGCTGGGGCCTCCCACTGGAACAGCCTCCCTGACTCTCTCAAACATCAGCAGAACCACCTCTGGTTCCGGAAGCAACTCAAGATCTTCCTCTTTGCTTCCACGTTCTCTCTTCCTCTCCCCTGCTGATGACCTGTCTGCTCCATGCACTGGTCACCAGACCACCTTCTGAACTTGGACCCAGGTCCCTGCCTATCCAGTTGCACCTTGCATTGCCTAATGGCTCCCCCTGAACTTGTGGTCTGTATCTGTAACCCTACAGTCCCTTCTCTCCGCACTTATGAGCCACCCGTTGACTGTACTTTCTGATTACCTGTACTGAGCCATCCACTGGCTGTACATTTGATTACCTACACCTTTCCACCTCCCCCCACCCTCTTGGCACTCCCCTTCCCTGCACTTGTGTGATCTGAATGATACAAGGCCTAGTAAGATCGTTGTTTTGTCCTCCCTCTGTTTCCCCCTCCATCCCTTGTCACTCCTAAAAACACTTGGGTACAGGCACGTTTTAAATGCTATATCAAATCATGTGCATTACCCACAAGGCAATTCACATGAAAGGCCTGTAATTCCTCCAAAACAAACTCACCCTTGACTGCCCCACCAGAATTCTCAGATCAGGCTCCACACACAACCTGGTTGCCCCTTCTTTTAAGTTTCCCAGCCTAGGAGTTGCCTGCTTCTCCTTGCTCGCACCCACTTTCTGGCTCTTCCTCCCCCTCCACTGGCCTTTAAGAAAGCCCTCAAAACCAGGCTGTTCCCCTGACATCCTGATGCCCGCCTGTGTGGCATCCACTCACCACCCCATCTCACACATGTTTCATGCCGCAGTGTCCCCTCCTCTCCCCACACACTTCCCCACCTGCCCTTCTGTCAGTTACTAGCCTCTTATTTTCTTGACACCGCTCTGGTTAGTCACTCCAGTAACTTGCACCTGGAACGAATCCTGACATTGTGCCAGGTATTGCACTCATATGGGCTTGGAGGGTGGGCAATGCATCACACTTAAACTGCTCCTTGGGAAAATCACGCTGATCATTCTGTAGGAGGAAAATCGGGCACCTCGCTCGTGGTTGGCACTACATGTAACTCTAAAGCTCAGAAGGGAGGGCCATGCATCTCATTTAATCATGAAATGGGGACCTTGTTTTCGCACTAGAAGGAACTAGGGATGGCAAACTCTCACTCTGAGAATCTCTGAGGGTGATTATTATGCATTCATCTAGAGCTTAGACCGCCTGTGAAACACAACACTTCTCCTTGTACATAGATGGAACCCAGGAAGTAGACATTGTTTGTGTAGCTAACCTATTTCTCCTCTTGCACACCGCACCTTCACAACTTAGTGGAAGGCACACACCCTGCATTCACATATAACACAAACATTATTGCACTTCTCCTTAACATAAATCCGCCCCCCTTTAGTCCATAGTATACCTCAGCCACGCCCAATCATACTCCATTTAGACATGGGTGACTAGCAGGTCCTTGGTCACCCCCACGCATAACTTCAATGGCTTCTCCCAAATGTTTGGACTCCGGTCCCTCCAAGGACATTCAGCCCAAAGCGCTTTGGGACCACAACTATGGTGAAAGGTGCTATAACAAATGAATGAATGAATGAATGAATGGCAGTAATGGTACTCACAATGCTCATGTCAAGTTATTCAAGTCATGTAATGTTATTTCACTTTTGTTATGTCATGTCACTATTGTCATGTCATGTCATCCTAGCCATGGCACCCATTCCAGTCACATCCCTTCTATCATGCATATCATGTCATTGATGCTCGGTATTCAAATCACTCATTCGCTCATGCCTCTGATTTCATGTGACATCATACATTTCACTCGTGTCATTCAACCTATGTCACTCATGTCTTGTCATGTCACTAATACAATGTTATTCATATCACCTTATGTTATGTCCTGTGTCACCCATGGGGCCAACTGACAACTTGCGACGTGATTTGAAATGGTTTATTTTACAGCAGAAAAGTATGGCAAGGGCTTTGCACTGACTTGATGTAAGATTAGAGGAGAAGGAAAGAAACCAAAGATGAGCAATTGCAGCATGTTTCAGAACTGTAGTCCATCATTCTGTCCCTCTGTGCCCCTGGGCTTAGTCTGCTGATAGTCAAATGAAGGTTATAGTCTCTGTGGTTTCAAATGCCCCCTTGCCTTCTTCCTTGTTTTGGTTGAGTGGTTTCTCTGTCATTGCCAGGTCGAGATGTGGTTTCTTCCACCTTTCAGGATTCGTGGAGACATTGCCACTAATCATGGTTTGGGTATGATGTGACGAAGGCCCTGGAGTTGCTGGCAGCAGACACTGACACAGTCTCTTGTCAGTAATAGATTGTTTGATGATGTCCCCTGTCTGACCCTGGAGTTGGGTCTTGGTGTAGCTGAGGAGCTGGATGCTGTCACACGTCAAGTGATGCTTTCCCTGGGGTGATATTGAGAGGATCCCTTGGTTACCCTCACCATACTACGGGCAGAAGGCACGCAGTTGCCACATGCACTCTAGCATAGTTGGCCCTGTAAGAAATGCCCAGGAGATAATAAGAGATACTGTCTATAAGATATATATCAGAAGTGGCTGCCTTTGCAGTACAGCTTAACGGGTGATGGCGTATAGCCTGCCACACTTCCAGGTCCCTTCCTCTAACCTGGAAGTGGCAGGATCAGCACACCACTCTGTGCAGCGCTGCTTCTTGTGTGCCTCATTTGCCATCTCAGTTTGTTTGGTTCTCCGTGCACCTGTCCTCCACATCCCCACAGAGGCTAATGCCTATGGTGTTGGTGTGAAGGGTAAGAGATGCATAGGAGAGAGGTAAAGAGTCCTGTGAGCACATTGGGTGGGGCACGTGCACCACAACTTAGTGTATTGTGGGGATACTTAGTTCCTGAGGGTTCCTTTTTCCTTTGGCGAGACCTGTTAATGTGCTTATGTTAGATATGTTAGTCCTTTCCTTGCTGGGCTGTAGTCTGACCCAGGGTCTTCATTATGCCCACTACCAGAATGCATGTTTTAAAAAAGGAGCAGGGTCTATTAACTGAGTCTTCTTCTCAATCCAATGATGCTGAAGCCAGTGTCTTCCCTATGTGTGAAGTTAAGGGCAGTAATCTTGTGTTGGAGGTTATGGCAAGGACTGCCCATAGAAGACAGCGTCTTCATAACGAAAGCTGGGATTCAATGGATGAAGATGAGGGCGTTCCTTTGGATGTCCGAGTGACAATCCTAATAGCGGAGTTGGAAGAAGTTGCTGTTCAGAAGGACCTAGTTGATCTGTTTGACAAAGTTTCTGTCCTTAGTCAATCTGGTAATTATATCCAAAGTCCATCTGTTGTAAGGGAGGCGTTACAACCCTCTCTGAAAAGCATGGACATTGTGATTGCTGAAGCTACTGCACCGTCCTGCCCTGGAAATAAGGGGTCGCTTGGTGATGCAACTGGCAATATATTAAGGAGTAAATCCTTTATGACCTGAATCAGTGCAAAACTAATCAGGATTCCTGTGCTTGATTCCTGAATTGCATTTCAACAGGAGGGATATAGCATGTCAAACTGACATAACTATAAATACTAGTTTGACAAATATTGCGAAGGAGACCAGTGTATCTCATTCTGCCATCATCTCCCTTTAAGCCTGCTCTGCTGTGGTAGGAACTTTGGGAGGGCATTTTGCACACTCTCAAAAGTCCACAAAGGCATCCAATCCCCTAGCCACACTGGCTATGTCGCCTCATGGTAGGGATAGTCACATTAAGAAGTCGAGGATGCCGGTGATATCAGATATTTCCCAAAGAGATCTTATTATGGATCGTAGGAACATTGTCTTTACCACTGTAGATAAACCGGAGAGGGCTGAAACCAGAGAAGCCCTCAGAAATAAGGTCTTGTCTTGGTTACAGTCTAAAGAGGGCCATGGCTGTGTCAGGGGACAGGAGTTCAGACTTTTTGCGCAGGCTGCATATTAAGGAATGGTGAACCGGGGACAACACAGACTGTATTATCATTGGCTGTGGTCATGGCAGTCTGCCGTCATTTCTGAGTTTATGTAAAAACCTGAACAATAGGCCATCTGCCTCCAATTTAAGGATTGTGCTTAATTAATTTCTTTTTTCTAACTGTATTGTGTACCTTCTGGTTCCTTTTCGGAAAGCTTATTCTATTGGTGTTAATGTGTGTTCTTTATTGTGTGTATTGCTTTGTGTAGCACCCTAATGTCCACAGGCCTATGTCATAGCTATATAAATTAATAAACAAAACTGTCAATGTCGCCAGACGTGCGGAACACCGCACTCTGGCTGATACTTGCTCTGCCCACCTGATGTGGAGCTCTCTAGTCTCTGGGCATGAATGGAACAATAAATACCCAAGAAGGCAGACGGGCTTCTGTAGCTTCGGTCTTCAGGATATGATAGAGCCACCCGTCCCCATTGCCAGCCCCTGTGCATATTCTAAATGAACCAATCTGTGGTCGGTCAAAATCTCGAAAAAAAAATCTCGAATGACAATAAGGTCGAAAAAAAATCTCGAAAAAAAAAAAGTCGAATTACTCTTTTTTTAATTATATATTTATTTTGGGGTCTGGGATTTAAAAAAAATGGGTAAAAAAAAGGGGGGTTTTGGGGGGTAACCGCCCATTTCGAATAAAAAAACGACATAAAAAAAAATCGACTTTGTTTTTTTCCACCTTTTTTTTCCACTTTTTTTTTCGAGATTTTATTTTTCGATATTTTTATCACTATAAACCGAACCAATCATATATGAGCTAAGCGAATCGTCCACATCTGCAGGTCCTTCAGTATAGCTCAGCCCAGGGAAGGGATCACAGGGTTGTTAAAGCTCGCCAGCAGATACCAATGGTGTGGGTGTTTGGAAAACACGGGTAGAGCAGCAGGGATAAGTTGGAATGCAGATTCTAGAAGGAGAGAAAGAAAGAAAGAAAGAAGGAAAGAAGGAAAAAGAAAGAAAGAAAGAGAACGAGCTGGAATGAGGTGTGGAGGCTGAATGGAAGTACATTGGAGAGAGGAGTAGTGGAGGACAATCGAGGAAGAAGTTGGACAAGGGGCCATTTCAGCAGCCAAGAAGCTAAAAAGAGAGTGGTGGTAGTGAAACCTGTGTCCAAAATGGGTAAACGTTGGTCGGGTGAATGAACAAGGACCTGGCGAGGCATGAAGAAGGTGCAGACCGAAAGTTGAAGAAAGGCGGAGGGAAGTGAGGGACTCAAGTTTAGCTCCTTAGAAATAGGAAGAGTAGAGAGAGAGAGCGAGAGAGAGAGAGAGCGAGTTGGTGGGGAGAATTGTCCGGACCGTAGGCCAGGGAGGCGGTCAGTCCCCTAAACCAACCACCATTGCCAAACATGAGGTATGCCATACCTGCTTGAAGCTGTGGGTCTTGCTGACCAAAAGCTATGAGGTAGTGTGGCACCCTTTTATTAGCAGAAGGAGAGGAGCAGTTCTGCAGCTTCATAATCAACCGGCAAGAAGATCACAATCGGACAACGAGGCACTACATAATCTCTGAAGAGTGAAACACGTGTTGACATGCAAAACAGACATGCACATTGAAACTTGCAACTTCAATGGAATATGATACTTGCCTTAAATCATTTAGATTCCAATGGATCTTATTTATTCTCTTCCAAGTACTTTTTTTTATCCCTTCTTCACAAATGATCGAGTGGTTAGCAGTATGTGCTTGTACTTAGGTTATCCAGAAAACAAGGTGGCATGCCCCTTACCCGAGTACAACATGCACCATTACCACACATCGACACCGATCAGGCTGAGCACAGGAATCAGTAACACCTGTTTTTGACAAACAAATAGTTTTGAGAGTAAGGGCCTCATAATGTGTGTGGCAGTGTGGTTTAATGGTAATTCTGTTACCATCACTTTTTTTGGTGGTAATGGAATTACAGATGTTTTAATCAGTGGAATTACATTGAAGAATTACCATTTGTCATACGCCCATCCAAATCACAATGCAGTCATATGAACTCCAAAAATGGGGATTTACCCTGCACTACCATCATTTGTAATCCTGTTGTAAATCCGCAGCACCAAGTGGGTGGTAACGGTAATTGAGTTTGGTGGTGTTTCTGCAGATTTACTGCCAAAATACCGGCAAGCTCGCAATGAGGCAGTAAGTATCCCCCAACAGTATCACACAAAATTGCACACAAAAAAAATTACAGAATCTCACAAGCCAACCCAATGTCACCATCTCCAACAGTTACTATTGTCACCAAGTGGGCAAATTTGTCACTGATCTCCCGCTCTAAATGACCGGGGTCCAAGTTATAGACCTGAGTGAAGTGAGGGCCTTAACACAGGACCGCGGCACCATTACCAGCTGGTGAAGCCCCCCCAAACCAGTGCCCATTGCTATTAGCACCCCAGGTTTAAAATCCAGAAACCCAGGTTGCCTACAGCAATGTTTACTTATCTGCATAGAGAGCCCCTCTTCCATTTCCATGGCGGACAGCAGGTACATGGGACATGGAACAAATCCGCTAAGTGTGCATTTGGGGTGGAAAGGGACCGGACACCCGAGGGCTTGGGTGGGCAGAGTGAGTGGAAGATGGCGGGGTGGGGGAAGCAGCCATCTGGCTGCTCGGAAGGCGGGCTTAGATTGTGGTATTCAGCTTGCGATGTGGGCAACCTGATTGGATGCTTCTCCCGCAAAGGTCTCCGGTCCTAAGGCGCTTTACAAATAACTAAATACATAAATAAACAGTGCTAATAACTGATCATGAACTGTACCGGGTGCACACTCAAACATGCCTTCCTGCGGTGTGTATGCTGCAGCCCTACACTCCTCAGTGCATGCTCTACAGACTAAGGGCTTCGGCCATGCACCCAATAGTGTAATCTTTCCACAGACCCACCGCACGTTAATTCACCCATGCATGCCTCCATGTGCCCAAATACTGCATTCCATCCGCAGCGCACGCCACCCGCGCTCCTACCCAACCTATGTCATGTGCAATTCACTCCCCATCTGCACATGACCTGCCACCACTCAGCACGAAAAGAGTTTGCTGCAAATAGTTCCCGCCAGAATATAAGGGACCGTTAAAGCAGCTGCCTCCAATCGCCACAGAAAATACTATCCTACATATGTCACACATAAAGCACTTCTCACTGCCCCAGCCATTACCTCCCTTATTGCCGCCAACACAATGGGTAGAGTACATTTCCCAGACCCTTCCACCGCCACACTTTCCTCTGATACAACATGGCGGCTTTACCAAAAAAGGTTGACACACATCACGCTTCCCTCCAGTCAACCACCTGCCACCTCCAAACTTCTCCGACTCCACACCGTACCGCGATCCAATGACACTTCTGTCTGCGGAGCAAACAGGGAAATGGGTCTGTGGAGCGGATCCAGATATCACAACATTTTTCGGACATACCAGTGTTTTACAAAGAATGTACTGGTCCAATTTCCACCGAACACACAAAAGCACGCTTTCTGGCCCAAGCCCGCGCTCCCGGCACAAATTTGGTGAGAATCCGTCCAGCGGTTCGACCTGTAGCAGTGCGCCAGGTTTTTCCCCATTCAGTCTATGCCAAGAAAATATGTTTTGGGACCCCCCTATAACTCTTCCCCCCCACCCCCTTGCATGGAACCTCGCTCAACTTGGTGAAAGAATTCAGAGCTGCCCATATACTGATCTGCAAAGTTTGGTGAGGATTCGTCCAGGGGGGAGCCAAGTTATAAGCCGCCAAAAAAGTACTCTTCCTATGAGTTTAGCAATTTAACCATAACTACACGCCTGCTACCGCGGGCCGTGTAATATATCTCTAAATATGCATATATATATATAACAAAACTTATTCTATGTAGACATAGGCCTTCAATATGATCCCCTTAATTGGAATTGAGATGTCAATTTTTTTAGAATTAAGCTATTCCAACATTTCAGCAGGCAGAGATATAGTTTATGTATTTTAAGATGAGAAGCAGTCATTAAATTCTGAGTGCTCATTGAGTCCATCATCTTTCCCCATATAGGGAGATTGAAATCAAATACGTTCCCATACAGGGATATGGATATCAAACTAAGCTTCTTCCAGTTTGTGCACGTTCAAATATGGAGAAATGAAAAGCAGAGCACTATGCACTTTATGACAGATTTTGCAGGATAAGCACTTTAGAGTCCATATTTGGCTCAGTATGCTTCTTAACTCAAGCCACGAGACAGGCACCATGTATCCTCATGGTGCATTTCTCTGAAATACAAATAACCCCCCTTGTTTTCTCTAGATTTGAGGGCTATGATATATGCTTTTAAAGACATAGCATTATGCACTTTATGGCAAGGTATTGCATGATTAGCATGTTGGTATTAATCCATAGCTTAGATTGTATTTTTGTTTTGTTTTTTTCTGTTTTGGGATTTTAAACTGTGAAGCACTATTCACGTTACGACACATCCCCCATCAACCTAAGCACCTTATTACAATGTCCTCTGAATTTGGGGCTCAGAAATGCATTCTGCACTTAAATGATACACCCACGGCCAGTGGGTTAGCACCATGCACTTTATGCTACATTCCCATTAGATACAAGCACCTTATGATGATGCCCTGAACTCCAATGAGCCAGATATGTACCCAGTATTCTAGGCATACACCCACGGTCAGTGTCCATATACCAGACTGTGTAGCAGTATACACTTTGTGGCTGTGATCTCTTTAGATCTAAGCACTTTATCTGATGCCCCTTAATTCAAGGGAAGAGATATGCACTTAGCACTTTAATGATGTATTCTTGGCCAGTGGCCATGTATTAGACTGTGTAGTACTATGCACTCTATGGCACTTTCATCTTTAAAATGAATACTTTGCCCCACGAGTTAGAATCTGAGGGTTAGGATATATAATTAGTATCTTGAATCAATGGATAAGGGCCATGCATATTCTGTGGGTACATTTGAATTGGGGGAATTTGCAAGCCACTCTGGGTCTAATGAAGGTGGCGGCCAACCTTGATTTATTTTCACTATGGAGTAACCTCCATTCAATGCATAAACATCATGTCACCTAGAACAGGGCTGCAAGACTTGTCTTTGGCCTCAAACCCAGGGATCGTATCTATCCAGGTCTGAAATATCTGCACTGGCTCCCAGTGGCTGCGAGGATTAACTTCAAAACCCTATGCATTGTCCACAAGGACTTCTGGGGCACGGGGCCTCAATATCTTCAGCTCTCTCTTCCTAAATATCGTCCTTCTCGAACTCTTCACTCATCCGCCTCCATTCCCTCCGGGTCAGTGGCTTCTCCAAGCAACGAGTTGGTGGTAGATCTCTTTCTTCGGCGGGACCTCCCCCTGGAACAGCCTGCCTGCCTCCCTTAAACTTGAGGAAAACCATCTCAGGTTCCGGAAGCACCTCAAAATCTTTCTCTTTGCTTCTGCTTTCTCTCCTGCTCTCCCTTGCTGACCTCCTGGCTGTAGCTGGATCTGCACTGGATTACCTGGACACCCTTGGATCCCTGGCACACGTCCTTCCCCCTCCAGTCTCACACACCTGCACTGCCTGCCAGGCAACCCCCACACTTGGGGACTGTGTCTGTATCCCTACAGTCCCCCTACCAGCAATTGACACCTGATGTCTGCACTTACCCTGCACTTGCCACTTGCTGGCCATTACTTTACTTATTGTTATTATCTATTCCCGCGTACTGCACTGTCCCTTCCCCCATCACTCACACTTGCGCGATCTGAATGACACTTGGCCTAGTAGGATCGTTGTCTGTCCTCTCTTTGTTCCCCCTCCCTTGCCTCGTCGCGCCTTGAAACACATGTGTATAGGCGTGTTATAAATGCCATATCATATATCATATCATATATCTTTCCCCTTGAATACATAATTGGCAAATACCTGCAATAATCTAGTACTCAGAATATTTAACATCCCAATTGCAGGCCGAATTGCAGGGGAATTCACTATGTGTGCATAACATGGTGGCCACTTTTAGCCCAGCCTGAATATCAGTGTGCTGCACTAGATGATAGAAATGGTAGAAGCACTCAATACCTGTAAGATGTGAAACATCAGAAACACTTTGATCTGAGCAATCTGACGAAGTCCACCAGGGTGAAATGCGTTGTGTTTTTCTCTGTCCTTCCCTGTCCACCATGTACCCAATAAAGGGCTTTACAGAGAGAACGTAGATGACGGTGTGGATTTCGATATTTATGAAGGAGTGCCGCCATTAGCTGAAAGTGTTAAATTTTATGGTTATTTAATATGTATATATGCATATATAATTCTTTTGGCAGCCAGCTATAATGTCATAATGATATTTTGTTCTTTTTTATTAAAATAAACTTGGATTGGTAAACTGGTTAGAACGGGGCAGCAGGACAGGCTAACTTCTGGCAAAGCTATATTTATATTTGAAGGGCCAATATCCTGGCTCTATGTTGGCTTCAAAGGATAAACAGGCAATTAGGCAGCAGTGGATCAGTCATGGGCCCTTGGGATCCCGTTAGGAATAGTCCTTGTTCTCGGGATGTGCTGCACACTCCGAGAATTGTGGGTCTGCATCTGTACTTTCTCTATAAATTATCCTGGCGAGGCACATGTGCGCTCTCAGAAGGCTTTCTTATGACATAACGATGGTAATTCATGGAATAAATGTGTGCCGAAATTTGTGGCGCAAGCTGGCGCAAGCGTGAAAAAGCTAGCGCACGTGTGGGATTCATGGACGGCCCTGCGCATGTTTTTCCCGGGATGTATGCCAAATCCGCGCTTACCTTACATGTCACTGTGACTTTCCAAATGCGTGCATGACAGGAACGGGGAAAGGGCACAACTTCTCGCGCACACACCTAAAAAGGAGGCAGAACACAGGGAATGGGGAACAACGTGTGAAAATGTAGGCGTAACGTGGGAAGTACCGCTGGGAAACACACGCACCGCCCACACGCTAGTGAACAACACGTATTCATGGAATCGAATAGGGAAAACCCACGCACGCACACGCACAAATACGTCTGCCACACAAAAGCAGACGGGAGCGCCCCCGCGTAGCATAAAAGTGCGCGCAAAGAACAAACAAGCATATACAGCTACGATGAATGTCACATTCCTCACAGCAGTGATCGTGGGATACCGCAGGAGGAGAATAACCAGGCCCGTCTTTATTTGCCCAGAACCAGCCTTTTTGAGATGCCTGTTGACAAGGTCTATGGCAGGTATAGGTTTCCACCTCATATCATCCTAGAGCTGGTCACTGAGTGGGAGGATGAACTCACATCACCCACCCTGTGCTCCCAAGCATTGAGCCCCTTGGAGAAGGTGCTCAATGTACTGCATTTTATGGCCACTGGGTCATTTCAGCGGACAACTGCCATAGTGGGGGCATCTCGCAGCGCATGCAGTCACGTTGCCTACACCAGGTGTTGGCAATCATCACTGCGCGCCCCTCATTCTGCAGGCACATATACATGCCCAGAACAACCACAGAAAGGCAGGCCGTGGTCCAGGACTTCTACAGGATGGCACACTTCCCCAAAGTGCTTGGTGCTAAAGATTGCACCCATGTGGCCCTATGTCCACCTAGGGCCACTGAAAATATCGACCGCAAGCACTGGCATTCCATCAATGTGCAGGTAGTATGCGATGCCAAGGGAATCATCACCTCTGTCTATGCAAACTATCCAGGGTCCACCCATGACAGTTTCATATACAGAATGTCCGCCCTGAGCCGGGCCCTGGAAGCTGGGAAGCATGGCGACACATGGCTCATTGGTGAGTACAAATGCCTGTGCACATGCATGCATGTCATGCACAGACAAATAAACAAGCCCAACTAATGATATCCATTATCACCTTACCAGGGGATAGTGCCTACCCACTGAGCACCTAGATGAAGACGCCAATACGGAACCCCACCACACCACCCCAGGTAAGATACAACACAGCCCATATTGCAACCAGGGGCATAGTGGAGCGCACATTCGGAGTGCTCGAGTCAGGCTTCGGCTCCCTTGACAGCACTGGCGGACAGCTACTATATACACCCCCAGTAGTGTGCAGGATCATTGTGGCAGCATGTGTCCTGCACAACGTTGCAACATGGCGGGGTGTACTGGTGGACATGGTGGTGCCCCCAAAACCCAACCACACGCACGGCCGCTGCGCATGAGAGGGGAAATGGCATGTGGCGAGGCAGCCCGTACCCAGCTTGTGGCCATATTTTTCACCTATACTCCAACCCCTGCGGAGTGCAAACAGGCCTGGCACATACCAGGTGACAATCGATGATGAGAAAGGGGCAGTTAACTGTCACAACCTTACCACCCTGAGAATGTGTCCACATAAGTACCACATTGTGTGCATCCCTAGCTACTTAAACACAACCAATCCCATGTGATCAAAAGGAACAAATGCAAGGTGCATATCACACCGCCCCCTCTAAAACAGGGCATGAAAGTACTGGTATGCCACCCAAACCCTCCCAACCCCCATGACGTCCGTCTGCCACACCATACATTGTATGCAACAGCAAAACATCAAACCATATGCACAACACATGACACAATAGTCATGAAGTGCCACGTGGGAAATGTAAATAGGCACCAGACAATTACACCTGATATGGAATCTGAAGAAATGACTGACCAAAAACTCACACCCTGAAAACGGTGGCACAAATGCATGCCACCAGTGGTGCAAGCAACAAAAGTCAGAATACCTGTTGCCATGCACATTGGACAATAGCAAATTGGCATTACAAACACTGTGTGCTGCGTGTGCGTCCCCTGGAACACACCGCTCACCGGACAGCACAGTGAGTGTGCATTGCGGAAACCCCTTGAACATCATGAAATCAACCAATTAGTACCATGTCATGCACGTACACGCTCAATGAATCGGAAGTGAACATCGATTGTAGGGACACAGCATGCCTGAGAAGGCAATCTGGGTGCACGTGTGTGCATGTTGTCACCGTAGTTGGTGGGGGTGGGGTGTTGCATTAGTGTTTGTGTCAGTAGGGACATCCATCAAATACATGCATGTGAACTTAAGTGAGCCTCAGTGTCCTGTACATAGCACATGTGAACATTGCACTCAAGGATCCTCCTGTGTGTTAAACCACACCAATCCCCTGACACCTCAAAATAAAACCCAACATAGGATCAGCCATTGACCAGCAGAACATATCATGTACAGAGTATCCCACATAGACAATGACAGACAGCGAGCAATCACTGATTCATTGAAAATCCTTATAGGGCCTACACGCAAAGTGCATCAAAGCGCCTCAAGGAGGGAGGGAACAAGGGAGAATAACAGTAAGTTCCTACAAGTCCTTCAAACTGCCCAGAAAATGAACTATCAAATCAAAGTACTGAGTACAAGTGCTTGGAACAATAAGGGAGAGTCTAGGGAGGGAATGTGGGAAAACAAAACTAGCATCATCATTGCTATGCCTGACGGCAATAGTTGCAGTGCAGGAGTCACATTCGAAGGGGGGTGAAGGAAGAGGAGGGAAGAGGTGAGGAGAGTAACAAAACAAGTGACAAACTATGGAAGGTTGATGCAAAATCAAGATAGTGTTGGGGAGGGGGAGAAGAAACACAGAAGGGAAAGGGGGGGCAGATGACCTGTAATCAGTGGTGGAGGGACTGATGATAAAAGTAAGTGCCAAAATAAAACTCAAAAAGGTGAAAGTGGGGGATGGATGGACGGAGGCAGAGGGGGAAGTGTCTGCAAAGAACAAGCGGTTACGTATCACCATGCCTGATGGCAATTGGGGTAGTGATGGAAAAAGACTGACAGAGGACAAGGAGGAGGGGAAAGAGCGGTGGAGAGGGAGAGGGAGGAGAGAAGGGAGGAGGGGGCCAAGGTGTAAAGGCAGGAAAGGGGAGAGGGGGAAAGAAAGCACACACAGGGGGCAGAGGGAAAGAAGATGGTGCAGAAGGGGAGAGGGTGTGATGGTGAAGGGGGAGACAGAGGGAGAATGGTGGGGGTAGGTAGAGACTGGTGGGGGCAAGGGAGACAGGGGGAGACTGGCACGGGGCATTTGGAGACAGGCGGGGGCAGGGGAGACAGGGGGACAATCAAGAGATCCAGAAGGGTGGTGGACAGGGGTGGACAGGGGTAGACAGGGCCTCCATTGTGGGCCTTTGGTAGTGGTGGCAGGCTCCAGCCTCCTGGTTTTCCGGATTGTCACAAGGGCCAAGTGCAACCAATGGGAGGGGGGGAGCAGGTCCAGGCCACAAGCATGACAGTCAAGTCAAAAGCAATGCAGCCATATTTCCAATGGCACAACAAAACACCAGGCAGAGCTGTAAGATGGCCAAAGCAGGGGAAGCAAGGAAATGGCGGTAGTCGAAATACGTGGTGACAAGGATAACTCAGCATGCACCATTCATGTGGCATATCAAAATCACTGTAGGCCAAGTGTCCCAGTGCAACATTGTCAGCACACGGACCCCTCCCACCTTCAGTATGTGTTACACAGCCAAAGGGTGTTTGGTACCGCCTACAGGAGGAAGTGCATGAACGTAGACAGTCAATTAATAAAAAAAATCATAAGCAACATGATGAAATGCACAGTCAACAGAATACTCACCAAAATGAAGTGCAGACATACCCACTAGGGGTGTACACACAAGTAGGACTGCAGGCTGGCCACAGATATGACGGAAGCCCAATGCCCCTGCATGAGATGCTGTCATACTGAGCCAGCCTTGCAAGCCCATGGAAAGGGGAAGCAGGAGTAGCATATGTGTCAGGACCCCAAGCAAAACACATACACAAGACAAGCCTGAATGGGCCCTGCTGGAACACACAGTGAATGCCTTCAAATGCCACAAAGCACCACACTGTCATATGAATGCACAATAGACAAAAAAATAAAATCAAAAATGGCCACATATGACCCGGGAGGGTTGGGACACCCAGGAGGGGGGAGGTACAGGGTGCACCTCAACACCCACATGTGTAGATGTTGAGATTTTTAAAAAAAACTCACTGGGCTCAGCGCCTGCCCGTCCCTACCTATGTGGGAGATAGGTTGTCGTCATCACCCCTGTGCATCTGGGCCAATTGTGAAACTGCTTCTGTCAGTGTACCATTGTCAGCATCGTTGGCAGGTATGAACGTGCAGCAAGATTGTCCTATCTTTGCACAAACTCCTCCTTCCATTGCTGTGAGAAGGTCCAATACATATCTATTCTGGAGTGCTACCATCCTTACAGCTCGCAGCTCCTCTTTAATTGCGTTGAACCCATTTACTGTTGAATTGATGGTCATCATTAGTTCCCATCTGGTTATTTGGAGCCATTTTGCGTTTGCGTATGCCTGCAGTCCCGGATGTATTATTGAGGAGAAGAACATTGCTGCTCTGCTGAATAGTCTGTGTTCTGGCGGTATTGATGTTAGTTCCGTTTCCGACCTTCCCCACAGGTAATTTCCTGTCAGTGGCTCTCCTTGTCTTTTTCTCCTATTTAGGACAGTATCACTGCTGTTCTCTTGCTCCTTCTGAAGTGGTGCAGATCTCTTTCTTCTCTTATCCCCTTCATCCATTTTAGGAAATTTCGCCACATCGACATTCTTCTTAGGTACCACTAGTGATGGTACATTGACGTGTACCATTGTGCACACACCATTCCACAGGGGAGGCAGTGTATGATATGCCTTTTCTCCACAGGCCCAATAATGGTCCATTATTACTGCTGTTCCCGCTCCCCCCTCAGGTAACTCCATCACGCTTGCACAATTGGTGTTATATCCTACGTCCACCTCTCCTTTATGCTGGTAGCATACTTTGGGCGCCGTCAATGGTAGTATTGTTATTGGGTCTTCATCTTCTTCTACCCACGTGAGCATTGGTACATACTTGATCCACGTCGTCCAACATCGATGATTGTGTGTCTCGATGGTTGAGATAGTTTCTTTTGTTACCATGTTGCTGCCAATCACTCCTATCTCCCAGCTGTTGCCCAGATACACCTTTCCTGTTATCGTCAGTAGCGGCCTCTCCCAGCATCCTTGTTTACCCGGAACTTCAGTGGCGTACCAATCACATGGTAGATACTGCAGTGTTACCTTCTTTGTTTCTCCTTTTGCAGGGCCACTTGTTATGTATCTGAATGCTTCAGCATGTAAACTGGTCTTGTGATAACTCAGATAGATCTTGAGGAAGTTGTTTTCATATGGGTATGAGTCTCGTGTTTTCCATGTCATGTGCACTACTGTTCCTTGAAATCTTCCTTTCGTTTGGAACAGGGCCAAATATATTATGCACTGTGCTGTCTTTTCATCTATTTCTGTGGCAACAAATGTTCGTGAAGCGCTCATGGCGTATGGTATTAATGAGCAAACGTAACAGCTATCCTCAGTTGTCTGCTTACCAATGCGGGTCATGTGCTGGTACCATATGTTGTTTGCGACGTGTGCTGAATCTTGTACATAATTATCAATACCTTTATTGTCTGAGTATGTGCTGCGTTTAACTCTATTTTGCTTGGGTGCAATGTTACTATTACCACCTGACGTAACACCTGTTGCAGCAGGGAACGGGGGTATATTATGTTTGGGTGCAGCAATAAAATTGATAGCATAGCTGTACTGCCAGACAGAGGCAGCCAAGAACCCGGTGATCATAAAAATCCCTATTATTTTTATTACATATGCTAATCTCACCGGCATTTTGCTCTTACCTTGCTGCAGTCCTGGCAGCGTATTCTTGTGACGTTAAAGTTGCCCGCCTAAAAATTCTCAAAAGTGCTCGTTATTAAAATGTTAGTTTTGTTTCCTTTAAGCTCTCCCTATCAAGTAGTCATTCAGTGCCCAGGCGAAGAGCTGCTCCCACGCTACTCTAAGTGATCGGTCTCTTAGGACCGGCAAGTATGGGCGGAGGTGGGGCATGTAATATTCTATGGCCAGGAGGAAGGCTGTGTAGTAGACACGTACCCTTCTCCTTTTTAGGTATGTTGGCCTTTTTATTTCGTATACAAATTGGTGTGACAATTCTTCTGGGTAGTTATCGTCTGGCAGCACCATCTACGCCTGTACACTGAACTTGTTAATTAGCTTTTCTTAACAATACAATATTACGCAGTTCCTGTATGTGCGAGAGAAAAAAAAAAGGAGAACATTCACGTGTTTACATGTGTATTGGTGCAAGCAATGTCCTTCAGTTTTAGTTACAACTGTACTTAGCAGTCAATGGGGGGGGGGGGTTTGCGCTCAGATGGCGGAAGTATTTTTACTCTTTGAGCGTGTGACCATGGGGTGGGCAGTATGGGGATCACCCCTTTCTTCGTCAGTTATCGTCTCCGAGGGAACAATTGGGTCGTTGTCTGTGGTGAAACTTTCTTCCGCTGTCGGGGATGTTGTTGCTGTTCTTCCAATGGACCTGTCGTTGGCGCTGGGGCGGGTCTGCAGTTTGTAGATCTTTACGTCATGTAGGTGGTTCCAGGCACGCTTATCCTTTAGTTTTACTGCTCTTGTTGATACGTCCTCTACCAGATGGGGGCCAGTGAACCTCTTCTCGTTCCACTTTCTATTGAAATTGCGAAGTAGTACGTGGTCACCTTTGGCAAGTTTGCACAAGTTCTCCTTTCCCAATTCTGTACGTGCGCCTTTTTCTTTATTGATGGTAGACCCGCCCCGTGTGCGCTCGAGCTGTTGAGACACAAACACGACACTAGTAATCAAAGAAGACACATATTGATACATTTCATCACCTAACACACTCGCTGAACTTTCGTGGTCTGTGAATGCCCTTGACGTTGGGGTTAGGGGAAGGCGCATTTGACGTCCAGTAACCACTTCGTGAGGGGTGAGGTGGTGGTCGGACCCTGGCCTATTTCTCAGTTCAAATAAAGCTAACAGAAGGCAATACAACCAACTTTTCTTTGTTGTTTGTTGTATTTTTGCAATTGCCTCCTTCAATAAGCCATTCAGGCGTTCACATACACCATTAGCCTGTGGGTGGTATGCACATGCAAATTTGTGTTTAATGTTCAGCAGGGATGTGATATGCTGGAACATTTCGTTTGCGAAATGTGGGCCGTTGTCTGATCTTAACACCTCGCACACTCCCCACCTGGGGAAAACCTCCCTTACTATGAATTTGGCTGCTCTAAACGCATCAGGGTGTGAACAGGGCCCTGCTTCAATCCACCTGGAAAATGGGCATACTACTACAATCATATACCTATTACCTTGACATATGTTGATTATATCAACATAGTCAATGTGAAGGTGCCGAAAAGGTCCTTCTGGCCGGGGTATGGTACCTCTTATCACTTTTAGAGTATGACCGGCCGTAAACTGTTGACATGTGAGGCAATTGCTGATAAAATTTGACACATGAGAGTTTAACTCAGGACAAAACCAATCTTCTCTAATTCGTGCTGCTATTATTTCCTTGCCTGTATGGGCAGGGTGATGTAATTGGCTCAGGGCGGTATTTAACAGTGCTAACGGTATTACAACTTTCCCAGTGCCACCCTGGCGCCATAGTGCGTCGGTTGGTGACATTGTACATCCTCTTTTCACCCATACTTCTTTTTCGGCCATTGGTGCAGCCGCTTGTAGCTCCATAATCTGTGTGGCTGGGAGATGGGTGTACCCTTCTCTTATTAACATCTCCCTAGCTATTCCCCTCCCTCTCCCTCTCTGTGAGTCTCTGGGGTTCCATATCTCACCAAAGTATGCAGCATATTTCGCATGTGCGTCTGCTGCTGCATTCCCTTTTGAGACGTAGTCTTCACCATTGGTGTGTGCGGTGCATTTGACTAGGGCTAGTTCTTGGGGGTCGTTTATTACTTCAATTAGTTCAGCCAACAAGAGGGCATGTTGTACTGGAGTGCCATCAGCTCTCCTAAACCCTCTTCTTCTCCATTTTGATAACCCTGAGTGGACAGTGGATGTAACATATGCACTGTCGGAATATATGGTTACTCTTTTATTAAAACTTTCCTTTAATGCCAATATTAGTGCAACCAGTTCCGCGGCTTGAGCAGAGTAATGCTGTGGTAGTTGTACACACTTCATAGCCACACACACCGGCGCCTCCATCATTTTTACTACTGCTGCCCCAGTCCTTCGTATCCCATCTCCTTGATCAATAGTTGATGACCCATCAATAAACAAAAGCTCACCTCCCTCTAGTGCGTTTTCTTCAAATTTTCTAGTACATGAGTACATTTTAGTTATTTGGGTGCAGTCGTGGGCGTAATCTCCCTCTTCAATTACTTCTGCTAGGAACCTTGCAGGGTTAACCGTGCTACATCTAACAATTGCTAGTTCAGCTTTAGACAAAATAATCTCATAACCTGATGCCCTCTGTGTCGTTAGTGTGGACTTAGGTTTATTCAATATCGCAAATAGTGCATGTTCCACAAACAGTGTAGTTGGACACCCCATAGTTATTGCTGATGCTTTTTCTACTGCAAAAGCAGCTGCAGCAAGACCTTGTTCACAAGGGAAGTGGCCTAACATCACAGGGTCTAAGTGCCCGCTGTAAAATGCTACTGGTTTATAGCCCATGCTCGTTTTTTGTGCCAATACTGCTTTCATCACTGCTGAGTCGCAATGTGAAAATATAAAAAAGCGTCGCTCATAGTCTGGGGATGCCAGTACTGGAGCAGTTGATATCGCGTCTTTCAATTCGTCAAATGCCTCCCTCATTTCCATAGTCCATCCCAACTTTTTCTCCCCTTTATTTGCTTCCTTCAAACCCTCAAGCAGGGGTCCTATGTATGAGCTGTAATCAAATACCCATGCTCTACAGTAGTTGCACAGCCCCAGAAATTGCTGCAGTTCTCTCACAGTCTGTGGCACGGGAGTGCTTGAGATGGCCTGTGCTCTTTGTGGTGCAATCCTTCTTCCATGTTGGGATATCAGTTGGCCAATGTAAAGTACCTGTTCCTGACAGTATTGTATCTTTTCCATGTCTACCTTGTACCCCTTTTCAGCCAATATTGTCAACATTTTTAAGGAGTCCTCTCTACATTTACTTTCGTTTGTACTGCAAATTATTATGTCATCCACATACTGTAACACTGTGCTTTCCACCTCAACGTTACCCAAATCCATCTGTATTACTCTATTGAAAATTGAGGGTGATTCACAATACCCCTGTGGTAATCTGGTATGTTTCCACTTTGTATTTCGGTAAGTGAAGCTTGTCAAATCTTGTGAGTCTGGGTGTAATGGTATTGAGAAAAAAGCATTTTTAAGGTCAATCACTGTAAATCGTGATGCTTCTGCTGGAATGCCACACAATATTGTGGCCGGGTTTGCTGTTACTGGATACTCTGCTTCTACTATGTTGTTCAAGGGTCTGAGGTCCTGTATGAAGCGCCAAGACCCCCCTTTAGCCTTGCGCACCGGGTACACAGCTGTGTTACATGGTGATTCTGAGGGGACCAATATGCCATTGTTTATAAGGGCCGTTATGGTTTCATATATGCCCTCATCTGCCTCTTTTGACAATGGGTACTGTTTCACTCTTGGTAGTATGGCACCTTTTTTCAATTTTATCCTTACACCCTCTATGCTTTTTATGCATCCCACGTCATAAGGGCTAATAGTCCATAATGATTTGGGCACCTTTGACATATCCTCCTTAAAAAATGGGACTGGGGTGCCTGCGGGTGCCTCAAGTGCCATTGCAATTTTCTGTGCTACTTGTTTGTGAGCCACTCTTAGCCATATTTCTACACTCATCATGAACACCATTTCATCTTCCTCCTTTTCTTCTGAGAACAGCTCTTCATCTGACACCTGGGTCAGCCTACATCCTTCTGCTAGTGCTATCACCGCCCTCCATGCTCTCCCTTCTTTATCTTGGGCGTGCACAGCAACATAATCAGCTGTTGCAATAATGCTCTCAATGTCCATTACAAACACCTTCCCTTCCAGTTCATTAACTGGTGTTTCTGGTCGGAACAGATAGGCTGCTGGCCTCCTCCATATTTTCCCTTCTATCCCTGGCATCCATGCAAATGCCATGTCTGTGCCATACTGGAATAGCTCGCCATCTACTGGCTCCGCCCTAATCGCTGTCTGTCCACAGTATGCTTGCAAAATCTGTCGTGCTGCGAGCATGTTAATCCCTGGAGTAGAGCAAATTATGCCATCCTCTGTAAAGGAGATCGTCATATTCAACCTGTTCATTATGTCTCTCCCCAGTATATTTACTGGTGAGGCACTATAATACAAAAGTGGGACTGACAGATCATAATCTCCAATAGATAAGGGAACGTTATCAGTAAATGGAACCAACCCTTTAGCCCCAGAAAATCCTTGGGTGTTCATGGCTTCGCCTGACATCTTAAATTTACCTTCCCTTATGCAAGACCGGGTTGCCCCGGTGTCAACAAGGAATGATAATTTTTTGTCACCTATCGTTACCTCTATGCGTGGTTCCTCCGCACTATTAGGTGTTACTGACAGGATGGGACACACCAAGGCCGTCTGTGGGCTGACCTATTGGGGGTACAATGATTGGCCATTCCCTGTGTAAGGGTTGTGTCCCAACACCGTCACCCTACCCAATTGCGTTTGTTGAGTTTGGGGTGGTGGTTGTATTAACGCTACTTGTTGTTGTGGCGGTGGCAGTTGCTGTGTTATTTGTTGTTGTGGCAGTGAATAAGTTTGTGGCTGTTGTGTTGTTTGTTGTTGTGGGTCACTCTCTTGTTGTGACATCTGCTGTCGTTGTATGCCCTGCTGTTCTTGTGAGGTCCTAGGTTGTGCTTGTTCATTCCATGCTGGTGTTCCTGGCCTGACCCTACATGTACGTGACATGTGTCCTAATAGTCCGCAGCTCCAACACACGGGTGGTTCCCTGCTTTGCCATGGGAAGCTCCCTGTGTTGTCCTGGTATACGGGTTGCCCTGTGGGGTAGTAATTTCTAAGTCCCCCAGCCTGTTGTTGGGTATTATATCCGTATCCTCTCCCCCTCATAAACCCTCCTCTCCCTCTGTTATAACTATAATACCCAGTTCCTTGCATTGGGTACCCTCCTCCCATGTTTGGTGCGTGTAATTGCAGAGGCGGCACTTGCTGTATTACACCTTGTGGAGGCGCTATTTGAGCGGGATCTTGTGCAGCCACTACTTGCGTTGGGCTTTGGGCCACTGGTGTGGGCGTAGTTATTAGTGCCCCTTCCATTGTGTATTTAGTAAGTTTTTTCTGTACTAGTTTGGCCTCTTCTGTTTTCCTGTCCTCTTCCTTTTGTTTCATTTTTCCTTGCCATGTCCTGCAGTGATGTACTATAGTCAGTTGTATTTCTGGCCATGGTTTTGCTTCCATCCCCACTACTTTCTTTAGTTGTTTCTGAACTCCTTCTGGGAGCCCTTGTACTAGTATATGATAAAATATGGCTGGTGTTTTGTCCTATTGTTCTCTAGTTTCCATGCGCCACTTCTCTTGAATATCCTGGATATAATCAACAGGATCCTCATTTTCACCCATCTTACGGGAAGTAATGGCTCCTATGTCTGATGTGTCTGGGTACTGCACTCTCAGTGCCTGCCATAGCGCATGTCTGCAGTTTGCAAATGGTGCCCCATCATGCGATGTGTTCGTTATTGTTACCCCATGGAATCCCGCTCTTTTCCAAATGTCATCCGCTCTATCCCCTAATATTGATATTAACAGGCCCTTCACATCTCCTACTGCTAGTTTTTGTCCTGCGGTGTGTTTTTCCATTTCATATATCCACTTACCCGCACCTCCACTTAGTGATGGGAGCCTACATTTTATATTTTCTTTATCCGTATGTTTCCAAGGTACATACTGTGGTCTAACCCCTCCTCTCTCCAACAGTGGCATTAAATTCTGTCTTGTGTCACCCTTTACGCTCCATAATATTGAGTCTTCACACCCCTCCTCTTCCCCCGTTTCCTTTACTACTTCAAATTCTTCCTTACTACCTTTGCTCCTACCTCCCTCTTCTTCCTTTCCCCTTTTTTCGTCAATTCCTGTGTTCAATATGGGTATGTTTATTTGTCTGTCTTGCCTGCGACTAGGGAGGTCCCTAAGCCGACATGCATAAGGTGTAAGTTCGTTCATGAAGGGCGCGAGCTTTATTCTGTGCAGTGAGCGTGCGGTGGTTGAACATGTAGGGTGTGACGTGGGAGGGCGTGATGGGTATGTGGGTGGCGTGGTTTCATGGGTTTGTGTTTCCCCTATTCTTTTCACTCCCTCCTTACTTCTCTCCAGCTCCTCCCATCTTCTACTCATCCAGGGCGAATCTATGTTTGTTCTAGTGAGGTATAGCTTATCTAAGCTTTCCCTTTCACTCTTTCTTCCATCCTTCTCCACTCCTTCTTCCTCCTCACTGCAAAAGTCATTCATAAATGGCACCCCCCACTCTGCCTTTTTTCCTTTTATTGTTACTGTTTTTAAGTCTATTAGGTCTCTTTCTCCCCTTTCGTTGTCACCAACTGTTCCCCCTAGTGCTGATGTTGTTGCTACCTCTCTACTTTTATATACATCTCCCCATCTTTCACTCTCCCTACTCCTCCCTTCTCTTCCCCCTTCACTTCTCTCCTCCATTTCCCTACTATTTTCCTCCCTTTTCCTTTTCAATTCCTCCATTACTTCGTTGCTCATCTGTTCCAATATTCTTTCATCCTCTTTCTTCCTTTCCCATTTCACCCTTTCTCTTTCTACTATACTCTCTATTACCTTCCCCTCTTCATATTTCTTAGCTGTCTCTGATAGTACCCTCCTCCTCCATATTTCCATTTCCTTTTCCTTTTCTTCTTCTTCCTTCTTCTTCTCTCTCAGCACTACTCTTGATACCCTATCTGCTGCTGCTTTTACCCTTTCAGCTTCTCTCTTTTGCTCCTCATTTCGTTCCCTTAATTTTTCCAATTCGTTCTTACCTTCTTTCCTTTTCCTCACTCTCTCTCTTTCCTCCCTCTCAAGTTGTTTGATCAATTCATTCTGCTCATCCCTTAGTTTTGCTAATCTTTCCTCCAAAATCTCTTCCTTCTGCCGTAGTAGCTCCTCTCCCCTCATTTCACTCTCTCTGGCACTATCCTCGTTTGTTCTCTTTACCGCCTCCCTTTCTTCTCCAGTTAGTGAGCCTCGTAATTTCAATAATATCTGTGCAGCTACCCACTCATCGTTTCCTATCTCTACAGTCTGCTCTTCTCCAATCCTCCCTTCCCCCATTGGTATCTTCCTATGAGCCACATATGGTGGAGGGCTGTATGCCGGGTTCGAGTATCCTTCAGCCGCCCTGAACTGTCCTTCTATTTCTCCTAATTCTCTTAAAGGGTACAACCCTCCTCCCTCTGTTTTCACTCCCGGTGTTATGGGTATCTCATTGTTCGGTTCCTTTTTTATGTCGTTTGATTTATCAATCTTTTCTCCTCCCTGTCCTTCATTCCCCGTATTCTTTGTCCTTTCACACCCCTTTTCCCCATCCGTTCCTTCTTTCTTAATCTCCTTTTCTTCCGGTGTTTCCCCCATAGTGAACATTCCATTTGGTCCTGGTCGGGACCCCTGGAACATCCTCCATAAGTTAAACACTTCCACATGGTTTGCCAACTTCTTCCCCTTGTACGTATTGTGCAGATGGTTTAGTAGTGAATGTTGGGCATATGGATCGAAACTACCATTAGGCGGCCATGGTGTTAACATTTTGTTGTCCGTCCCCTGGGTCCACTCTATGCTGTACTTAATTAATTTCTCCCTATGTGGTGGCAGTGTGGTGCATATGTGTTGTAGTGGGGTAGTGAGGGTATTCCCCCACCCTCCCGACCCTCTCCCGTATGACATAATGGCACTCCCCTTGTTACCCTTCCCTTTACTAGCAGTTTACAATATACAACCTTATATTGCTTACCTTGCCCCGCAAGTGTGAGGACTTACGACAATCCTTTGACAAATTATGCAATACTAATAATAAAAAATAAAAATAAAAAATAAAAAATAATAATAATAAAAACAAATATATATGTATATATGTATGATGTTAGATTATATTCCTTCCCCTATGGCCCCCTGCGGCCGAAGCGCACGCAGCCCCCCGCGGCTGCGTACCCCTTACGACGATCTTATACAGTCGTCCTGTTTCTCCGTTCTCCTCCCCCTTTTACACTTGCCGTGGCCGGCGTTCTCCGTGCGCAGCCACGCCCCTTTCCCCTTCTCCTCTTTCGATCCACTCGTTTATCGTTTATCTCCGTATCCGCTCCTTTATCATGTTTCTCTTCCCCACCACTCTCAAACCCAAAGTTTCTTGTGCTCGCGATATCTTATTAAATCCCTACTGGTGACGTCACCGATTTCTTCGAGCTACTGGTACATTCTTGTTATGTTCTTTAAGTTCAAAATACACTTGCAATCTACCCCGCTAACCCTACAGCTGTCTTCCTGTCTCTCCTGGAACAAGGTAATCTCATCAATAATATAACCGGACTGCGCACGCTGCGTCGCCTCGCGTGTGATACGCCCCTCAACAGGAGGGCTT
This sequence comes from Ambystoma mexicanum, assembly GCF_040938575.1. Lineage (NCBI taxonomy): Eukaryota > Metazoa > Chordata > Amphibia > Caudata > Ambystomatidae > Ambystoma > Ambystoma mexicanum. The sequence goes on from NC_090925.1 coordinate 220,985,618, forward strand.
AACCAGCCAATTATCTTCCGTTTTGGGCAACTATGTAACTAGCTACCGTCCACAGGGAAACGTCATCTACCTATCGAGTTTCTTGCTCGAACAATAGGGAACCTCATCTACTCATTGATCAATAAATGTCAAATCGTAGGAAACCACACACACCCACCCTCACACGTAGTCGCAATCTAGGCCATCAGTGTCTTACGAGCGGCTGCACGTGATGTTTTCGTGCCCCGCCCCCCTCTTTCGCGTAACTTAGCCGACTGCTCTCGCACTCGTCCGCTACCATTCATTCCATTGGCAACCCTCAGTTAAACCTTCGCCGCACATCTGTACAATACCTCCCTCCTCCCTTATTTACTTCCTCCCCCTCCCTCACAATTTCGCATTGCTTGTTGTGCGTGTCATGCTCACCAAGTTCTCTCGATGCAGGGCCGCTCGACTGCGTGCACCCCTCCAAGCGGCTCGCCACCTCCCCTCGTCTGGACCACGTCTGGACACTCGCCGACCGCGGGCGGGATACTTCTCAACCGGCTCCCGAGGGCCAATATCCGGATTGCGCTGTCCGGTCTTCTCGCAGCTCCGCGATGGTCCTGTAGTCCTCAGAAGGGGGCAACGGCAGAGGGGGCCGCGCCGCCGGGCCTCCTCGCAACGGGAGTGCCTGGAAAAATTAAAAATAAAAGTCGATCTTAAACAGATCTCAGCAGTGCCTCCAACTTGTCGGGGGGAAATTCTGCCGGGGTCGGCCGGGCCGTCCGCAGACCTCCGGGCAGGGAGGCCCCAACTCCTCCCGTATATCCCAGATGAGATAGAGTATGAGACACACACAAGGAGCAAGGTGACTCTGCTGTTTATTTAGACAAAACGGCAGGGATGGGTCAAGGAGCGTACGCGTTCGTCCTGACACACACACAATCGTGGGGCTCGCAGGCCCTTTTTACTGCATTATGACGCGCTACTTGCGTCACTTCAGAAAGTTAACAAAAAACCTATCGCCACTCTTAATTGGTTGCTCGAGTGGTAGGGTTAGTATAGTACACATATAGAGAATGATATTAGTGGACAAGGTGTAGTCAGGTGGTATATCTAGGTTGTCCCTACAATTAGATACATAAGAATTGTTACATGAAGACTCCTGAGGATTGGCTAATATTACTGACGTCTGAGATAAGAGCCCCATGTTCTGATTGGTGCACTCGTGAGCTTCCCAGCCTGGGACCACCGTTGTTCCCAGCTCTCGGTGTACCTGTGATTGCAACAATGTTTCAATATGGGTACGTGCAGACAATGTGAGGATTTATTCATAGGTGGAAGGCTGACCGCTCCCACTGTAGCAGATGTCCATTGATCCTTTCAAGTGTATCGGCCTGTGTCTCGTAGCGAGGGACCCAGACGCCTTTTCTCTCCTGGGTTTTGGCATCTCGTCAGGTTCGGCTTGGTCACGTGGGGAGGGACCGTGAAAGAGGCAGAATTCTGCACAATTAATATTGTTTTTTCTACTGCGCGTCTGGTTTAATTTGCCGGCGTGACTTTATCGTTTGGGGCGCGGAGTGCGAGGTTGCAACATCGTGCCTTTGATGATTTGTTCTTGGAATGTGGGTTTGCAACATTGCGACCTTGGCTGGTTGCTCCTCCGGGTTCTTTCTGCAGGATCAGCAACCTGACTCTTGCTTTGTTAATGTCCACGGGAGCTCTTGGTTGAGGCCTACTTGGGCCTGGTGCATAAGTAGTCCGTTTGGTGCATACGTGCTTTTAGGTTATAATAGCATATATTTCCATGACCAGTATCGTGTTTCCATTATACCTCTCATGGTGGTAACGGGTTTCAAGAGAAGCGTGAGCAAGCGTTATAGATGAGTTCATGATGCGTCTTGCGTTTCTGCATTCTGAAAGCCTATGTAAAAATAATAAAGATGCACGTCCGTGAATATGCCTGTCGCCTACGTCAGAGCACTGAGTATGTTCTTCGTGTAGATTGGTGTGGAGATGTTCAGTGTGTATATTTGTACAGATGTGCTTCCCGTTGTCTAGGTCGTCATGGCATCTCTAACGACGTGTGGATTTTAGTCTAGCTGATCCGAGCCGCAGGTGTCGGCATGGCCAGTGCGGGCTGCTGGGCAGGCAGATGGACACATCCGTATGTTCCTGTACCAGGGTACCTGGTCGTCTGGTAAATGGACAAACTCTTCTCGCGGCGGGTGTCTGGGCCGTGACCCTCTAGGCCAAGCGCGAGAGGTGAAGGACGGGAGCCTGGTCTTCCATTCTCCCACTTCACATGTGGCATATCAAAATCACTGTAGGCCAAGTGTCCCAGTGCAACATTGTCAGCACACGGACCCCTCCCACCTTCAGTATGTGTTACACAGCCAAAGGGTGTTTGGTACCGCCTACAGGAGGAAGTGCATGAACGTAGACAGTCAATTAATAAAAAAAATCATAAGCAACATGATGAAATGCACAGTCAACAGAATACTCACCAAAATGAAGTGCAGACATACCCACTAGGGGTGTACACACAAGTAGGACTGCAGGCTGGCCACAGATATGACGGAAGCCCAATGCCCCTGCATGAGATGCTGTCATACTGAGCCAGCCTTGCAAGCCCATGGAAAGGGGAAGCAGGAGTAGCATATGTGTCAGGACCCCAAGCAAAACACATACACAAGACAAGCCTGAATGGGCCCTGCTGGAACACACAGTGAATGCCTTCAAATGCCACAAAGCACCACACTGTCATATGAATGCACAATAGACAAAAAAATAAAATCAAAAATGGCCACATATGACCCGGGAGGGTTGGGACACCCAGGAGGGGGGAGGTACAGGGTGCACCTCAACACCCACATGTGTAGATGTTGAGATTTTTAAAAAAAACTCACTGGGCTCAGCGCCTGCCCGTCCCTACCTATGTGGGAGATAGGTTGTCGTCATCACCCCCTGGGTGGAAATCAGAAGGTGGACGCGGCACAGTTGCCTCAGCATGCCTATCCGTGCCTTGCCCCTCAGCAGAAGCAAGCATGCTGGTCTGGTAAGCCAGGTCCTGCATGGCAATGACACGTAGGTCTACATGCATTATCTCACGTGTCACACGTGCTTCCTCCTGTAAGGACTCAAGTGTAAGACGAAGTTCAGCCTGCATGGCCACACATGACATACAGAGTACCTCCCGGCTTGCATGGAGTTCAGCTAAGATGGTTCTTTCAAGCCGCTCCATCCTGTCTTCTGCCCGCCTACTGTTGTCCATCATGAGAGCACCCAGAGTAGATCGGAGGGTTTGGTGTTCGACCCTCAGGGCCTCACAGTGTGCCCATGCCTGAGCAGAAATAGCTAGACGCAGAGCCACCATTTCAGGCCCAGCATGCCCTGTCTCAGAGGCCACCATGCCCAGCCTGAGTGAGCAGCATGTGGACCACGTAGCCTGCTGCTGGAGCTGCACTTGCCTTTCAGGGGGGAGGATGGAACGGGCCACACTTTCCATACCTTGAGCCATCATCTCAACTGCTCCCCCCTGTAGCTGTGCTATGGCAATAACGGCATGCTCCCACTCAGTTGACCCGGGTAGCGCACGGCCACCGCGTTGCCGGACACGACACCTGCCGGGCCCAAGGAGCCGTGGTCCTTGCTGTATTGGTGCCACCCGCGACTGCAGGACTGCATCCCTCAATCGACCTGATGCCCCAGGAACATGGTCAACTGGTGTTCAGTGTGACCGTGCACCCCTAACCACCACAGGCAGACATTCCAACCCTGCCTGGCCCCCTACTGCAGGTGTTGCGAACAGAAGATCATCCAACACAAGGATCACTTACCAGCGATGACACGTCATGATGCAGATCTGGCTCAAGATAGTGGTCAGAGGATACATCAGAGCCTGACTCTGAGTCCACTCAGGACACAATGGCCTGGAGCATCATTAGGTTCTCGTGGGCTGCCACCCCACGACCACCACTGGTGCCTGGATGGTCATGTGAACTGACCACCGTGTCTAGGATGACATCTTCATCCTCTGCCTCCAGTGCTTCATCACCTGCAAAATGAACAATAGAAACAAGAACACGCATGTCAGTAGCACATACCATACACATACAGATCACAACATTGACCGCCAACACATGAAGCAGACATGTCAGACGCATCTCAAAGCCCAACATGCATCCAGTGGCATTGCAATGCAAGGGTATCCCAAAAGCAGAAAAGGATATGTGCAAAATGGGAAGCCAACACATGTTTTGCATGTTTCCCATCACCTTCATCACACACAACCGCTAGCAGGCACATATCCAAGGCAGAAATGATAGATGGCAACAAAGAGATGGCACGTAGCATAAGCATGTGGGAACACACAAATAGCCACAGCTGGCAATCACACCGAACACACCATGACACATGTAACATGCATGTTCACGTGCAGCACTCAACAACCATTGACTATGCAGAGTACATGTGTCACAGGAGGCACCTACGCTACTGCATTTCGATACTGTGAAAGGAGGGACATGGGTACATACATGGCAGGTCACTATCACACATCAGCATTGTGTTGGCATGTTGAAGGGCTGAACTTGGCACAGGAGTGGGTGTGTGCGGTGCAGTGCAACTTCCAACATCAACACTCAACAGTCAATCTCCAAACGCGACGGCAGTGTAAGGGCAATTGCAGCCATCGTGCAAATGGCATGCACCATGTAGCATGGATACCGTGAAACACCCACCCTCTGGGCAATAGCAGGGAGGGACTGCATGTCAATGAAAGGTTCACCACAGAACTGTGTATTGGCAGAAAGTGTTGGAATGCATCTATTGCATGACATCAGTCAAATGTCACTACAGCCGATGAGAAGTGGACATGATGCAGGACAGATGAGGAACCATCAATAGTACACCCATGCATGCAGAAGACACAACACGAGTTGAAAAGAGGCAGTGGGCCTGTAACAGGGGAAGCCATGTGCATGACACAGATGCGGACACCCTAAAGTTGTGCATGATGACACACAGACCCACAGTGAGCATGAAATGGCTGTCCAAATAACATGACACTTGGATCATCCTGGAGACATACTACAATGAGCAGGCGGTCAAGGACACCTAGGGGCATACATGGAATGCAAATGGAACATGAATGTGCACACATATGCAAAGGGAGCCACTGCCATCAGCATAGTCAGAGTGAGGCACATTGCACCAAGGACAAATGATGTATATGACATGATATGACATCTCATCAAGATTGCCCTCGTACACAATTGGCTCAGAGTGCAACCAAGCAAAGGGAGGGGAACAAGGGAGAAAAGGAACTGAAAACAACGATCATACTGGGCACAGTGATATTGAGAACACACAAGTGCATGCAGAAGGGTTAAAGGGTTGAAGAACCTGGAAGGGGGAGAAGTGGAACGTGCCAAACAGAGGAGACCCAAGAATGAAAATGAAGTCCAATGATAGAATAGGCATTCGAAAGGTGGTAGTTCAGCCAGCAAGTGGCAAGTGCAAGATCGTTTGGATAGGACAAATCTGATGAGTGCAGAAGAAGAGTGGGGGACTGTATGGGTACACATACAGGACCCATTGCAATGGGAGGCCTGGAGGCAGTGCAGCAGGGAGGCAGGGTAAGCAGGTACCTGGGCCCGAAGGACAGAGGGTGTCCCGGTGCACAGTGCCAAGAGAGGAAACTGTTCAGCTGGTGAGAAGAGGGGCTAATGCAGGAGAAAATAGGAAGGTCTTGAGGTGCTTCCGGAAGCAGAGATGTTTCTCCTCAAGTTTCAACGTGGCAGGTAGGCTGTTTCAAAGGGAGGTCCCAGCCGGAGACACAGATCTGCCCCCAGCTTGTTTCTTCGATAAACGACTGACCAGGAGGGAGTGTGAGGTAGAGGAGCAAAGGACTCGAGAGGGGAGGTATTGGCAGAGGGATAGTTGAAGGTATTTTGGACCCAGGCCCCAGAAATCCTTGTGCACAATGCAGAGGGTCTGAAGTTTCATCCTTGGATCCACTGGTAGCCAATGAAGGGATTTCAGAGCTGGAAAGATAGGATCCCAGGGCTTGAGGCCAAGGACAAGTCTCGCAGTCCTGTACTGGATTAGTGGTAGAGGGCGGTGTGTGGAGGCAGGTAGAATTTTGAAAGAGCCTGTCACAGTAATCCAACCTTGAGACAACTAGAGCTTGAGAGACTGTAAGCTTGTAGGTGAACGAGAGGAAAGGCACAGTACCCCTGAGGAGGTTAAGCAAGAAGTTAACATATCTCAAGAAATGTCAGAAATGTGTGCGGAAAGGAATGTGTGGAGTCAAAGGTGACCCTGAGGTTGTTGGCCTTGCAGGTGGGGGTAGGGGGAGGGCCAAGTAGGGGTCAGCCAGAGAGTGAGGGGAAAGGATGGTGAAGGTGTACCGATGAGGAGGATGTCAGTCTTGCAGGCATTTAGACATATATCGTTGGCAGTACACCAATTTCAAATGTCAATGAGGCAATCAGAAATGTGGGAGGGAGAAGAGGTGGCCAAGGGCAGCCTGGAAATTAGTTGATTGTCATCAGCATAGCACTGGAAGTTATAGCCGAAAATGAAAATGCAGTAGGCGAGAGCTACCAGGTGCTGTTTGGAAAACCAGGCCGAGAGGTCAGACCCCTGGTGAACACCACAGGTAGAGAGGGAGATTGATGAATGGAAGGACCCAAATTGTAGCTGGGAGGGTCACACATGCCAAACACACATGTCATTGAGTAACACGCATCAATACTCACCGGACGATGCATCATAATCCATCCTCTCTCCCACTCCACGGATTTGTTCTTCCGCTCCTCGCGCTGAGTGAGTTCATCCTCCTCTGGTGCTGGCCCACCACCAGTCACCAGAGACATGGAATAATTGGAGGCACGCTTTTGTTTCGCACTGCGTCGGAGGTCATTCCAACGCTTGTAGCAGTCCTGAGCCATGCGCACCTGGAATCCCATGGATGTCACACCATCCACAACATGCTGCCAGTGGACCCAACGCCGGTGATGCGTTGTATGGCACTGTGGGCCCACAAGCATATCGCGTTGGTGCGCCGACACGTAGTCCACAAGGAAGTCCAGTTCCTGCTTGCCGAAATACTTCTTCCTCGATGTGCCAGAGGCTGGAGCCGTGTCTGGGGTCTCAGCCTCTTGCGCAGGAACACGCTTCCTCCTTTTGTGCGGTGGTGTTGACCCTGAGCTGAGTGGGCAATGTGGCCCTGATCAGTGGGGGCAGTGGCGCTGGTGGACTGGACTGGAGTGTGTGTTTGAATGAGGACTGAAGGTCTGGCTTGGGTCTGACTCACTGCCGGGTGGTGTTGGCTGCATCTGCCCATGCAGTTACCCCCATCCGGCTGCTTGGGGCAGCAGATGTCATAACTGCCCCAGATACGTGAGCCCCGGTGACAGCTACACTGGACACACGTGACCCGCACCTCCTGACAAGATGGAAATCGTCCTGGGAGTCCTCATCATGCAACGCAACATGCGCTGCCCATCCCCGAGCCCGTGTGGTGGTCACCACAGCTGCACCTGCAGCTATCACCACCGGTGGGCCCATGACAGTAGATGAAAGTTGCTGTTGGGTCATATAGGCCACAAGTTGTGATGCAACAGCTGCATCACCAGGAGCCACAGGGGGTGGTGGCATGTCTGCACTAGCACGTAGTTGGGCATCCTGCCCCAGTGGGGCACCCATGCCTCTTCCCCCTCTGTAGCCACCCTGGACTCCCTGTCCCCCCTGGTCTCCACGCCCACATGCCCGACCACGCACACCCCTGGGAGGACGCCCAGCTTTGCCCCCACTTACCCTTTGGTGGCCTCCCAACCATGGCACATATGGTAAATAGCCAATGGGGGGTGCACTCAACAATAGTCCTGGGCAATTAGGTTGAAGGGGGCAGGGTACTGGATGGAATAGGTACCCCTGTGCTCCTGCAAGGCTGTCTGTGACCCCTGGGGAAAAATGACAGGTATCACAATGCTCAGGTCCCCCCAAAACATAAAAAAAATAAAGATAATTGAAAACATTATAAAATTATTAAAAAACAGTACAATTTCAACAAAGAAAATGTGCACGCGACCCCGGTAGCCCACGTGCATGGATTTTACCTCCAGCAGTACGGTGTTGCACCCAGGGACACAAAAACACGTACACATGGAACACGCGGGCTACTATGACCTCGAAAATGGTATGCGATGCACATGGGGAACCACAGTGGGAAAAATAGCATGCACGACTCACCGCCTGCCTTGCGTGAAAAAGAAAAAGAAAAACACACGAACTTGTGCACATAGGCAACACCCCACCAAAAGAAGAGGTATGAACTTCCAACGCTGTGAAGTGATCGCGTGTGAATCCAGAAGAGTAAACAGACGCGTCGGTCTCCACGAATAGCACGTATAGTGGACTGCTTCCCCGCTGGACCTTTAACCTGTGCTGAAGGCAACGCCTGCGTATGTAACATCACTGGCGCGTTTATGCGCTATGGCCCTTTCCTTGAATTACACGCATTCACACGCAGGCGTGCTGTTTTTGCGTGTGCGCATTCACTATGCACCCGTATGAGAGAAACGCCTGCACGCATCATGTCACTTGTGCGCTTCCGCGCTAAGGCTCTTTCCTCGAATTACATGCTGACGTGCTGTTATTTCACATGCCAATTCACACTGCATCAAGCTGGCCACGCGACAACACACGGAAGACTACGCTCCTGCCCGGAAGGCCATTTTCCTGCCTCCCAATACCCCGGGGAGCCTCCTACAAGCCATCTGCTACTTGCTGCCTGCCTGCATGCATGCTGCCAATAGTGCCCTACCATTTGGTGCCTGCACATCAGCCATCTGCAGGGGTCCAGTTGCTGTGACCACCCCTGCTGGAACAGAAGACTCCCGATTGGTGTTCCATCACTTCACAGCACGCCGCCAGGATCCAGTTGCCCACCCACACCTGCCTCGGGGGTTGCCATGTCCGAAGCAACACCATCCGGTACCAGTGGCAACCCCCCAGCAGAGAGGCAGAGGGCTGCCAGCTTCAATGCCAATGAAGTTGGCATCCTGGTGGAGCAAATCCTGGGGCATTATGATGCCCTCTTCTCACCATTGTGCGCCAACAAGGAAGGACAGAAGAGGATCTGGACGGACACAGCGGGTGCCATCAACGCGGAGGGGGTGGCACCCCGCGACATCAAACACGTCCAGAAGTGCTGGGAGGACTACAGTCCCAGGACCCTCAAGAAGGCCTGGCGCCTCTTGGTTGCAGCGGATGCAGTGGGGCGCCGGGGCCACCTTACCACCCAACAGATGAGGGTCCTGGAGTGCATTCGCCCACTGCTTCACCACCAGATCCTCAGGATGCAGGCCCGTCTGGGGTAGCGCGATAAGTGCCCATGCATTCCAGGTGAAAACAGTGCATTTTGCAGTGTGGTGGTAGTTAGCTACTTGGCTGTATGTGTGACCTGGGTCATGTATGGATGTGTGTGTGCAGGGACATGATGGTGCTGCATGTGAGTCCGGTCAGGCCTGACCCAGATGGATGGTGTATGTGTTACAATGCATCATGCGCAGCAGCATGCGGAATGCACACATGTATGCATGCCTGTGTCAGTACTTGGACATGTTTGGGGTGTGAGAGATGGGTGCTGCATGGTGTACATGTCTGTGTGTCTGAGTAGTGTGTGAGTGACTGGTAAACACCATGGATGCATGACAGATGTCCGTGACGATGTGTTGATTCACTGATACAGCCTAGTCTTCCTTGCATCCACTGTGTGTGGGGGTATACAGGGCCAGATGCATGACCCTCCGGTGATGTGTGTGCATGTGATCAGCATGTCACATGATGCATGTGAGTTTCAGCCCACCATTGGATGTTTCTATTGTGCCTTGGACATGGATGCAAATGTTTGTTGCATGTGCCATGCCTGTTCCTGCATGTGTGTTGCCTGCACTGACCCATGTGTTGTGGAGGGACATGATGGAAGTGACGTTTGACAGTGCCACTCATGTGCTATTGCTTTGTGTCTAGGGGACTATTGTATAGTACCCTGATGCTTGTGGTCAATGTCTCCCTTTACACAGCGGCGAGTGAAGAAGAGGGCGGAGACAGCGCTGTGGAGGAAAGTGGGAGGGATGCCTCCACCGGCTGGCGACACAAGGCCCAGTCACCCTCCCAGGTATTTCTATCATCTGGGAGTGAGGGGACTGGTGCCGTGTCCGCCACTACGGCTGCAGCGGAAGGGGTGGGTGAGCCCCCACAGCTGCTGGCGACGGCAGAAGACGGTGCAGAGCCATCCAGGTTAGTGGTGTGTACGGAGGAGGAGGAGGCCGCCTCTGAGCCACACATGGGGCCTGGTGGGGGTGCTATCACTGGTGCAAGTGGTGCAGTCCAGGGCAGGGGCAGGATGCAGCACAGGTCACCACGGAGGGGCATGTGCGACTGTATCACCATGCACCAGCAGGGATGCCCCATCCCAGTCCCATCCGCAGGTATGGGGGAGGTCCACGTCATCTGGCACTCCGTCGTGATGATGTGCGTGCTTCCTGGAGCAAACACGCATGTCATCACAAACAGATGTGTGCCAACCTGGTCCAGCTGGCAGGGCTCATGGTCGGGGGGTTTCCTCCATGTGTCGCTCTGTCTTATGGCCCTCTCCTCCTTTGTGCACACTATATGCCAGTCGTTCTCTCTGTCGTCTTCTGGCCCAGATGCCACGAGGGCCCCCTGTGGACCTGCCCCAACCAATGCAGCCAGGCTGGTGGAGATCCCATCCCCGCCACAGTCAGGAGTCGGAGTTCCAGCACAGATGGTCACCCCAGCAACTGGAGCCCTGGCAACGGAAGATTTGCAGGCACATACAGGCAGGCTACCTACACGACGTCAACCCGGAGGCAGTCGTGGTGGCGGCGGCAGGCAGCAGAAATGGCGGCGGCAGGTTCGGCGTAGGAGGCATGTGGCCTCGGGGCCCTCTACATCATCGGCCGGCGGGCAGGAGGACCCAGGATTGGGAGTGTCTTCCATGTGGCAGCGGTTGGGCCAGCGAATAGTTGCGGAGCAGCGGCGGGCGGAGAGGGCATGGCTCACAATGGTCAGGGCGGAGAACTCCATGCACCGGGATTTGAGGCGGGCTCAGTGCCTCGGCGGGCTCAGTGCCTTGATGCAACTTGCAGGGATTTGGAGGAGTCCATGGCTGCATCCCTGTGAGACCTCGAGGCCAGTGTACAGGCCCGCCTCTGGAACATCGACATGTATTTCAATGATGCCCTGGCCTGGGACATCAATTAATGAGCCGTCGGACTAGCCTGCTGCCTTTGTATATAGTTATTTAGGTTTAGGTTTCATTTGGTTTTTATTATGATTTGGAGTCCACGGACTTTGCTCCACTTTCTGTATATAGTTGTATTTTAGATAGGGTTTTAGGTAGATTTCTTTTTGTTTTGGGATAATGGACCCTTCAGACTTTCGTTTACAATTTTTCCAGACATGTACATACTTCCTTTTTTAGATGTTCACATGGATTAATGTTTTTTTATGCTTTTCAACTTATGATTTTTTTCTATGGACTTTGGGTATGGACAACTTATATTTTTTCGTGTTTTGGATTTGTTTTTGTCCTTGGATTTCACTTTATTTTTCTTATTGCACTAACTATTTCTTCATTTGAATGTGTGGTTTTCATTTTGTCATTTGTTTTACTTTTTAATTCATTTCATAATTCAACATTATTGGTGTGTTGTACTATGATTTATTTTGTGCATGTCTCCATGAGCATTGGCTCAGTCATGTGTTGCCACTGTGTGGCTCTGTTGGGCATTTGTTGATGGGCATGCTGGTTCTTTTCATACTATCATGGAATGGATAATTTCTAGGGAGTGAGTGTAGTGGATCATTGGGTGTTTGCACTGGGAGGTGGTAGGGGGATTTGGGTTGGCATTAGGGCCATGGGTCTGTATAGTTATGACATGGTGTTTGGGTGGACATGGGTAGGGGCTTGCTGGCAGGTGCCTGTCAATTGTGGGGGTGGGGGCATGAGCTGTGGCCTGCTGGCAGGTGCCCGTTAATGGGGTGGGGTGGGGGGGACATGAGTCGGGGCCTGCTGGCAGGTGCCTGTCAATTGGGGGGGGCATGAGTTGGGCGTGCGGACAGGTGCCCGTCAGTGTGGTGGGGGTTGGGGGGAAATGAGTCAGGGCCTGCTGGCAGGTGCCCGTCAATAGAGGGGGCATGAGCCAGGGCTCCCAAGTGCATGGTGCCATGTGACCTGCTTGCAGGGCATGGGGAGGGTGGATGGGCTGCCTGCAGGGCATGGTCAGGGTGGATGGGCTGCCTGTGGGGCATGGGGTTGGGTGATGGGCTGCCTGCGGTGCATGATCACGGGTGATGGGCTGCCTGCGGGCATGGAGAGGGTGGCTGGGCTGCCTGCGGGGCATGGGGAGGGGTGATGGGCTGCCTTTGGGGCATGGTTAGGGGTGATGGGATGCCTGCGTGAAATGGTCAGTGTGGGTGGGCTGCCTGCAGGGCATGGGGAGGGTGGATGGGCTACCTGCGGGCCATGGGGAGGGGCGATAGGCTTCCTGCAGGGCATGGGGAGCGATGATGGGCTGCAATCGGGGCATGGGGAGGGGTGTAGGTTGGACCCCTGTGGCGTGGTCTGGCTGCAGGCGGTGCATGTGGCTTCTCACCGCACTGCTGCGTGAATCTTGGGGTACGGGAGTGAGAATTACACGCAATTTTGCTGGTGCGAGCGGAGTACACATATTCCGAGGGGTGCATGGGGAGTTTTACACACGATTTCGCTGGCACGAGCAGGGTGCGCGTATTCTGAGGGTGGCGGGGAGTTTTACACGCAATTTCGCTGGCACGAGTGGGATACACGTATTCTGAGGGCGGCAGGGAGTTTTACACGTGATTTCGCTGGCACAAGCGGGGTACGCATATTTTGAGGGGTGCGTGGGGAGTTTTACACGCGATTTCACTGGCGCGATCGGGTACGCATAATCCGCGGGGTACGCAGGGAGTTTTTCCACATGATTTTGCTGGCGAGGCCGGGGTTCACGTATTCCGAGGGGTGTGCTTGGAGTTTTACATGCGGTTTCGCTGGTGCGAGTGGGGTGCGCATATTCCGAGGGGTGCGCAGGGAGTTTTACATGCGATTTCGCTGGCACGAGCGGGGTACGCGTAATCCGAGGGGTGCTGGGGAGTTTTACAAGCGATTTCGCTGGCACGTGCGGGGTACGCGTAGTCCGAAGGGTGCGCAGGGAGTTTTACATACAATTGGGTTGTTGTGTGAGGGCTAAGTGGCGTTTTTAGTGCATTTTCGTGGTTGGGGAGCTGGGAGCTGGTCCACTGGCCTTTGCGCCATGTTGGGGATTTCTGCAATGTTTTTGGTGCACGGGGCGGGTTTAGGGGTGTAACTGGCGCTGCTGCAGGGTCGCTGCACCACTGCTGGTTATGGATGTTTAAATCCATGAAGACGCGGTGTGTCAAAATGGGTTTTGGCGCACGCAGCGGGTGCAAGCTGCCACATGCTCCCTCTCTGAGCCAGCCGCGTGCGCTACTTCTGCGTGGGGATCTATGAATTACCCCCAACATGTTTAAACATTCTTGATCTATGACTGGTTGAGCGCTGTGGAAGGATGCCTTAAGTGCCGAACTACAGATTTCGTAATGTTTTGGTTGTTGAGGGTGTTAGTTCTCTGCTTGATAGTGTTTCTTTCTTACTGATGAAATCTGAGAGTCCATTGGCCTGTTTTCGGTTGCATTCGATGTTTGTAATGCGTCTGTCTGAATTTGTTACTTGTTCATATATTTTGAAATTTTTAGCTTTTTTTGGTGTTTGGAAAATACAGTTTTGAAGGAATTGCTTTTTTATGTGTAGAATTATTTTCCGATCCCCCTGGCAATTTTTCTTTGAGTTTCTCCAGCTTAAGGTTTTCTCTACCTATTCTTTTGATGTCTACCACCTCCTTATCAAATAATTTCTTCACAGTTTTGTGAATGTTTTTTATTCTGTTTTGGACGAGATGTTCGGTATGCCAGATGCTCTGTTAATTCCTGAGTGTGGCTTTTCCTGTATTTTTGATACTTCATCCATTTTGATTTGAGGTATTTACGTTGCAGGTGAAGGATTCTTGCCAGGTATTTGGCTCTGTTTGTAGATAAAGGCAGCTTATTGCTTTTCTTTTTTTTTGTTTATAGTTGTACAACAACCTTTACAAAATAGAACTTCTTCTTATCATAGAATTCATCCAATAGCATAAATGTCACTGTATCCAGGAGAGACAGAATAGTAGAGTACAGAAAAAAAGGAAAAAGGAAAAGGTAGAAAAGTAGAAGATTAAAAGGAAAGGGAAAAAGGAAAAAAAAAGAAAACCAAGAATTAACCTTGCAAAAAAGTGATGAACTATGTTATAAAAATGATACAATGGAGTCTAGACCCTCCTAATATAAAAACGAGAAGTATCATTGTAACCAGTAGTCACATAGCACATGGCCATCTTACTTTTCTTCATAATTGCTTTTCATATGGCTTGTTTGGTTGTAGTTTAAGTTGGGGACAAGGTGTTGTTGCGTTGCTGTGGTTGCATGCCTGGTGGGAGGTTGATTTACCACTTAGATTGATGCTGGCTGTGAATCGCACCACAATGGTGGGGGCTTCCAAGTGTGTTATTCCTCCTGCCCACTGGTCGAAGCCCATTCTGGCCACATTAGGAGATCCTGGGAAGTTTTGCTAAACCTGAAGTTAGTTCTCCTTTGATGTTGTCCAGTTTGATGTTGCCTGGAAGTCTACCATTAGGTAAAGTCTGTGCCCTGTCAGGAGTATACAACCACACGATCAATAGCTGTATTTGCATTCATATTGCATTTGACAGCTCACCCTTCCAAAACGGGTATGAGTTAGTTGCCATTTGCATGCAACAGGTTGTTTCGGGAATTATGTGGGCTACTCTGGCACCTGATTTGGAGGTTTGGTTTGATTTTCGAACTAGTAAGATCTAACTTATGGAGTGGTGTGATACAGTATTAATTGTCGAAGCACATTTTTGTTATGCCCATGGAGGACATTTCCTGACCCTTTAATAAATAAAGAAGATTTTTGAAGATGTTAGTATCACTTTTGGAACTGACTTCTTGGAGGTCCGCGCTACAGCTGCTGCATGCTACTTCCGGGTTGCGCAGTGAGCTCTGGTCTCACATTGATCATCCAGGCTGATACAGTGTATCTCAGTTTTAAGGTGGCCATTGATTTTGTTGAGGTGAGGTCTCCGTGTTTGGGATGCTATCTGTGCAATTGTTGGCACAGTGGTTGTTTTGATTGCTTGACCTTTCCGGTTTCTGAGGGGCTGGAAACTTATACAGGGATCAACTGAAGACTTGAGACTTCTCTAAGGATCAAACAAACAAAACATACTCTAACACAACACAGGTTGGATGTGAAAGTCGAATAAAGCAGGGATATGTTCACATTAATAATCAGTGAATCGAGAAACCAGTGGGATGAATGCCAAAGTAAACCAAAGTAAACTTGGACCATGGCCCTGCAGCCCAAGCCTCCAACTTACAAGAGTGTGTAGTTAGGATGGGAAACATCTGAAAACAAAGCCTTATCAAAAAGTCCATTTGAGGTTCGAAGGCCGCCGTCTGCCTGGCTCTGGTAGCCATGCATCCTCCCTGTTTCAGACGTGTTTGACCTTGAAATCGTGTTCCCTCCTGGGCTTTGGTTATTGTTGGTCTCTGGGTGCTTGGTCCTCCTGGGAGATATGTCTTTAGCTTTCAAATGTTGGTTCCTATCTTCCCTGCCTTTCCCTGGTTAATTGTCAGGCTTCGGCCACTGCACCTGTGCCAGAATGCCACGCGCAAGGGTTAAATATCCAGAGTTTTTTTGATTGTTAATACTTGAAAATCTGTTTACAGAAGTAGGATCTTTTAACCACACACCACTTTAATAATGCTCCATGTTAAAAAGCATAATGCACACGTCGGCCTAGCTGTGACCATCTTCTGGCATGCCGATCAGCTGCCCTGCAGTGACAGCAGGGCAGGTTCAAAGGTCAAATGTGCATTCCTGGACACTTGGAAACTTTATGGGATGATCATTTAGATCGAGAGGAGGCGGCAAGCAGGGCTTGAGCACTGGTGCCAAGTAGATGAAGATAGATAGTGCATGAGGTTATTAGGGCAATTGCAATTTGGTATTTGATTCCTACCTTCCTTCCTTTAGTGTCTTCAGTTAATTGATTATGAACATGCACACAAGACAGGTGAGAAATTGATAAAATTATCTATTCGATTCATGTTATAAAGAAGGTGGGACGGGGCCAATCTTCATGATCTCCACGATGGGAAGTGATAGGTTACGCGATGAGCAGGTTAGACTGGAAAGGGGGTTAGCACTGGGAACGGTGATGAATGGAAGCCATTGGGAAAGGCTCAATATAGAATTCAGAAGCTATTGCAAGGGACGTATTTGCACAAACTATACTACTATCACACTTATCACTTATATTGCAAATCTTTATGATCAAGAACACATGTGTGGGATTAACAACCATTGCCCTAGATGCAGAAATCCCCCGGATGACTAGGAACACATGTTTTGGACAGGGCAGAAAGTTGGCTAATTATGGGATGCGTTTCAAAAACGGAATGAAGGGTGCGAGTCGTAACCAGTTCAACGTAACCAAAGTCAACACTATTATGAGTGCAGCGGGGAATGAAGTGGGAACAGGCACTTATTGATAGTTTGGAATTTATTACAACCACAGTTAATATGGTGGTGGCCGCATAGAACCGGAAGGCGAAGGTGCAAGGGATTATAGCCAAATGGAAGATGATGATGTGCTATGTGTACAGGTCACAGGTTAGAGGTTAGCTTTTTTTCAGCTCAGGAAGACGATGGGCCTCATTCTGACCCTGCCGATATGAGCAAATGTAGTTACAATTTCCGGCATCCGGTTCGGCGGCATTGCCGCCGGATCTTGAGTGCCGGTATAAATACCCATTCATGCAGACCCATAGGACTCCATGAAGGGATTTGCCATCATTACCGGAGGTGAGGGCTTTTTTTGTCAGTCTGGCATCTGGCTTACCTACCTGAAGGTAACCCAGGAGGGCCACTCGCAAACCCATAGTCGGTCGGTCCGATAAAGTGCTTGGATCCATGAATACCGGCACTTTTTTACAGGACCGGCCGACTTAGAATGAGGTCCAATGTTTAATTGTAAAATGGTTTTCATCATTGTTGTATGTTGAAACATGCCTTTATGCTTCAAAAAATAGATCCTTTGAATAGTAATTGAAATACATTGAAATACATTACCTTCTCCACTCTCTTCAAAACCCTGTGTGATTTTAGGCACTCAATTTATCTCCATATGACCTACTTTCTGGAGTTGTGTGTGGTGAGCAGTATTGCACTTTGGCCCCAACAGAACCAACCACAACTCAAACAACTCAAAAAATCAAACGTAGATCAATACACAGATGTTTTTGTTTAATTTTTGATCAGTAGCTGTCGTGTTTACAGATGTCTAACTTCAAATTGCAAGATGTTTCAATTATTGGGCAGAATTTAAGAAATCGCGAATATTCTTCGTGTAATTGGAACGATGGCAACAAAGCACTTTAAATATCATGTCACAACACACCTTCATCACTGCATACTCTGCTCAGCAAACAGATCTACTAGCATTTAGCTAAAAAAAACCTTCTATTTGAATGTCACTTTACTGCGGAACTCTGTGAGATGCAGAGTGAAGAGAACTGTAATATTAAGAGCATTCTATTTTTAGAAAGCACGCCGAGACGGGGAAATGGGCATAAACAGTGCTAAAAAAAGAGGAAACAAAGTGGATCTCTTGCTTAAAGTCCATGCAGCCATCTGGATGAAATGAGGAAATTGATTTGAGAGACTTTGCTGTGAAAGCACTATGCTTCAGGCGGCGTCTACAGATAGCCCCTGTTATTTGCGAGTTGGATTTGATATCAAAACCTATTCCTCTTAGTATATGATAAAAGTGGTTGAAACACTACCACAATGGAAAGTATGAAGGCATCCAGCTACAGTTTTAAGATTCGATTAATCATGAATAGTAGTACACAGTATAGTATAATACACCAATACTTTAAAGAGCATAACTTCTTCCAGTCTCAAATCACAGACATCATATTATCTGAGTATCCACTAGTTATGTCAAGAGACACGCGCTTTGCTGCTATGTAGAATAACTTACCCCATCAGGTGTACTCTGACTAGGTTACAAGTTTCGTCTGGAGTCCCATGTCTGTCTGAACACTCTAAGGCTTCAAACTTGATGTATCACGGAATGCTCAGTAGCTAATGTGGCTATATTATTCTGTATATATATATATATATATATATTTTTATATATAAAAGCTGAGCATGCTTTCATTAATACACCATGGCAGCGCTAGTGCGCTCATCCTACCCGCGTAATATAGAACAGGCGCACCGAGGCTGAGTTGCGTCATATAAACTAGAAGTGGGCAGCATGGGGAAATACGGCCTGCCATGGTAGGTTACCCACAACTGCATCACTGGCTTATTTATCATATTAAAGGGAAAGCTACTCTGGTACATTCAGATGTGTATGCCTTTTATATCTGCATTTCCAAAACTTTACATAACATCTAACATATGCTACAACCTGGTCATATTTATTATGAGATGAAACCGCCAGAAGCGGGAAGTTTCCGTCTGGCAAGCCCCGTGCTAGGCAGATTCTGTTTCCTGGAAATAGGATCTATGCGGTCAGTCAATAGAGATTATGCAGTTTCAAGAATATTAAAAGTCAATAATCTCCCATTACTGCCCATATTGGTGTAAACAATGCAAATGATGGGTCTGTGGTCCATATAGGGTGGATGGCCCCTTTAAAAACCTCTATAGAGTCCACCTAGGCAGTGTATGTGACACAAGTGCATCATATAGTGTTATCCTGTGGCCATGTTCACAGACAGGCTAAGCATGACTGGAGGACCCTGCATTTAGGATTGCCCTGATTTGTTCCATTGAAAGGTAACACCTGCATGGACCCCTTGCTTCAACCCTACATACTTTGTATGAGAAGGTGAGTAGTGTACAGGGAGCCCAATTTGAATGATTTGTTCCACGTTACACTGGGATCCCTGGCAGACTATAGAGTGCTTTCATAGAACTATTGCGTATTAAACACATGTGATCCTGTAGTGTACATTGACGCATCAACACACAACTCCGATCTTGTGTGAATCAAGATTCATACAGGTTTATTCGTAAGAGCCCCGGAGAGACCAACCTCTTCCATCAACATCTTCGTGTATGCTTCCATCAACATTCTGGAACCATACACGAAGATGTTGTCGTAGCAACAGAATGTCACGCACATGCATCAAATGTGACTATTCTTACATCTCCCCTTCTAACAAAATAACAAAATAAAAAAACTCATTAAAACTAGAACACCCTTATTATATCTAACTGCTGTTGCATATATATACATTACTGTGCATAATAACTTGAACTATGTATATTAATAAAGGATACAGTATCTTCATTATATCAGGGTTGTAATTCGTTATCTGGATCCAATCATTAAATATCAAATCTTCAATAGTACACATAGTCAGATTTACGGTTCCAACATCTTCTCCTGTGTCTTGGTATAGCCCAAGATTTGTCACTCCCTACTTCTTGTGGTCTACCTTGGGTTTTCTCCTCTTGTATATTATCTTTACATCTTACTCTTGTTTCTTCAATATCATCCTTGGATATCTTATTCCGGAATGTTTCCTCACACCAGCCTTGTTCTCCTTCATTTCTCCTCATCTCATTTTCCTTTGCCAAAACTACATCATCGCATGACCATTTTTTTGCCATCCTCTAATATCACAGATTTCTTTGAGCACTCCTTCACTCTTTGAGGAGGACGATATCTTGATTCTCCTTTCATCACCCTGTTTGGCTCTTTGACTCTAACCCAATCACCTGATTCAATTTGGCTTTCTTGAACATGTTTTTGTTTGTCATAATATCTTTTATACTCTTCTTGTTTTCTTTTTACTTTGCTGACAATGTCTTCCAAATTTATCTCCTTATTTCCTTTTCTCTCCATCCAAGCAGGTCTCAGTCTATTAGTAGGTGTCCTTCCTCTCATTAACGTGAATGGCATTTCCTCAGTGACCGAGTGTGGCGTGACTTTGTATGTATTGAGAGCCTCTTTGAGTGTCTCTTTCCAGGGTAACTGATTTATCACGGCTAGCTGAATAATACCTTTTATAAAACGATTCATCCTCTCTACCAACCCATTTCCCATTGGATGGTATAAAGCTGTGGTGCTATGTTTAATAACTCTGCCCTTCAGAAACTTTTGCATCTCTACAGACATAAATTGAGTTCCATTGTCCGACACCAGTTCTTGCGGTTCACCTTCTCGGTTAAAGATTTCTTCCAGAAATTTCACTACTTTGATAGCTGACACTGAGTCCTCAACAATGCCACATTCCACCCACTTAGACGTATAATCTACCAATACTATGAGGAACACTTTATTCGACTCTAATGTCTCATAGGGCCCAGTTATATCAATGGCTAATTTTGTCCATACTGTACTAGGAATATTCACTGGTTGCAATGGGGTTGTAATTTTCAACTTACTCTTGTCACTCACTGCACATGCAGTACAATCTCTGACCAAAGTTTCCATTTCACTCCACATGTTAGGCCACCAATAAGCAGTTCTTACTCTTCTCTTTGTCAACATCCTTCCCACATGACCTTCATGGGCAATGTCCATAATTTTCCTCCTCAAATTCGTTGGAGGTATGATGCGTTCTCCTCGATAAACACAAACTTTGTCATTAGATAACTCATCCTTAAATTTCTCCCAGTATTTTGTATTGTCATCCATGTTTTGCCATCCACTCTCAATGGCTCTTCTCAACATTTCTTGTTCAGGGTCAGATTCACTAGCTCTTATCCATTCCTCCTTTGAAAAACTGGGATGCACTTGAGCAATAATACAGTCCATATTTTGTTCTTCCAACACTGTTTCACTTTCATCACCAACCTCTGCTACGTTCTCGCACGGCAGGCGAGAAAAACAATCCGCTACCACATTGTTTTTTCCTGGAGTATATTTTATCCTCACATTGAACTGCATGATGATCAATATCCATCTTCTTATTCTTGGAGAGGTCATATGAGGATTTTTTGAATTCAACACATGTACAAGTGGTTTGTGATCTGTAATAATGTCCACCGGAATGCCCCAAATGAGACTTTTGAAATGTTCCAATATCCATTTAACCCCCAAAGCTTCTTTTTCAATTGTTGAATAATGTCTCTCAGCACCTCTTAATGTCCGTGAAGCGAAAGCAATTGGAACAACTTCTCCAGTCTGAACCTGTTCTAGAACTCCTCCCAGTCCTATGTTGCTTGCATCCACAGATATTCTTGATTTTGCGCTTGAATCAAATAATTTTAATACCGGTGCTTTATTGATTAGAATTTTGATTTGTTCAAATTCCTTTTTTATACCTTCAGTCCACTCAAATTTTACACCTTTGCACATTAAACTTCTCATTCTCTCTGTTCTGTCTGAATAATGGTCAACAAACTTCGAGTAGTATTCAGTTAATCCCATGAAACTCCTCAGTTGGTCCTTATTCTTGGGATCAGCAATTTTCAAAATGGTATCTACTAATGAGTCTTTTGGCTTTATTCCATCAGCAGTTATGCGATGACCCAAATATGTTACTTCACTTCTCTTGATTTTGCATTTCTCAATTTTTAAGGTCATTCCTTTTTGTTGTAATACTTGTAATACTCCCAATAACTTTGCATCATGTTCTTCTTGAGACATTCCTGACACCAATATGTCATCCTGAAAATAATGTACTCCTTGTAGACCCTCAAATAAATGATGCATCAGTCTCTGGAACACTGCAGCTGCTGAAGCCAACCCAAACGGCATTCTCTTGTACCGGAAGGCTCCTAAGGGTGTCACAAAAGACGTTAGATGTCTACTCTCTTCTTCCAGCAGCACCTGGTGATACGCTGACGATAAATCTAACGTTGTAAAATACTTTGCCGGTTTCATGGTAGTCAACATTTCCCCAATGTTCGGCAACGGATGGCGATCCACCCAAATGTTAGAATTTAAGTCTCTTAGGTCCACACACATTCTAATGGACCCATCCTGTTTTTTGACAATCACGATGGGGGATAACCACTCCGAGCTTTCAATAGGTTCAATGACATCTTGCTTGCATAACCTTTCTAATTCAGCCTTCAATGCTTCTCTGGTACCAATGGGTATATTTCTCACTCTATGTACCACTGGCTTTGCACCCCTTTTTAGTATGATTCGATGTTCAAATCCTTTGAGTAAACCAATTTCCTCCTTAAAAACTTTCGGAAAGGCTTTTGCCAAATTTTCTGCTGTATCACAACTGCTCTCCGTAATGCATAAGATGGGTACCTTTTCACCAGGATGAATTCTGATTTTCAATGTTGCTTGCTCCCACCAACCTACTATTGAAAATCCATTCTCAGCCACAAATAATCTACAATATGTTTCTCTCCCTTCAAATTTCAGATGTACCCACACAAATCCTATAATGTTGATGGGTGTTTTTCCATATCCAGTTGCCTTGATTTTTGTCGTTTGTAATTCCCCCAAATTTTTTTTTAAGACATTGACATACGTCTCTACATCAACCATTGTATAAGGAGAACCAGTATCCACCATTACTTGTAGCGTTATATCATTTATCTCCATGGCTACCCATGGTCCCATCTCTTTTTCACTTGATGCAAGAGTTAGTATTTGAACTTCATCTTCAAGCCGATCCTTGATTGCCAAAAAATTACTCGGACCACCCATGTCTTCCATTGCTTTTATACTTGTCATCGCTGCACCTCTACCTCTATTGTAGCGTCCAATATTTCTCCCAAACCGGCTGTTGAATCTTCCTCTTGATCTATTGTTGTGACACATTTTTCCAAAATGTCCCAATTGACCACATCTGTAACATTCCGCTGACGCAGCTGGACAATCTCTTTCTGTATCGGCATGTCTATGCCATCCACAATTCCAGCATCTGTTATTCTGTTTGAACACTCCACTCCTTCCTTGTCTACTTCCACTATTAACATCTGATTTGACCAACCTCTTGACAATGGCAACCAAATCATCTTCTTGACTGGTATATTTCCCAACCTCCATCTCTTGTACTGATTTAACTTCCACATTCTCCATTTTCTTTTGAACTTCCTTCATACATTTTTCCCCCAATTCCATAGATCTGGCTATCTCAATTGTTTTATCCAATGTGGGGTTTTTCGCTTGCCATAACCGTTGTTGAATCCGGGGATCTGCCACATGTAACACCACCTGATCTCTTAAATATTCATCTGCAACTCCTGTGAACGCACAAGTGGCCATCAACCCCCTCAATGCAGCTAAATACGAGTCTATATTTTCTTCCTTACCTTGTTTTCGCGTAAAGAATCTATATCTTTCCAATACTATATTAATTTTATTTCCAAAATGTTTATTGAGTTTGGCCATTGCTGTGTCATATTTTCTGGCTCCACTCGACGATTCTTCCCAACTCACTTCATCCTGTACCAATTCAGGTAAAGTCCTAAAAATCCTTAGTGCCTCCGCACCTACACAACTTAGAAGAGTGGCCTCCTTCTGATCATCACTGTATCTTGACCCTCCAATTGCTCTCAGATATACTTGAAAATTATCCTGCCATTGTTCCCAAGAACATGTTGGATTCCCAGGCAATGGCAAAAACTTCACTGGAGCAGATATGGTCTGCATGATGTTCCCTATATTCCAACAGATGTTGCTAAAACTTCCTGGGGCACTTCACTTAATGTGCTGCACTCTATATCAATAAACTTCCTGGGGCACCTTCACTTAATGTGCTGCACTCTATTTCAATAAGTATTGTCCACTTTTTTTTTTTTTTTTAAATGCACCACTTATATAACATCCACATTGTATCTGTACCTCTTTCCGTATGCTTCTCCGTTTTTTTTTTCAAAATGGCGGCACGTTCAGCACGTACTAGGGTCCTTTCCTCTAATGCGATAGGCAGTTGGCCGCTCGCGCACGTCTCTCATCCGCCGCTGCTTGTAAGTACAATGTAAAGTCTCTTTTGTTTTTTTTTTTTCACACCCGGTCTCCCGCTCCTCACCTCCTTCTCATGAGCGCATTTCTCTCTTTAATATAATTACGATCGCCATACCGTACTTCGTCACTGTAACGGCAGCGATCAACAGCTTCCTTTCACTACGAACGCTGCGCCCGGGGCTCCTTCCTTAGGACATCCTCGTCGCCAATTGTAGTGTACATTGACGCATCAACACACAACTCCGATCTTGTGTGAATCAAGATTCATACAGGTTTATTCGTAAGAGCCCCGGAGAGACCAACCTCTTCCATCAACATCTTCGTGTATGCTTCCATCAACATTCTGGAACCATACACGAAGATGTTGTCGTAGCAACAGAATGTCACGCACATGCATCAAATGTGACTATTCTTACAGATCCTTAGGAGGCGCGTGCGCAATCTATGTGCAGGCTGTGCAAGGAGTACATACGTGCTACACAAAGAGGTAGTCCATGGCTTGGGATCATGCGTAGGTATGGAAGCAATTCTTCTTATGGCGATGGACATGCGCTTGCAGCCCATGAGATATAGGTATGTGATTTGCATGGAAGCTGATCATTGGCTGGCTAGGTGATCCACGGCTTTACAGTCCACAGTCATGCGCGTGGTCTGTACACAGGCAATTCCCGTGGCAGCTCAGAGGTATTGAATGGACGTCCATAGTCTGGATCTGTGCTTCGGAGGCTGCCAGATGCCATAATGTGTCTACACTCTGTACAGCAGTCGTCTGTGTCGTGGGTCTCCGCCCTGTTTATTGATAGTTCTGCTAAAGCATTTGGGCTCTGCATGAGAAGCAACTATATCATGTGTCTGTGCATTCCAAACAGGCCATGACTATACATGATCTGTGCGCTCTCTATGGCCCTCCTACGTTCTGTATGCTATGTATGCTAGTCACCCTTATACTGGGTCCGCACTTTCTATTACGGGCCGTCTTTATGTTGGGTCTGTGCTCTTGATTTACTGAACATATGTTCTATGCATAGGCATCCTTGCACTGGGCTTGTGCTTCATGTGTACACGCATTCCTAGTACTGGATCTGCTCTATAAACAGACGGTAACTATGCTGGATCGTAAACACACACTAAACCAGGTATTCTATACCGGATCGTTGTTCTATAAATAAAACGTATACATGTACATTGAGTGTGGTCTGTATACAGGCAGTTCATAGCCTAGGTATCTGCTTTTTGCACAGATAGGGTAGCATTCATGGAATAATCTGCGCTGAAAATCGGGTACTTGTGCGCGAAATTGCGCGCAAGTCCCAGTTCGTTGATTCATGGAACACAATGCGCAGGGTTCACCCGGGACTTGTGAGGAATCAGTGCCGGTCCACCGCGTTACTGCGACCCGACGAATGCCTTGTGCGAGACTCCAAGAGAAGGGCCGGCCTGGCCTGCGCAGCCACCTAAAAATGGGGCACTACACATGTAATGAGGAAGAGCAAGCGAAAATGTGGGCGTTACGAGTGACGGTCCACCATCAAACAATCGCACCGTCTATACGTGCGCAAAACAAACGTGTTAATGGAATTGAACAAGGAATGCCGGGTCGCGAAAATGCATGCGCAAATCCAGAAACACCTACGCCACACGATAGCAGGAATAAACTTGTGCACACTAACAAATGCATAAAAAGCATGCACACTCAAATGCACGAATACAGCCATGATGAATGCACCATTTGTTGCAGCAATCATCCAGGGTCACAGCAGGCGGAGGGTGACTAGGGCCCGGATCTTCCACCCATGGACCAGCCTCTTTGTGATTCCTGATAACCAGGATAGGTTCCCCCATATCATCCTGGATCTCACGGAGTGGGAAGATGACCTCACATCACCCACCATTTGCTCCTAAGCCCTGAGCCCCAAGCAAAAGGTGCTCACTGCCCTGTATTTTTTGGTCACTGGCTCATTCCAGTGGATCACCGCCATAGTAGATGGCATCTCTCAGGCCACGGAATCTCGCTGCTTATTCTGCTTCGTCCATCACTGCCTCATCCCATGCGGGAGTTCCTTTGATAGGCATCCATGCTCTGCACACCCCCCTTAAGCTCTCACCTCTCCTGGCGTATTCATCTGGAGTACACGTGAGATATATACACCCACCATCTCCCTCCAAATCTACCCAAACTTCCTCGTACCATTCTAGTATGCGGGGCTCTTTGATGGTGGTGTGCCACAGCTTATCTACAATATCCTTGTCGTGGTACATGGGCACCAGTTGGTACCTGGGTGTGTTATCTACCCCTGTTTGTATTTGTGCTTCTTGCATCGTTTTTATTGTACCGTGTGAGTTGCCCATTGTCACCATCATCATTGCACCATTTGGTACTGCGTTAGCACAAACTCGAAGACCCACCTGGCACAGGCAGAAAATCAAAAGGAGGAACACCACAGCTGGCATTAAAAATTTCACAGTTGTTCCAAGCCATGAGGGGACCCAGGAAAAGATGTTATCGAACCATGTACTATCTTCTGCTCCGCCTTCCATCTTCATTTTTTCTCCTAGGTTGTGGACTGCTTCGATCACATGGGACAGGGAGCCGTTCTCTGCGTCTTCAGAAGGTACGAAAGTGCAGCAGGCACTTCCTATTTTTCGGCAAACACCGCCGTCCATCGCCGTCAACAGGTCCAGGACATACCTGTTTTGCATGGTCATCAGTCGCAAGGCTCTTAGTTCGACCTTTATTATGTTGAAACCTTCTTCAGTGTCGTTTGCCAGCTGAATTAGTTCCCAACGGGTTATCTGGAGCCATTTTGCGTTAGCCCTTGCTTGGACACTTGATACGAGCGAGGCAAAAAATGTTTCTGCTGAGCTGAATAATCGATATTTGTCTGGGATCTGAGCCAAAAGTTCTGATGACGCCTTTGATATATAGTTTGATGCTCGTCTGTTGCGGGTCAGCACCTCTCCCTTGCTTCCAGAAGACAGGACATAGATTTGTGACTCTGAAGTTGGTTGAGCCACACTTTGCTGCATGCGCTCCTGTGTCCTTTTGCTCCCATCGATGTGGCTTTCGGGTATCACCATTAGGGCTGAGTGCAGAGTGGCCATTGAGCAGCTGCCACTCCATGACGGGGGGAGGTGTAGGTATGCCTGGTTGCCGCATACCCAGTATGTGTCCATAAGGGCCGCAGTCCCTTTTCTTAGATCTGGGATGGTGAGGGTCTTGTTACAGCTCTTGTTTGTTCCCATGGGGGTTCTCCCTTCTCCTTTAAAACACAGTTCATAGTCTATTTCACTCTGCAGCTTGAAAGGCTTTTCGATGGGTGTAACCCAAGTTAACTTTGAAATGTGTTCCTTCCATACGGGTGTGCACGTTTCTTCTATCCATTGCAATTTCTCCGGTGCCACACCCCTCAGTGCTTCAGCTTTACACATTACTTCTTCGTTCTTCCACTTGTTATCAGAAAAAAGTGTCCCTTCAATTACAAAAAACGGTTCTTTCAGACATACAACCCCTGACGGTTTTGGGTAGCACGTTTTCTCGTTCTGCAGCATTTGAAAAGTCACTTCATGTGCCTGGAAGGTGTTCTTAATTCTGCATAACGTGAGATGAAGGAGACATTGGGCATCTATAATTGGCAACTCTTTGGGTAACAGTACTTTGGGTGTACCTGATGCGTGAGGGATGAGGGAGCAAACATAACAGCTCTCGTTTGTTGTTTGTTTAGCTGTGGCACTCATGTCTGCATACCACTTATTTGTTTGGTGGGGGTGTCGTGGGTCTTCCATCTTATCTAGACCTAGCCCATAGTACTCATCATACTTCCTCCTCCCTGCTTCCCTCTTCCGTCTGTTGTTCTTATTCCTCATATACTTCCCAATTCCCTGGGCAAGGGACAAACTAGACCCCCCTTTCTCATTCCCGCCCCCCTTCACCCAGTCATCATATAATATTTCATGTGTTGCTTTCATTCTTTGATTGTCTATGGCCATGGGGGCAGGTTGGCTGGTGGGGGTGTTATACAACCAGGATATGGCAGAGGGGTTTCGGTCGTTTAAGCTGTGAGCATTGTAATTAGACATCTCAGGTGGGGACAGTGTGTTATTTTGCCTTTTCCCCTTTGGGCTTCCATCTTGTGAGATGACAACATTGGATGGCGTAGTATAGTAGCCCCACACAAGTTTATTTCCGTCCCATACCAAGAAATCACCTTCCCTTGTATTGGCATTGACACTTGCAGTTGTATTGGCCCCAGTAGTTGTGTTGTTCCCTCCCCCCTCGTTCATCTCGATAGAGATGAACGCTATGAACCAGTATGTAACCAGACCAAACATTAATGTAAAAAACAATATAATGCACGCAGATAGTCCACATTCATACGAATATATGCATTTCACAGTTAGCCACTCTCTAATTCTAGTAAATCTATCCGTTGCAGGCCGCCCGTTAGATGCCATGGAAGCTCCTGTTTTAAGATATAAAAGTGCATTGAGTGCATACATGTAAACATTTTGCTAGCACCATCAGTGCCAATATACATGTGACGGGGAATGGAAAGGGGTGGGGAGACGGGGAGGGGTATTCACAGACAAGGGTGTATACAGGCTATAATTTGGCATTCCATTAACTATATATATATATTTATATATACACTCAACCAGGTAAAAGTTAATATCTTTATCAGTTGTGCATTTATTCAAGTTTAGTACCAACACATACACATAAGTTCATATTCAGTCATTCTGCTCAGTTGCATCGTTTGCTGTTGTCTGTGCCTCCCCATCTACCTCCTCTTGTACGTTGCTATATGCTTTCCGTACGTCGGTCAAGTGCACCCAGTACCTCAACCCTTTGACCTTCACTGCCGTGGGCGTGCAAAATATTACTTCGTATGGGCCATGGAATCGTGGTGCATTCCACCGACGCACAAAGCTTCTGACATAAATCCAGTCGCCTGGCATTAGCTGTAGCTGTTGCCCTGGTTCCGTGACAGCGCCTGTTACATTTCCCTCTTCTCTAGTGAAGGGTGGGGAGAGTTGCTTTGATATCACGCGCGCTGCCCTTGTCAATTTCTTTAAATAATCTGTGAACTCATCTCCCAATATCGCGGCGCTTCTGTGAGCGTCTGAGTGTTCGCGCAGTGGCGAGTGTGCTGTGTTCATCCGTCTCCCAGTCACGATCTCGTGCGGGGACAAATGGTGGTCCTTGCTTGGCTGATTTCGTAATTCAAATAGCGCAAGCGGTAGGCAGTAAATCCAATTCTTCTTTAATGAGAAGCATAGTTTTGATAACCTGCCCTTCAACAGTCCGTTCATCTTTTCTACTACGCCATTACTTTGAGGATGATAAATTGAACATAATTTATGTTTTATTCCCAATAATGTAGTGACTTCCTTAAAAAGCTCATTCACAAAATGAGTGCCATTGTCTGAGCGAATCACGTCACAAATTCCCCAGCGCGGGAACACTTCCCTTACTAGGAACTTGGCGGCGCTCTTGGCATCAGGTCGTGCGCAAGGGCCTGCTTCCACCCACCTTGAAAATGGGCACACAACCACGATCATGTACCGTGCGCCATTACACCTTTCCCCCATGTCTGCGTAATCTATATGCAGTTCCTTGAATGGGCCAATGGGTTTAGGAATTGTTCCCCGGAGAGTGCGTAATGTCATTCCTGAATTGTATATTTGGCATGTTGTACATTCCATTGCCAATCGAGACACATGCTCCTGGAGACAGGGCACGAACCATTCTTCCTGTATTTCTGCTGCGATGTGTTGTTTGGTGTTATGTGCAGGGAAGTGTAGCTGTTGAAATGCAATCTCTAATAGCTGTATTGGCATTACCACTTTCCCCGAGTTATTTTGCCGCCATAGCAGGTCTGTTCCTGACTTGCTGCACCCTCGCTTTGTCCACATTAATTTTTCCTCTGCACTGGCTCCTTCCTGCAATTCTATTATTTGTGGTATGGGCATCATATTATATCCCTCTGGTGGCTCTTCGTTCGTCGTGTGCTTAAGCATGTATTCACCTGTGTCATTTTTCTGAAAATAGGAAGCCTCCTTGGCGGCAGCGTCCGCTGCCGCGTTCCCTAAAGACACAACATCTGTGTTGGATGTATGTGCTTGGCACTTTACTATTGCTACTGCTGTAGGGTTTTGCAGGGACTCAATTAACTCTTTCAACAATTCTGCATGCTGTACTGGTGTTCCGTCTGCCCGCCTAAATCCCCTACGCCCCCATCTTGCTAGGCCTCCATGCACTGTAGTTGTCATGTAAGCTGAGTCTGTGTATATTGTCACTGCACAACCCTTTGCTGCATGTAGTGCTTCTATGAGCGCAATCAGTTCTGCTGCCTGTGCAGAGTAATGTGATGGGAGGCGATATTGTACCAGTGTTTCATACTCACCGTCTTCTAACCTCACTACTGCCATGCCAACGTGTTTTTCTCCCGTGTCCACGTCAATTGATGCGGACCCATCCACAAAATACACTTCTCCCTCGCTTAGAGCGTTCTCACACACCACTGTGTCCTCCCCTCTCTCTCCTGTGTAGGTTGCGCAATCGTGGTTCTGCATGTCTTCCAGTGTGCACGCTTCGGTAATGAATGTGGCGGGGTTCACTGTCTTGCATCTCACTATATGGATGTTGGCACTGGACAATATAATCTCGTAGGCGGTCGCCTGCTGTGTGGTCAGTGTGCTTTTTGATCTCTCGAGTATTGCAAATAATGAATGTTCCACAAACAAAGTCACAGGGCAGCCCATTACTATTGTGGCACATTTTTCAATCGCGAACGCGGCTGCAGCGAGTGATTGCTCGCACGCGAAATGCCCCTGCATCACGGCATCTAAAGTACCACTATAGTAGGCCAGTGGTTTGTGTCCTAAGGACGTTTTTTGAGTCAGCACTGCTGTCATGAGAGTTTCTTTGCAGTGTGAGAATAGGTAAAATTCGCGTCCATAATCAGGGTTTGCGAGTACTGGGGCGCTTGAAATCAAATCTTTTAATGTTTGGAAAGAGGAGCTCATCTCTTCCGTCCATTCCATCTTCCTGTTCTCCTGTTGGGCCACCTTTAATGCTTGTAATAGGGGCCTGGTGTATGCCGCATAATCTAGTATCCATGCTCGGCAGTAATTGCACATTCCCAGGAATTTTTGCATGTCCTTTACTGTTGTGGGTTCTCCTACTGATCTTATGGCTTCTACTCTGTCTGGTATTATTCTTTTCCCATCTCTTGAAATCAGCTGTCCCAGGTACAGGACCTCTGTCAGACAGTACTGTAGCTTTCCCTTGTCCACTTTGTACCCCTTGTTGGCCAGCAAAGTCAATAATGTTATGGAATCTGTTCTGCATTTCTCTTCGTTTTGCGCGCAGACTAGTAAATCGTCTACGTACTGAATAATGGTGCTCTCAACTGATAGGTTTCCTAGGTCTTCATGTAATACGCGGTTGAAGATGCTCGGGCTCTCGCAGTATCCCTGTGGTAATCTGCAATGCTCATATCTTTTACCCCCCAGTGTGAAGGCGGTAAGGTATCTACTCTCTTCAGCCAGGGGTATGGAGAAAAATGCGTTTTTCAAATCTACTACTGTGAAATGTGATGCCTCTTTCGGGATGCTGCATAGTATTGATGCAGGGTTCGGGACTAGAGGGAATTCCTTCTGAATTACATCATTGAGGGGGCGTAAGTCCTGTATCATCCTCCAAGACCCCCCTTTTGCTTTTTTGATTGGATAAATACAGGTGTTACATGGGGAGTTTGTAGGCACTATTATCCCTTGTGCTAGTAGGGCATTTATTGTCTCTTTTATCCCTTCTTCAGCTTCACGAGACAAAGGATACTGTTTAACTCGCGGTAAAATTGCTCCTTGCTTTAGTTTTGTTACCACAGGTTGTACTCCATGCAACAGTCCCACATCATGGGGGCCTGTTGTCCATAAGTTGTTTGGTACGAGCCTCATGTCGTCATCAAAAAACGACGGTGGTGCTCCTACCACTGTCATAAATTGGACGGGGGTCTCCCTTGCTTGTATTAAAATATCACAGGGCATCGCTATTTCCATTACTATCTCACCATCCCCTTCCGTGTCTGAAAAGAGATCCTCATCTGTTACCTCTCGTAGGGCGATGTTGGCGTTTGTGCATAGCACTGTGCGCCACTCACACCCTTCCTCGTCCACTCCAATCACAGCGATCCTTTTTGCTGACACTTGTACAGCGTGCAAGTCTAATGATACCACTGATCCCGGTGCTGTGTTGGGACACACTATGGGGCGGAAGAGGAACTCCGCCGGGATCCTCCAGTCCATGCCTCCTAGCTCGGGAATTATGAGGGCCAGAGTCTTTAGCCCTTTGATAAACATTTCCTCGTTTTGTGGCAGCCCTCGTATTTCCTGTGTGGTTGTGTAGGCTTGCACTACCAACATCGCACGCAAGGGGCATATCCCGGGTGTAGAACACACTATCCCTCTCTCGGTAAATGATATGGTCATGTTAAGTTTGCTTAGGAGATCCCTCCCTAATAAATTTATGGGTGAATGCTCATAATACAGTAAGGGTGCCTTTACAGTTTTACCCCCCACCGTTATATCCAAAGCTTCTGTGTAAGGAACTTCAATTACAGCCCCAGAGAACCCCTGCGTCTCTAACTTCCTGTTAGATAACGGGAATCGGCCCTCTCTGACACATGATTTCTCCGCTCCCGAATCAACCATGAATATAAACTGCTTGTCTCCTATCTGCGCCCCTACCAATGGTTCCTCTGCTGCATTGTAGGTGGTGGATAGAACTGGACACGCAAGTGTTCTCTGTGGGCTGTCCTATGCGGGGTATCTCATCGCCCCTCCCTCATTAAAAACACTCCCTGAAACCACTGACATGCCACTGTAAGGTGCTGGCGCGGGGGCCCCATTTGCTGTTGTCGCGAAAGGGTTACCTGGCGTGTATTGCATACTGTCATTGTTTTGTGGGTGGTTCTGTGCCCTATACTGGGGTCCCTGTTGCTGGCCCGTGGTACCCTGGCCGGGGTTTCTTAGTTGCTGCTGTCCCATTGGAAGACCATATGGACTCCCTGGGTGTGGATGACCATAATTCTCCTCCTCTTGGAACCCATTGTTTTGTCTACTTCTAAACTCCCTGGAGTAATGCCCCCATCGTCCACAGTTCCAGTAACTCCCCTGGGGGCCCCTGGGACCCTGCCATCCATTTCCTCCCATTCCCCCGTACCCTTGTCCGCCTCCTCTCCGGCCCCTGTACCCACCTCGTCCCCCTCGAGGGGTCCACTCTTGCCACTGCGGACCTCCACCTTGCTCCTGCTCAGTCCACTGCCGCTGTGCTGTTCCCGCCCAATTAGTTGCCACCCTTCCTTGGAGTGCTATCAGCCCCTCCTCCTCATCATCTCCCTCTCTACTGTGTGGGAGCGCGGCTACTGCTGCTGCAACCTTCACTAGCTTTGACTGTACTAACTTCGCCTCGTCTGCCAATCTTTTCTGCGCCACCTCCTTCTCCCTCTCCTTGATTCTTTTACAATGGTGTACTATTATGCTCTGAATTTCTGGCCATCCCTTTGCTTCAATACCTGCTATCTTGTCAAGCGCCTTCTGCACTTCCTTTGGGAGCCCTCTCTTTATAATAAAATAAAATAAAGATGTCGATTGATACCAGGGCGTGCCCGTTTCTGCTCTCCACATCTCTTGGACCCGAAAAATGTAATCCATAGCCTCCTCCCCGTCATTCATTGTACACTGCATCACTGACTGTAAGTCCGGTGTGTCTGGGAATGTTTCGCGTAAGGCATCCCACACCCTGGCACGCACTGTGTTAAAGGATGCCCCATCATGGCGGTCACAGTCTAACGTTACTCCCGGGAAACCAGCTTTTACCCATACTCTTTCAGCCTGATCGCCCACTGCTGACACGAGCAGACTTTTCACATCTCCTATAGCTAGGGGTACCCCAGCAGTATGTTTCTCAAAGGCATATATCCACTTACTTGCCCCTCCTGACAACGGGGGCAATAGCTTTAATAAATTGGCTTTATCCATCTGTGCCCATGGGATATAATTGGGCCTCCCTCCTCCCCTTTGTATCAACGGGAGCTGTAGCTTTCCTTTCGTCGTCCCATCCGGGCCCGTTTTGGCTGCTGATGTTCCCAGTGATGCCATTTTCCCCACTCTATTCCTTAATCGCCCCGTCCATTCATCGTCCAGTGTTCTCATTGAACACGTACCTTCCTCCCCCTCGCTTCCCCCTCCTATCGCCATACTCAACCTGTCGCTTTCTTCTAACTCGTCCCTTATATCACACAGCAATTCCTCACTAATTCCCCCAAGCCTTTCTTCATTTACAACATCTCCCTCTCGGGACCCTACTTCTATTATTCGCGTTGGTTCTTCCTCAATTCTGAACAGGATCTCGCCCTTTTTCCACCCCTCTTCGGGCTTTCTATGTTCACCTGGTGTTCTGGACGTACGCCCTGATCTAGTTGCATCTAGTGCTGTTCGTTCGCATATGTCTTTTATCCTTGAGAGCTCGTCTTTTGCTATCGACAGTCTTGACTCTAAATCATCTGTGAGCTTCTCTATATCTACCCTTTGTGTGCCTGCCTGGGCTCGCTCCCTCGTGCTTTCATATGGCGGAGGTGCCGTGGGCCGGTGGGGTGTAGTATCTTTCGGGGGAGGTATGTAAGTGGGGTCACTGTACCCTTCTGCGGGCACAGGCTTCTTTAATATCGGGTACAAACTTATTACCTCTACTGGTGGCGCTACACTTGACCCTTCTTTGACATCTCTTTGTATTAGTAGTGGATTGTCTGTGGTGGACGGGAGATCAGGATTTAATGCTGGTGTTTTAGGCGGTGGTATCTCTTCAAATAACCTCCAAAGATCTAATATTTCCCTCCTATTTTGCAGCTGCTTTCCTTTGTATTTTAGAAAAATGCATGTGGCCACCGTATCCAGAACACTTTTATCAAATGACCCTCCCTCGGGCCAAATCTGAGGTAACCCCTCCCCCTTTAGCTCGGTCACCCATTGGTCGTGATATTTTTTAATCCGCTCCACGTATCCCGGGAGATTCTTACAAATATGTGATAAGGGTGTTTCGGCCCCCATCTCTGTGCTCTCCTAGTGCTGGTGTGTCTCCGTGTGTTTGCGACTACAATGTAAATGTAGTATCAGTATTATTCTTTATATTTTACTTCACATTCAATGTTGGGTCCCTTTGGGCTCTCCTCCTCCCTAACTGCGCAATACAGAACTGGCCGTACACAATTTCTATTCCGTTCTCTTTGGGGGGCACATACAAGAGCAACCCATCCCTTATGTTTACAATGTCAGCCTGGAAATCAAAGAGGTACCCACTCACTTCACTATATTGACGTTGTCTGAAAAGGGAAAAAAAAAGTTTTATCCGACCACACTTACCATGACCATTTAACTATTATGCATTTATAACCGCTTCACACTTCACAACATCAAAATGTCTTCAAGCACATACGAGGTGCACACACCTCTTGGCACCACTCAATTCACCATTCAGGCTGCCCTCCCTTTCCTCCCTAGCCGGCTGTCCCTGTTCGTCTTATTTGAATATCTAGATGCGCATATATATAGATATTAACCTGCCTTCCCCCCCCTCTAGTAGGACTCTTTTTCTCTTACTGTCTCCCTAAGTTTGTGCTAATCACAATTCTTTTATTCTCCCCCCTACCCTTAAAGAAAAGAAAGGAAAAGAGTAATAGCGGTCACTAATGTACTCTGTGTCCCCTTTTGCTGAACACTTTTATTTTATACTCCACTTCTTCATATATTCCCAGTACTAGTCAAGATAGCACTATGCGGCGCCGCCTTCCACCCCCTTTCGGAGCTAGGTTCCCGTCACTTTTATCTCTTATTCACCTCTTAATCCTAATGGCCATATGCAAAGAAAAAGCAAGGAAAATTTAAGATGATCCTTAGAAGATCTGCGTACCCCCCCCTATCGTTATCTGTCTTACACTTCTCTCCCCGCTCCCTTTAGAATCGCTCGCACTCAGTACTCACGTGCCCGTCTTGAACCGATAGTCTCCGAAACTGGGTCCGTCCAGGCAGTGTCGCCGTCAGCTCAACAGTCAGCCCCGGCTCCGGCGAGCGGTACTCAAAGGGGATTTTTCAACCGGGATCCCGTACCCCCTCTCTATTGAGTGCGCACTTCTTAGTGTACCGGTCGCCGTTGGCGGGCAGCCTCCCGGAGCCGGCTCACCGTGCGTATCCCTTTTCGACCGGAGATTCTCGTGCCAAAAGGGGACGGTTATAAGGAATTAGGAAAACATAAAAATCATGCTATCGGGGTCACCACTGAAAGCAAGCGTCCCCAAACAGCACGATCCTCCCCGCAATGAGAGACAATGAAGGACTCTCCCAAAATGGGAATAAGGCCAAGACAGAGTGCGGGTGAGCGTAAATGGGAGTTTATCAATCAGAATTGGACATGCAAAGAACTCTGCAAACTCCGAGAGCGCTCTGTCTGACAATAGCAAAGACAGGCGTATATATTTACAAAAAACGTCATCAAAACCTACATACTATAGGGGGCACAAGTTCATTGGGATTGGGCGGCGACGACTAACTATAGGTGCTGCTGCGGCGTGGTTGGTCTTGGCTGAAGGACGTCACTGGTCACCCTCGTGGGTTGGGCTGGGCCTGGCAGGTCGGCTTGAGTTCATCCGGGCGGTGTTGGTGTGCCAATGCTGCCTGTGGCAGAGATGAATGCCTTTTCTGACTTACTTGCCCTCGGCCATGCACACCGCAGTCATTCAGTCATTTACAGTGTTATTCTCTTTAGTAAATCTTCCAATAGGTTATTTTATAGGTTAATGCAACACAGGAGGAATGCACCTTGTGAGGGGTCTGGAGGTAATATATCGAGGCCTGGTTACCCGTGTCCTGTTGACCATAGGTCGAGGGGCTAAGCTTCGGGGCCTGGGACGGGTGGTACAGGTCTTTCTGTCTTGTTAGAAGTGGTTATGGATGTTTCGCTGTGTGTTGTCAAAGTGTTGGGTGTCCTGATTGCCCAGGGCCATAAGTCTGAGACGGTCCGGTGGGTTGTGGGGTTTACGAGGGGGCGCTTGAGTTTAGACAAAGGTTTACTGCTGTGCTGTAAATAATGCAGGTGGCTGGCCGCGGCCTTGGGTGCTGCAGTGGGGGCTACAAATCTTTGAAGTGGCTCCAGTCTAGTCCGGGGAGGTGGGGTAGCGCAGAGCGGGCCTCTGTTCTCATGTCTTGGCAGCCTTCGCAGGATGGGAGGGGGAATGGCCTTGTACGCATTTACAAAGGTATCTCCCTCGTGTGTTGCCGAATGTTGGTAAAGACATCACAAACATTTGAACACTTTCGATAATACTTATTCAAAATCACTTTAAAACATGCATTTAACTTCGCTGGATGTGTCTCGATTATACCCAGTCCGAGCACCACATTTGTATATTATGTTCTAGCAGTTACAGTATTTTAGTTACATGCATATACATTCGCAGTAGATGAGGTAGTAGTTGGGTCGGTGGAGTACATAGAAAACGACCCGCCATTGTACGTGACAGTGGTGGCACATAAGGGGCTTAGACATACACACATGATAAGTGCATTCTCGCGCATCCTTTACATGAGTTCATAGTATAGTTGCATTCGCTTTCTCGTGTACTCTAGCAGCATTAGCTTAGTTATGGCGCAAAACCATGGGAGGTAGGCTGCCCAGTGATACACGCAACAAACAGATCCCTGGAGCGTTCCTTTATTATTAGCATCCACCTGCAATGGTGTGAGCTCGCCATTGCTTATATCATGGGAGCATGCTCTCTCATTTTAATACATTCTACAGGCGTTTGTAATATAGGAGATTTTTGTGGAAGAAAGCATACTTTGCAAGAGGTCTTGACATTAATATATACATATATATAAAGACTGTCTGCCATCAGATGACCATTTTACCGTTCTTCTCATTGTTCAGGCCTGCTGGCCGGGTCATGCTGATAGTGATAGAACACTGCGGGAGGTGAACTGTTACAATGTTAGCGTATTGCGCTAGCTCATGTCCGTCTTGTTCGTGGGAACGTGCTCGCAGCGGATCTGCCAGGGTGCTGCGGCAACATGGATGTGATTCTCCAAGGGTGGGGGCTGCGCTGCAGTGCGCTGAGCTCACACCATCTTTACCGGGCAAAAAATGGTTTTCGGGCCTAGCTAAATTTGTGTGGCAATCAATACGTGCGGGCACTCGATACGTGTGGGCAATGTCTCCAGCGGGTGAGCCCTCCACCACCTGGGCCCGGGTGGCACGAGGGAACGCCCAATGAGCCATAGCCCTCACCTGGGGAGGAAACGCAGGCGAGAGGGGTCTCCTGGACCAGTCCTCCCCTACACAGGCCATGACTATACATGATCTGTGCGCTCTCTATGGCCCTCCTACGTTCTGTATGCTATGTATGCTAGTCACCCTTATACTGGGTCCGCACTTTCTATTACGGGCCGTCTTTATGTTGGGTCTGTGCTCTTGATTTACTGAACATATGTTCTATGCATAGGCATCCTTGCACTGGGCTTGTGCTTCATGTGTACACGCCTTCCTAGTACTGGATCTGCTCTATAAACAGACGGTAACTATGCTGGATCGTAAACACACACTAAACAAGGTATTCTATACCAGATTGTTGTTCTATAAATAAAACGTATACATGTACATTGAGTGTGGTCTGTATACAGGCAGTTCATAACCTAGGTGTCTGCTTTTTGCACAGATAGGGTAGCATTCATGGAATAATCTGCGCTGAAAATCGGGTACTTGTGCGCGAAATTGCGCGCAAGTCCCAGTTCGTTGATTCATGGAACACAATGCGCAGGGTTCACCCGGGACTTGTGAGGAATCAGTGCCGGTCCACCGCGTTACTGCGACCCGACGAATGCCTTGTGCGAGACTCCAAGAGAAGGGCCGGCCTGGCCTGCGCAGCCACCTAAAAATGGGGCACTACACATGTAATGAGGAAGAGCAAGCGAAAATGTGGGCGTTACGAGTGACGGTCCACCATCAAACAATCGCACCGTCTATACGTGCGCAAAACAAACGTGTTAATGGAATTGAACAAGGAATGCCGGGTCGCGAAAATGCATGCGCAAATCCAGAAACACCTACGCCACACGATAGCAGGAATAAACAGCCACCTAAAAAGGGGGCAGTACACGTGTAATGAGGAAGAACAAGCGAAAATGTGGGCGTTACGAGTGACGGTCCACCATCAAACAATCGCACCGCCTATACGTGCGCAAAACAAACGTGTTCATGGAATTGAACAAGGAACGCGGGGTCGGAAAAATGCATGCACAAATCCAGAAACACCTACGCCACACGATAGCAGGAATAAACTTGTGCACACTAACAAATGCATAAAAAGCATGCACACTCAAATGCACGAATACAGCCATAATGAATGCACCATTTGTTGCAGCAATCATCCAGGGTCACAGCAGGCGGAGGGTGACCAGGGCCCGGATCTTCCACCCATGGACCAGCCTCTTTGTGATTCCTGATAACCAGGATAGGTTCCCCCATATCATCCTGGATCTCACGGAGTGGGAAGATGACCTCACATCACCCACCATTTGCTCCTAAGCCCTGAGCCCCAAGCAAAAGGTGCTCACTGCCCTGTATTTTTTGGTCACTGGCTCATTCCAGTGGATCACCGCCATAGTAGATGGCATCTCTCAGGCCACGGAATCTCGCTGCTTACACCACGTGTTGGCAATCATAACTGCACATCCTTCTGTCCAGCGGCATATCTATATGCCCAGAACACCCGAAGAAAGGCAAGTAGTGGTCCAGGATTTTATGGGGTGGCGCACTTTCCAAAAGTGGTAGGTGCCATTGATTGCACCCATGTTGCTCTACGTCCGCCTAGAGCAACAGAGCACATCTCCTGCAACCGGAAACAATGCTGGTAGCACACATGGTAGTTACATCTTCAGGATGTCCCCGCTACACCAGGCCCTGTAGGCTGGGAAGCATCGTAACACATGGCTCATTGGTGAGTATGGATGGCCGTACACATGCATGCATGTTGCATACAGAACAATAGACACTGTCAACAAATGACAATGACAACCATTCTCACTTCTACAGGGGACAGTGCCTACCCTCTGAGCACATACATGATGACGCCCATATGCAACCCCAACACACCTGCCAAGGTAAGGTACAACACTGTCCATATTGCAACTCAGGGAATAGTGGAGCACAGATTCAGTGCTCAAGTCATGTTTCCGCTCCCTTGACCACTCTGGTGGTGTGTTGCTATATGCACCACCGGTGGTCTGCAGGATCATTGTGGCAGCATGTGTCCTGCATAATGTTGCAACATGGCATGGCATCCCGGTGGACATGGTGGTGGCACACCATCCACACCCACAGGCACACCACTTGCATATGGCTGGGCAAAGGGCATGTGGAGAGGCTGCACGTACACAGCTTGTGCCATCTTTTTTCTCCTAAAATCGTTCCCCCTGTGGAGTGCACACAATCCCGTCAAATACCAGGTGCCATTCAATGATGACAATGGGCCAATCCAGTGTGCCCACAAAACCATCCTGAGAAAGTGCACTTGGGAGTACACATGAGTGTGCATCCCTTAGAACTAAAAAGACATTTCATTTTGTGGTTCCCAAAGAAACACTTTGAAGAGGGATGACACCACTACCACCATGCCAACCATTTAATGAAATCAACCCTTTGAACCAAAAACATTCCATATAACTAACTAACATACCTGTCAAATGTGTAAGCAGCGATACATTCTGAAACATGTCTGAGCTGCAAGCCATACATGGACTCAAAAATGAACATGGACACAAAACACAACAAGCACAATGCCATATTGCTGCACACATGCCGTAGAATGTGCATGATGTGCAAAAACATGTCCCTATTGTGGGGTGTAGAAAAGCAGTTCGGTATCGATCCACATGTGACACAATCTGGCAACATGATAACAATAAACCCCATCCCAAAAACACAAATTAAACAAAAGGAAATTCACAATTGTGACAAACAGGGTGACACACCAGAATGGCCACATCCAGACATGCAGCAACTAATGTAGCCATTCCATAATGATCTAGATAAATGCACATTTTACCTGTCCCCTTGTCATGCAGTCGGCAGTCAAATTTCATCCCATGAAATAGCCATCGTTCCCTGATGGAAGGATCTGCAGACAATGAACAAAATGAAACAGAGTACAGCTAATACATACATGCACCCAAACACCCAAGACCCACGGACCACCCTCAGTGACATACAACCACATGCAAACAACAACTCACAAGACAACAACCAACATGTGTCCCAGCACACATGCAGCAACACCTGCACACTGCATGCAAATCTAACACACAAAACAAACACACTGACAAACAACAACAGCCCCCACACTGCCTGTCCCCCTGAATGACATGCTGCAAATGTGCATGTCACCTATCTCCATTCACAAGACGATGGCACATACACAATGGACACATCAGTCAACATGCTGCATGAAAATGAGAAGACATCAAGTATGCAGATAATTGGGCCCCCAAAAAAGCAAGGACACCACAGGAAAGCTATAAATGACATGACCAGGCATGCCATCACCTGTGTAGTATTGGCACAGTCATGGACCCCATGATGCAAAGCACAAGAAGGCAAGTACACACATACTCCCCTCTTGCAGTCCAGGCAGGATCATGCTTGACGCAGCAATTCACAGAGGCCGATGTCAGACTGGAAGGCTGGCCACCGAGGCAACTGCCATGAAGCAGACAAGATAAAGCTATGTGATACTGCAAGCAAGGATACATGCATGCTAAACGTAGGATACAAAGTAAAAGTGCAAGGTCAATGTAGACTTCATTGTGATAGCATACAATTCGTCCAATTGTGCATTCAATTGAATGCAGCAGTACCATGCACCCATCTGCAGTCAACTTGAAGCTGCAAACACCATGGTGCAGCATGCATGGGACATGCACGTGAAAACACCAATACCGCACAGCGTAATGTGCTTGTTCACAACATAGCAATCCCAAAAATGTCCATCAATGGTCCCATGGTTGTGGGTCGTAACTGGGGCAGCACACCATAATTGCGGAACCCTAAGCAAGAAAGGCCAAGTGTGCCATAGAACCATTACCCCACAAACATTGCAAGGGATGCAAAGTGTCACTCAGTATACATGGTCAAAGTGCAATAAGACACACACCAGCACAACCATCAACACCTGTCACAGGTCACAAACAGCCGGCCCTGCCACCCACTCCCAACCAACCAAGAAAACCCACACAGTGGGAACTCACACAATTTTGAATATGAAACCAGTGGTCCCACTAATCTATAGAAACAACACCCTGCCCACACAAGAACCACACCCTGTTAAACATGCACCCATTAAGTAGTACTGGTACCCGCACAAGACAAGTCAATCCAAAGTAATCACACACAATGCAAAACTCCCAGCCAAACACCACACAAGCATCTGAAAATGCCCTTCACTTACCTGCACAGGGTATCTACCTGCCTTGCATATGATGCACCCATCGGGTGATGCATCCCCTAAATGCAATTGATATTGATATTTTATTTCTATTGTGCTCGTACACAAGTGTTTCAGAGCACCACAAGGCAAGGGAGGGGAACAGGGGAGAACAAAACAGCAATCTTACTAGGCCCAGTGACATTGAGAACGCGCAAGTGCAATGACATGTATAGTAACAACAAAGAGAACATGCACATCCAATGCAACACATGAATGGATCCTGAAAATATGCTGCGAGCCCCCACTGCAGAAGCCCCATATGGTGCAATAGGGTGAAAGTACATAGATTGTGATCTGCCCATGAGTGCAGCGTAGCACAAGAGAGAGAGGAAGAGAGAGTGACAGTGAGAGGGAAGGCCAGGTTGAAAACACATAAAGGAGTACACTGCCTGGATTGGAGATGGCCAATGACGTGCACTACACCACAGTAGGTGTGGACATAGATGAGTTGACCGAGGGAGGATACACAATGACATGAGTACCACTTAAAGAACCATCCTGGCATGGTAGCATGCAAAGCTCATATAAGTAAAGTTACACATGCAGCAAACATGGGAAACAATGACGCATGCTCAGTGCTCATGCGTACCTGCTGACTGTGCCAGCATGGTGTGAATCCGGCATCACCTTCACCAGGAACTCTGTCTCCGAATTAGTGACAGGAGGGCCAGTGCCTGGTGGAGGCCATGGGGAGCATGGACGTCAAAGGGTGCAGGGTGTCTCCCCTGGGACAGCAGTCACATCCACATTACAGATTACTGAAACAACATGGGAGAAGACATTACAACAGGCATAGTGCAGTACCCTTCAGACAGCACACATGTGCGAGGATACACTGAACCCATAGTTACCTGCACATGCCATCCTGTGCACCACCATGCAAACATGCAAGTTGACCTCACTATGCATGCCTGCATATCCACCACTGCAAACTTCATGGATTTGAGAGGACAACTGCACAATCCAAGATAAACATAAAAACAAAAATTAAAATAAAACCTGGAAAGGTCAACCCAAAACTAACATGCAAACATCCGGGCCTGGGGTCTACAAAAGTATCAAAAAATGTAAAACAAAATCAGAAATGTCCATCATGGACCAGGGGGGGATTCCAAAAATGAGGGGGGAGGGCAGGGTGCATGTCAAAATAAAAAGATACCCCTCCATGTGCTCATGGACCGCATGGCTACGGTGGACCAGGAGGCATGTCTGTGCTAGCACCCCCATCCTACATTGAATCAGCAGGAGGAAGTGGTGCTGGGGGCTCACCATGCAGTGCCCTGGCCTGGTCCTCAGTGGCAGCCGCCATGCGTGACACTGATGAATGCACCAGCAGACTGAAGGCTTGGAGGTCACTATGCACAACCTCACATGTTGCACAGAGCTCCTCTGAGATTGTCTGCCTCGCTGATATGATCTCCTGTTGGAACAGTCTTCTGCTGGCTGCCTCTTCCGTATTGCAACTCTGTGCGCCAACAACTCACGCATCAGGGCATCCTTGTGTGCCTGACCCTCTTCAAGCAGGGATGCCTGCAGACACTGCAGATCTGCCCATTGGCCCATGGTGTTGGCCTCCATGCGCAGCCTGTGGGAGCGGTATGTGGAGCGAATGACCTGCAGCTGTTGCTCAGCCTGTGTTGCTGGGGGATC
Source organism: Ambystoma mexicanum (assembly GCF_040938575.1). NCBI lineage: Eukaryota > Metazoa > Chordata > Amphibia > Caudata > Ambystomatidae > Ambystoma > Ambystoma mexicanum. The sequence goes on from NC_090925.1 coordinate 221,029,977, forward strand.
ATGGAAGTGGCTACCCTATGCATACCCTCAGACAAACTTTCATAGTCAGCACCCTGACTGTGTGCGGAACACAACATCTCCTGCCCAGCTGGCAGATGTCGCCCATGTGTGTGGGCCCACGCCTGCCTTATCCAAGGGAGCATGGCCTTTGCTTTGATGCCCCTGTGCCCCTGTCCCTGGCTGCAGGACTATAACACTCCTTTGTACATCTGTCCCAGGACCAGAAACCAATACATGGGACTGTGGTCTTGCAGTCATAACCACCACAGACGGGCGTGCCACCACTGCCTGGCCTTGTAAAGGCACCTGACCCCATGCAGACTCACAGGCCCCATCTGCTCTATCATTGGTGCACTCACCTCGGCCAGCATTGAGGACTGCACATCCGGTTCAGCATCAGAGCCAGTTGAGTCCAAAGAGTCAGAAGTGTCTGCAGCAGGGCTCAGGATGGTCTGTAACACCAGTGGGTTCTCACGGCCTGACACACCACGTCCTTCACTGGTGGTCTGAATCACCACAGACTCTTCTTCATCCTCTTTCTCCTCTTCTGCATCTGGTGCCTCCTCGCCTGCACATGGACAGAAAAAGACACATGGAGTCATGTGCAACTTGTCTACAGTAAACATGCGTATCACTTTGCTGCTATGCAACAAAATGCAGGGCATGTCACCATAGGAAAGGCAACATTCCACACACTATGGACAACAAGCTATCTGAGCATGGCACATGCATACTGGCAACACAATTCCCTGCTCAGGGCCATGCTGCCAGTGGACACATTGCCAAAAAACATGCTAGTTAAACACTTTATGTACCATTGCACCGCAAACTGTTGACTAATACCAGTAAAATGGGCATGGACATGTGGCTCTGTGACGTGCAATTAATTACATCACATGGGAACAGGCAGACACACATATCCACATCAAAGTCTGTATCCATCACATGCCACACCAATGTTGTCTTGGTACAGGGACTGTACACAATGGGAACATGCCATAAGTCTGTGAAAAAGGAAACAGTCCCAGTTGATGTATAGCACCAACACTTTGTGGCAAGAAGGCAAAGCCTGCACAGAATGAACAGGCTCAACCCCATGACACTGCACAGGACACTGGCACGTCGAGGAAGAAGAATTTCTATGATGAAGAACTCAAGATCCTCATGGACTACGTGACCATTCACCACCGTGACATGTGCCTGCATCCAGGGTGCTCCCAGACAATAGCTCAGCGTATGGTGCATTGGCAGGTGTACCACATAGTCAACATCTGTGAAGTGGAGAGAGTAAGTTAATGGAGTTGTAGATAGGAACAAGGTACAGTGACCCACAAGAGGAAGAGGGGCATGGACCCATGGAGTGTGGGCTGAGTGTGGGAGGGTAACAGGGAGCAGGCCTCACAACAATTTGCTTCAGGAGTCATCGCCATTGAGGCAGTGGGTAAGTGCACAGTGTAGACATATGCACACTCACTCAGGGCATGCCATAAGGCGTGTTGTGTGTCATCTTGGATGTTCTATGTAGCATGGAGGCAGATACATATATGTGTGAAGAGTTTATATACCCTAGAGGGCATGAAGTGTAACTTGGATTTCGGACACATGCACATGTCTAGCAGAGCAGAGTCACTGACATCAAGGATGCAGCAAACAACTGTTCATGTTGCCGTATCATGGTGCAGATGTTGGGGGGTATGCTAGTGGGGGATGAGTACCGTCACACGGACATGTTCAACTGATGTACAACACATGGTTTATATTCACTCTTGTGTACACTGGACAGGAGTCAGTACACCACATGAAATGTTATCGCAGTCATTCCAATGGAGCCTGATGTGCACCACAATTATCCATCATTGTGGTGCTTTACTTCACGTACTCAGGATGCACAATGTTGGGCACTCACCAGATTTGGCCTCATCATTTTCCAGGACTCCCACGCCTTGCACCTGGCTCCAGTAGAATGCATTGGCTCATAGCCTCTTCATGCTCGGTCAGCTCCTCCTCCTCTGGTGACCCCACTCCAGTTGTCAGAGCAGAAGCTAGGTCAGCACCCAGCTTAGACTTGGTGTGATGGATGAGGTCATTCCAGCGCTTCACTACCTGTGTAGCAGTGCGCTTCGCAAACCCTAAAGCTTTGATCTCATCTGCGACATGCTGGCAATGCACCAAAAGCTGAGCCATTGTCTTGGTGCTCCCCGGATGCAGGCACATGTCAGGGTAGTGAATGGTCACGTAGTCCATGAGGATCTTGAGTTTTTCATCATGGAAGTTCTTCTTCCTCAACGTACCAGTGTCCTGTGCCATGCCATGGGGTTGAGCCTGTTCCTGCTGTGCAGGCTTTGTCTTCTTACCACAAGGTGTAGGTGCCACCTCTGTGTTGCTGGGACCACTTTGGAGTCTAGATGCTGGACCACAAGTTACCTGGGGCATGGCATGACCCCCTGGGGCTGGGGCTCCTTCTTCCGCAGCACGTTCCTTACCCTTTCGGGCTGGGACAGCTGCTTTCGCAGCACATCCTGGACCCCTTGGGCCTAGGCCAGCTGCTTACACAGCATGTCCTGGGCCCCTTGGTGCTGGGACAGCTGCTTCCACAGCCTGATCCCAGCCTGTCTGCCCCCTTTTCCTCTTGGGGCCTTTCCACTCATGTTCCAGGTGTAACGGAAATATGGAAGGCATGCCGAGTAATTGTTCTGGGTGATATAAGTGAGGGGGCAGTCTATATGATGTGCAACGTAGTTGTGTGGTCCAGCAAGGCTCAGGTGTACCCCAGGTGTGGATATCACGGTATGCGTAATGCACAGGCATCCCTGAAAAAAAAAACATTTGCCATACCAGGATAGCTTCCGAAATAAGAAATAAGCGGTAGGCGATAAGCATATGCGAACCCCGGAAAGCTCCCAGAAATAAAAAATAGTGGTACGCAATACACAGGGGCACCCAGAGATGTAACAAATGCATACGTGAGTCACTGTTAGCCTTGCAAAAATCAAAAGTAAATGCATGTATGCAAAGCCCTGAAGGGAATGATTCTGTATCAAATATAACACTATACGAATGTGGTGTGTAACATTGACCTTCATGCCTACGACTTGTGATGCGTGAGTTATGGATTCATTAATGACACAAATGTGTAGGCGTTCCGCGTAGCTGTGCAGAGTCTACGCTCGCAGGACATAACTTACGCTTATCCCATCATGAGACAAGGGCCTTTACTCTGCTGCTGATAACTGCGGTTGCGTGACGCACACCACAGTACCTCCTGCCCACACTGCTGCTTGTCTTGCAGCCTCTGGCCCTGCTTTGCCCCATTCACCCCTATAGTTCTGCTACATGCACAGGTATGAGTGCCTGCCTGCAACCCTCACTGTCCTCTTGTGCCAGCTGCCCACTTTTGTCTGGAATCCAGTTTTGGTCTTGCAACCACCTACACTGTACTTCCAGGGACTTTCACCTCTGCAAAGCCCATACCTGCCTTGGGGGTGCCATGTCTGCCCCATCTGCATCATCTGGTAAGTGCAGCACCCCCACATTGAAGCAGAAGGCACCCAACTTTACTGACATCGAAGTTGGGGCCCTGGTGGATCGGGACCTGGAAGCCTATGATGCCCTCTACAACCCAGTGACGCAGCTGGGCTTCGACGCAAGGCTGAGGATCTGGGATGAGATCACGACTGCCATTAATGTGAAGGGGGTGGCAGTCCGCACCAGGGACCGGGTGAAGAAACATTGGGATGATCTCAAGACCTGCAGCCATATCAAGGTGTTGGCAGCCCTCGAGACGGAACCCGCTGTGGAGGTGCATCATGCAGGCTGCCACTGCTTCCACCAGACCCAGCTGCGGGTACTTGAGAGGTTCTATCCGGACCTCCACTCCTAGTATGTGGCATGGAAGAGACATCTGGATGACGCTGGCGAGTACCCATGTAGGATTATGCCCTATGGTATGTGTGTGGTATTCATTTTTGTAGGTGCTGCATCCTGTTTGTGTCTTGTGTGTGTTGTTAGTTGCGTTGCAGCTGATTGACATCTCATGACAATGGTAGACATTTAGTAGAAATTGCGTGTCCATTGGTGTATGGCAAAGCCATGGCTTGTTGTTGGTCACATGCAGGGTGTTTGCGTGGTGTAGATGCTTGGACATGGCAGATGTGGACTGGATGGGTTGTGGGCATGTGAGTAACATGCATGATGTCCAAGTCCATGTGTGGTAGTACTTCCAGTGCATGCATGCAGGCTCATGTGATGGATGTGACACAGGTCCTCAAATGCCTGCATGTGTGCATTGTGTGTTACTCTGTTCATGGATGGGACATGATGCATGACTTGGCATGTTTATTTTGTGTATGCCAGACATCCATTGGCAACCATGACTGATGTCAATGTTTTGTCTCCTATTTTTGTACAGTTTCTGCGGCTCATGGAGAGGGCGGAGGTGTCGTTGTGGAGCATCATGGCAGGGACATGACTGGCAGGCGTAAGCACACTCTACAGACAGGCGACTTGACTCCACCTCATCTGAGGGTTAGTTGGCTGGGGGTGTGCATGGTCCATCGGGTGCAGCTGCTGGGGGTAAATCTCACGAGTTTGGTGTGGAAGGGGACTCCTCAGTGGCTGTAGTCCAAGGTGCAGGGACGGAGGGGCCATCCAGGGAGGAAGGATCTCTGAGTCATCCAGGAAGATGGAGGTGGTAGTGGAGGAGGAGGAAGATGAAGGCCAGCACACAGGGTTGGGTGGAGACATCCAGGAGGGGATTTAGGCTGCACTCCTGGAACAGGGACAGGAGGATGTGCAGTGCACCGTGGAGGGCACTGACCAACCTCCTTTCCCTGATCCATCTGCTGCAGCAGGGATCAACCTCGTGGAAGCCTCCACCCAGGACAGGCCCCCCTTTGGGGACATGATGGTCACCGCACAGCTTTCGCACGCCCTGCTGGCTGGGATTGCGAGGCTGGTGGGCGTGATCCAAGAAGATGTGATGCTAATTTGTGAGGGACTCTCAGATCATCACAGATCAATGAGCAACTCCCTGTCCCAGCTGGCATGTGCACTGCTCTCGGGTGGTCTGTGTGCGCTGGCACATTCAGTTGCCCTCTCCTCGACTGCCTCCTCTGTGACCCAGTCGTCCTCCAGGGGGCCTTCCTTGCAGGTTCCCATCTTGGCCCACTCTCCTCCTGTCATACCCACTGCGCCCTGTCTGGTGGTTGGAATGTCAATGCCTAAGGTGGATTCCAAGGGAGTACAGTGGAGGTGGTTGATGCGCCTGACCAGGCTCCTTCACAGGACCAGGCATCAGTGGGGCAACTGGGACAGCAGGACAGTGCTGGCACTGTACCCCCCCATCAACCAACATCAAGATGGCGGGTGCGCATGCACAGGGCATGCTGGAACAGGCAGCTGCACTATCGAAGTGGGGACTGGGGTGGTGTGGGGGCTGCCTGGGGGTGGTGTCAGAAGTGAGGGGTTGGGGGCAGTGTGGGGGCTGCCTGGTGTGCAGTCAGGGTGTGGGCTTGCACTTCGTCTGCGGTGGGAGTAGGGGGGACGGTTCGCAGGGGTGCAGACATTTCTTGGTGTGTCCTCACGCAGAGTAGCTGGGGTGCAGCCGTTAATTACGTGGATCCTTGCGCAGAGTAGCTGAGGTTCAGCCATTAATTACGTGGGTCCTCGCTCAGAGTAGCTGGGGTACAATCGTTACTTACGTGGGTCCTCATGCCGAGTAGCTGGGATGCAGCCATTACTTACATGGATCCTAGCGCAGAGTAGGTGGGGTGCAGCCTGGGCTTGTAGGTGCGGCTCGCAATGTCGCTGGGGTGCTGCCTCCACTTACGAGACATGGCACGCTATTTCACAGGGGTGCAACCTGACTTGCGAGGTGAGGTGTGGGATTTCGCTGGGGTGCTGCCTCCACCTACTAGGGACGGTGTACAATTTCGCAGGGGTGCAGCCTGGGCTTGCAGGGGAGTGCACGCTTTCTCAGAGAGGTACTGGATGGTGGGTCAGGGGTGGACACAGAGGCTTGCGCCTGGTTTGGACATTAGCTTGCTTTTTGGTGTGTGTGGGGGCGTGTTCTGGGCATTCCTTGTGCAGCTTGTTTTTACTTGCATCATGGCAAGTAATGCACCTATGAATCCATTAATACACGGAGCACGCAATATTGTTTTTACATTGCGGTTCATGCATGTTCCTTCTCAGCGCGTGGACCTATGAATCAGGCCCATAGTCTTTATACTGGCCCTCTGGTCTATATACAGACAGCTAATACACTGTACCTGTCATCTATATTCTGGTGACCTTGGAACTGGGTTTTTGATCTGTAGAAAGGCTGTTTGAATGCTAGGTCTGTCCGTATACTGGGTTTGTGCACTATTAGCAGACCTTTGTTATACAAAAACATATAACAGCAACAAGGAAACAACCTAAAGAGTTGGCATATTCAGGACACATTTTCTCTTTTACAATCAAAGACCTTCTTTGCCTTTTAGAATAAGGTAAAATTCCCAAAACAAGTGGGCTTCTTCATGTAGTAAAAAAGAAACAAGCTATGTGAACTTATTTATGGAGAGTTGTAGCTACTAAGCGACACGTGCTTGTGTATATTGCACATTGTGCCAGTTTCATAGACGATGAGCACCTTCATTCATGCTGACTTTAGATGGACATTGAACAAACAATCAAACTGCCACACAAAAGAGGCAATATTCAGTATTAAATGTATTTGTATCAAATTATACATTGCTCACACAACTCGCTGAGTTCATGGAGTGATAATAATACAAAGATTGGGAATATGATTGCTCAGTTCACAATCCGCCTTGTTGGCACATTACATACAAGTAAGACATACCAACCTTCATCTAGAGTGAGTTGTTTTAGAAACTGTTAAACCACATTGAAGAAGTTCTAATCTGGCACTTGTTTTAACAGGAACAAAAAGGGATTTTGAGATTAAAAACTCTTATCGTGAGTTTGAACGAGCTGGTTGAATGGCCTGTTTTGTATTTTCATGTTCATGAACTATAATATTTGCATGAATATTTGCCGAGAGACACATTGGCGGATGTTCAATGTATGACAGGATATGCTGCGAGCTATTTGCTGTGAACATCACACATTGTTTGTGTGATCACTGTGAAACAATCTTGCACGATTGAGATGCATAGTTATAACTTTCTACTTGCAGAATCTTCATGTGTTTACCTTTATTGCATTTTATTTTTTACGGTCACAATTTTAGCACACAATTGTTTGTATTTTTGGGGACTTCCAATGCGCCCATACCTTTTCACTTGTTGCTCTACACGTCAAGCATGGGTTGATGTATGTAAAATATAGAAATTCACTATCTGTCTCAAATAAGGCAGTTGCCACAAAGCTTAGTGGAGGATCCATGAAACATATAGACCCAGGCGGCAGTTTTATTCAGAAAGGTAACAAAACTAAAGAGGTTAAACTCAAAAAACAATAATAGGGTGGCTCCTTCTTGGGTTGAAAAAATGATTGAAAAAAACACATATGATGAAGATTTCACCTTGGGCTGAAACACAAACAAAAAGAGCTTTTGGAATCAATAGTCTCGACATTTTGAGGTGACTTGTTAACCGCCTGAGCGGTCTTATTTCAGGTACCGCTCTCTCTTCCTGTGGTTCTGGATATGATTTCTGCACCAATGTGAGTGGAACATAGCATATAGGTGCTGTTGGGTCTGCAGAACTGCTTCTCATAATCAGTTGCCTTAAAATGACCATGCAGAAGGTTGGGCCCTTGTGAAAAGTCCCTGTCACACTCTTGGGAGTGCGACCAGTGTACCAGGGAAGTATCCCCACACGACCTGTGGGACCTACATCGCATGGTGCGTGGCAGTCCCCAACCCAACCAAGGCAGGGCTCTTAGTACACGGTCCACCATGCAAGTACATATTGGCGCAAACTTGTAGATCTTGATGACGATTGTGTGTTAAAATTGCAATTGTAACCACCCACATCCCCATAAAAGATAGAAGACCTTTGGCCATTTGAAGACCAATGTGGTGCCATCTGCACAAAAGTTTGCAAAATATTTTAAATCTCGATATAAATGTTTTTGTAAAGTTTGGTGGAATTTTCTCAAGAGGGAGCTACATTAGAGGGAAGTCTCAACATTTTTAGATGGCTTATAACTTTGTTGCCGTTTGACGAATGTGGACAAAAGTTTTCAGAAAGATTATAGACCCAACCTTCAATGTTTGTGTAAAGACTGAATGCATTGTATCAAGTGGGGGCTAAGTTATAGGACTACTGTATGTACATGCATTTTGGAAAAAATAAAACATGGGGGGATTTCAAGCAAACATGGTTTTGCAAATGGCCTGTGTTTTATTTTTTGACAAGTGTCATAATGTAGGTACAAAGAATAGTGATATACCTTTGGTGACTGAGGTATAGCCTGTGGCCAAGGGCAGTGGCCAGATTGTCCGGGTCATGGTATAAGGCCATGACCCGGACAATTTGGCTACTGGCCATGACTACAAGGGACTAGAAATGGTGTTAAAGTGGCCATGTCCTCCTGGGACCGGCTATGTGGTAAAGTTATTCGAAAGTAGGATAAGTTTGAAAGGGAAAAAAAATGTGCTTGTGGTAATATGGTCATAGGGTTCTGACATGGCCTTCTGCCATGGAAAGGGGAGAGGGACTCTGCCCAGAGCCTGCCTTCTCTTTCCATGGTGGCCATCTTGGAAAAGGATTTTCCTTCCTACAGTGGGACGCCATAGGCATCCCGCTGTAGGAAGAACCATCTATTTGTTAGCACCCTGTGTTCCCGCTTTGGGAACGAGGGGTGCTAATGGCCTTTATCCCCCATTGCAGGGGCTGCAATGGAGTATAATGGTCCGGAGCCCTCGTTATTTATTTATTTATAATGCACCAAAGCTCGCAGGCATCAGGGTGCACACATACAGACTTCGCTTGGGCCGATAACTTGGGCTGCCGGGCCGTTATCCCCTGTTCCTGTGCCTGGAACGGGGGATGAACGTCACATTATTCCCATTAGCATAACACATAATGCTAATGGAAATGTTGGGAAACCGTATTGGGTCTTTGTACTTTACTGAGAAATGCAAAGTAGATGGAATCTATAGGATGTTTTTTGTTCTGTTTTTAACTGTGAAAGGTGGTTACTAAAGGAACCTCACTTTTGTGTTTAAAAAAAAAATGTTTTCAGGAGATGTTAGAATGTAAGGCGATGAGGGAAATGAGGGAAGAGGCACCAAGCACTAATATGGAGGGGCAGGTGGACAAGAAAATGTTTTGCATGTGTGTTACTTCTAAGGTAGTGGGCAGTGTTTCTCAAGCTCCTTGATTACAGCTTCAAAATCACGTCAAAATTGCTTCCCCCTGCAGAGTGGTGTGTTGCAGTATATACAGAGGAATGTTGTCTTCCAAAGATATGTATCAACAGCCTCTTTTATTGTTTGCAAGGTAGCTAGTGGGATTTTGTGCCCCACAGACGTAGGCTGTGAGGTTACAGTATTGGTTGAGGAAGCCGATGTGGAGAAAGACAGCCTACTACTTGATAAGACAGGAACAATCTTTCTGAGAGCATTGCGGTAGTTGGATTTGGTGTGGCGGCGCATGGAGGTGGTTCCGTAGGAGTAATGTCCAGGTAGTCTGCGACTGAGTACACAGTTGCACTCAGTGCATTTCACTTTTGTAGCTTTAGCCTTTGGTACATTCCCAACAGTGGTAAAGAACTGCCACTCCCATGATTCTCTCTGGGTGCTAGAGCTAGGCACTTAATAATAATAATACTTCCTCTACCTCATCTTCTTGGTTCTCTTCGTTGTTGTCATGACCCATAGAACTTGCCCTTCTGGACTTCCTGGTCCTTATCGCGCCAGGGCTTGTATTCTTTGTTACTCCCAACATGTCTGCAACAAGCGACTTGCCTCCCACCAGCTTCCACGTCGCACACGGCACGTTCTATAAATTGGCCACGCCCTCGCGGCCCTGCGCATCTCAACGCTATCATTAGGAAGTGACTTGATGTGTGTGTGCTGTTCGGCAAATACACTAATCCTAGATCCTGGTTCCTTCTTCCTTCCTTCACCCCTTCCCTCTAATCTGTTCCTGGAATCCCCATTCTTAGCTACCGCTACCTACTTTCCTAGACATCCTGGAACAGCGGCCTTCCCGGAACTCTGAACGCACTCTGCAGCTGGACGAGACTCGAGCGAGTCTATACAAGACCCGATCCGTCCACAAGAAGAATCCTCCCGTGGAACAGAGCAAGAACCAATCCCAGGTGAGACTGGGGGAGATTTACGACAGTTGTCTTTGGAAATACAGCACTTTTTTTGTTGTGTGGATCCTCCAGCTGGTGATGGTGGTGGCGGCTCATGGGGAGGAGGGATGGCAATAGCTGATGTAATTTGTATGATAAATAGCAGTTTTGCTACTATTCTTCCAAGTATATGCCTTGTACAAGATTGTTAATGGATAATGAGTAAGAATTGGTGTAGGAGCTGTGCAAGGGTAAATTATGAGCTTGAGAGTTCCTAGATCAGTAGAAAATGCAGTTCCGAACTGTCCACGAAGCAAGGACCCCAACGCGAAGTGCAAACGATTTCATGGACACTGTCTGGAAGGTCCACAATGACATTGCGTCCATGTAATAATCAAGAATTTGTTTTTAGCTGCAGGGACGTTAAGGTGAGAACTTAATGCAACAAAACCCTGGGAATTCAGATAAAGCCACCTTAACTTCGTGCCCCCTGTTGCGCAGACTATGACCACAGTGACGACATTACAAATCACCCCACTGATGCCATCACTGGTGACATCACTAATTGCATTGTATATAACTGATGGAATCGTACAAAAATGTCGACCTGGGAATTGCAACGGCCGAAAATGGCAACTTTTTTTTTAATCCCCCCTACACCACATATATATATATGTGGGGGGGTTTAGAGTATGATATTAATATTGGGGGAGTGCGAGGGGGTCTCCCCCCACATATATATGTGGTGTAAAGGGTTAAAAAAAGAAAAAGTCTGCATTTTCGGCCGTTGTAGTGATCACATAGATCCTAACTGATTACATCAATAATGGAATTAGACATAATATCATTTATAAGTTAGCTCATGAACACATTGATTACCTTAATAACAATTTAGGCCATGGACTTTGCCATGACAAAGGCTGAGGTCACTGGCCAGCAATAAAGGCCATAGCTATTGGTCGGTTAGTGTTAAAAAATACCAATACCAATGTGCATGGTTAAAAGCCATGCCCGGTAGCCTGTCGCTATTTTAAAATATACATTGGGCACTGTTGAAAGCTGTAGTTAGTGGCCAGGGCTAAAGGCCATAGTAGGACATTAATATGTCAGAATATACAGCCGGCACAGCCAAAGTCCGTGGCCACTGGCTAGTATTGTGTTGAAAACCATGGTTAGAAAAACAAGTGGCCCACATTTGTGATTTCATCAGTGATGTCATCAATGACATTTTTTATGTCATATTTGATGTCCTGGGTGTTAGTCTTAGCAGTGCACAGTGGTGGTGTGAGTTATGGTTGTTTAGCTTACCATAACTGGTGAATTTCTGAGGTTTTACGGTTTTACGTGTAACCATAAGGTCCCTTTAACAAAGTTTTTTCATTGAATATATATATATTGCCAGACTGCATCTGCATATGAATACATGCCAGTGTGATCATTTGCATTTCTCATTCCAAGATAAATGTTAAGTAGTGGATCCAAATATGTTCCCTCTATAAGTCAGAATCCACACTGTAACTTGGTCAGAACATCTTGAAATACTAGTGATGACCATAACATCAAGGTAGACATTGAAACTGACATTACATACAATTTTAACACAACTTATTGTTGCTTTCTGAAAAGTCCCTGATCATGTTGTGAAAGATGTTAGGAGCATCCAATAAATACAACTCTTTTGCGAACACTTCAACAATGTACTCTTGCTCCGTGAAACAGACCTAATTTTCAAGCTTTTTTTCTGAATGGGTGTTTCTAACTTTATTTAAAAATGTTGCTATGTTTCAGTCCCACCTAAGCCAGGTTGAATTAATTTTGTTAAGTCCAAAACAATGAGCACCACTGAAATTGTGTATTTTTCAGCACAACTAATTTTTTATTAATGTGCATCGCTCTGGTGAAATACAAAGACTGAGGCCGGTTCACAAAGCCTTTTTTCCAGCTGGAGTTTGATTTGTGACTGGAAAGACATTCACCAAACAGTGAAAGAGGCCATTTGTGACTTGTCTCAGTGAACACAAGTGCATCTGCGACTGAACAGCGTTAAGCTTTCATTATGAGTCACCTTGTAAATAACACATTTGTGTGACTGCAGAACGGTCCCCACATATCCGGTTGACTCCTTTTAGCATAATGGAGGATCCTGAGTCTCTCCAAAAGTGAGCAATTGACATATTCCTGCAGCAAATTGTCCTGCTGCTACCTGGCTCAAGTCAGAGAACTAAAGGTATTTCATAAACATTAGAGTGTGTGTGGGGACACAGGTAACCACAATATTAACGGAAATTATACTTGCATATTATTTTGAATTACAGTGGAAAGTCTCAGATTTGAAGGTATGATTTACGTTATCTACATGTTTATTTGAGATCTATTTGTACAATTATATAGTTTAAAAGCCGAATGATGAAATGAGGATAACCATGCTCATTGTGATATTTGATTTTTTCTTTTCTCTGTACATTATGAAAATACATTGGTGTACAGTGGTATGTATATAAAATGGAATGTAATTTCAGGCATTGTAATTAATGTGGCTATTCTGTGAACATAGCCCTGACGATGGAGTAAAGCTCCGAATGCATTGTTGGCTTTTAGCTACATTGTGACCTAGAAGTTTGTTCTGCCAAAAGAAACAGCCAACAACCTAAAACCTGGAATAAAGAATTTCCTTTCTAAGGATTTGATTGTTAATTAAAGCTATAACTGCTCACAACATAAGTATATACAGAGGAGCATGAAAGTACCATATGAAAGAAATAAGAAAAAGGATAATTGAAACAAAGTTATATGACCTACTAGCTCATGTGCAGAGCATTCTGAGAGCATCAGTCACTACTGGGTGGTTCCACCTGTTTATTTGGTTCTTGAGATGTTAACGGACTCTTGTGTCATGGGATCGTCTATAGCCTGATAGCTCCTATCAAAAGCTATCCAAATTCAAGACTTACGTATGTAATTAAGAAGTAACAATACTTAAAGGATAGTGGTACCTGCTTCTGCCATTTTTTTCGCAAGTCAGATTGAGGACACATTCAAATGAACAGGAATAAAATCTATCTTTTAAAAAGAAAATCCTTAAAAGTGGTTCTTCAAATGTTTCGGCACCTTCGGTAAAAAGTGTTAAAATGTGTTTTCTTTACTATTAAACTTTCCTTTTTAAATGTTTCTGCCAGGGACATGGGCCCAGTGAATTGCATTTTCTAAGCCCAATTGCACATGCAAAAAGTGACAGGTGCTAATTGCTTCTGGGGCATATGGGATTCTTTGTCAATCCACATGCATGTGTCATGCACAATTGTCTTTGGGAATCTGTTTTATAGTGTATGTGGGCATTGATTGAAGAATGATTTAACTTCTAAAGGAATAGATGGGAAATTATATAATACAATGTAAAAAGTATATTGTAATTTTTCAAACATCAACTTTTTCACAAATGCTTTTTCTAATGTATTTTCAGAAATGTTTATGGACAAACTCAGGATCGAGTATGCTCGCCCTATTTGCATAGACTTGCCTAATAGCCTGGGACTTAAGGGGTTTAAAATAACGAATCCCTAAACTGAAAAAAAAAATTCTGAAGAAGTCTTGATTGGAACTAAGGAAGCCATTCCCTAGAAACATGTAACATGTTCACCCAACATAACTGTGAAGCTGATATTTTGTAATGTTCATAGTAATAAACTGATGTATGTCTTTGATTTTTAAAATAGAGGTTTGTGTTTTGTTTGTCTAGATCTATGGATTTATTTCTATTGTTTTTATTCTAGTGTTATTTATTTCTATTGTTTGTTCTAATGTGTCTGCATTGTTGTGTTTTTTTAGTATAGAATTATGCAATTCAGTGAGGTTCAGATTAGGTGATTGATAAACTATATTTAATCACATCCATGATTGTTTTGTGATTTTGCTGAGTCATTGTCCACTTTTTCTTCTTGGTTTTGTTTACTATTTTATTATTTATGTGAAGAATAATTGGATGTTTACATTTTACTTGGTCTTTTCTTTGTCTTTGGCACATTTCTGATTTGAGGAATGATGAAATAAGTTTTTACTTTTTGATATTGGCCCTCATTACGACCCTTGCGGAATTCGGAAAACGATGGCGGAAATGCAATACCGCCATCGAATAGCGCTCGGTGCGACTATGACCCGTCACCGCAAAGTACGAAGCCATTAGCGACACCGTAGTGAACGCCAACGCTAACTGCACCAAGCACGCGCGCGCGCGCCATGCCAAACCGCAAACACCACCATGGCGCAAGGGTACGCCAATTCCGACCCTAGCGGACATGTACCTAACGCCATCAAGCATGGCGGAATGTACCATTCCGCCATGGTGAGAAGTACGGCATCGCGAATCAACCGTAAACGGCCCCACTGAGTGCCTGTACACCGCTCCCTGCCCACAAAGTACAACTCCCCGTAGGTGCAATGAAGTCACAATGCAACCATTGAAATGTACAAGTCACCCATGCATGCCAACGAACAAAAGAAACACAACAGGGGCCAATGGGAGCTGCAGGGCACAGATGGCACGAATACAGAAGCCATCCCAATGGACATGACCACAGTCCCCCACCAAGAAACGCACGCAAACACAGGCACCTGTGACCAGCAATATTCCGAGAATCACATCATTCCACCAGTCCACCTGGCTGACAGGCATCTGTTACACAAAACCCAATCCCCCGCCCCTGAGCATGACAACATTCAAACTGTCATATTGGCAGCCCCCATCCCTGACCTCACGGGCTTCGTAGGCAAACGCGCCCAGTACAGTACCACGCAACTAAACTCAGAAGCTGGAACCCAATGCAGATCTCCTCACAATACATCGCCCCCCAAATAGGCATATGCCACATCACTTGCAAAGAAAAACGCTACACGGGCCAAATCAGAATAGAAATTTAATGCACATCAAAATCACCAAGCCCATACAGCCATCAGGCCATGAACTCCAAAACACTTTTCACCATTGTGGGCTGCATCCGCAAGAAATGACCAGCCACTACTTGTGTGACGCCCTGTTCCCTCATGGTACACAGAGCCACATTCACGTACGAAAAGGCAACATGGAAGCGCACAGAACCGCAGGGCCGTCCCAATGGGGAGGCACTAGTCCAGCTGAAAGGCCGAAATGTTGCTCCGAGCCACCAGTACTGCGTAAGGGCATGTGGCCCATTGGCGATCGTCCCATAAGATCGTAATGCTGCTCCACTGATTAACACGAAGCAGCAGGTGTCGGGAGTAAAATCCATCTGCAGGAGTGGCATACAGATGGCAGTGGCAAAAGGGGAGGAGATACCTGTCAACCAAAAGTAAAGAAAAAGAACAGAATGGCCATCAGAACTACATTCCAACAACTCACTTCAATGATCACACTAAATCCACAGCCATATGCATGCTAGCCCACTCCAAAGGATCATCACCACCCCAAAACCACTTGCGACTCATAACCATCTATATCGAGGTGCAAACACCATCACAAACGAGTGTACCTGTGCATGCGTCTGTCAAAACAGAATCCATCAGATGGGAATGTTAACGTGCATGGACACAAGTGCCTGAGGGCGCGTCGAGACAGGGAGGGCTCAACAAGGCCAGATAGACGATGGTCCCACTATGGCAGCCCTGCATCACATAGCGTAGGGGAGGCGGATAGATCCCAAGAAGCCCTGTACATGGCAAACTCTGTATCAAATCACCTGCCCATGCATCCATTCATCATTCCCTCATCCCGGGATTAAAACGCCTGAATATTTACTCACATAACATTAGAAATATCCATTGAGTCTGTGCGTTATGCAGCCTGCAAAATCCACAGTGCCCCAGCCCGTAATTCCAGTGTAGTGAAGTAACATGTATTTGGGAACGTCCGGCCTCATCGCCCACGTCGCTAATGCGCATCCCAAACTATTCACATCAATCATTGCATCCTCGCCATGGCCCCTGTCTCAAGGACATTGAACAATAGTACGTTATATTTGCAGTCAGACCTGTGGGCATTTCCTCGCCGCTAGCTGAAAACCGAAAGCGCCGCCCTTCGAATTCCTCATTTGCAACATCACGTCGAAGAGGCATCTGTGGCCGTTTGAAATCACTAATTATTCCATCGAGTGCGGCTGTGTGTGAAAATGGCAACTGCCTTCACCCACAAATGGGACGCCCCGCCCGTCGTTGCAACTCGGTACAGTGATGCATGAGGGCCCACCGTTACTCGAGTACTACGTTCCACTGACCCTTCACAAGTCTGTTCGCGACTGCACAGATAGTATGTGAAACAATGGGACCACAGCAGAATGAACATATCAACCAATCTCACACGGCCATCGGGTACAAATACATGATTGCAATAGCAAGATGCCATTCCCCGAATTGCAGCGTTGTGCGCGGGACGTGCTCGGCCAAAGGGGAGAGCAGTTTGCACAGGTGGAATTAATCACCACAGGTGGAGGCCATACAGCCTGAAAACACATAAATTGCACAGCCAGTCTCCTCCCACAACCACACCGAAATGCTACCGGCAGGACTCGCGATGTTGGCCCTGGGGGACCTGATAGCACTGCAAGTACTCCAACTCCAAGAAGAAGACGAACACCAACTACAACCGGCCGCACGGAGGAGACGCAGGAGGAGGAGGAGGAGGCCAAGGCAGGGCCAGCAAGGGCCGCCAGCACAGCCACTACCACCACGCAGGCAGCCCGCAATCCCACGCCTCCGAGCACATCCGTTCAACCTCACTGATGAGCAGATCCACACCCTCTACCGTCTGGACCGGGACACCATAGCCGCCATTGTGGACATGACACAGGCTGACCTTGTCAGCATGATAGATAGCCCAACCGCCATCCCACCCCTACTGAAGGTGGTGTCTGTACTCCACTTCCTGGCCACAGGCACCTACCAGCACACAGTCGGACAGTTGCATGGCATTTCTCAGCCACTGTTCTCACGGACACTATT
This sequence comes from Ambystoma mexicanum, assembly GCF_040938575.1. Lineage (NCBI taxonomy): Eukaryota > Metazoa > Chordata > Amphibia > Caudata > Ambystomatidae > Ambystoma > Ambystoma mexicanum. The sequence continues at coordinate 221,047,197 of NC_090925.1, forward strand.
GCAAGTGCTCGATGCCCTCCTGCAGCACGCAGACGACTACATCTCTCTACCACGCTCGGAGCAGGAAATTACCAACACAAAAGTGGGATTCCATGCACTTGCCGGCATACCGGGTTGCATTGGTGCCATCGACTGCACCCATGTGGAATTGGTCGTCCCACATGCCATGGAGGCCCAGTACCGCAACCGAAAACAATTTCATTCCCTGAATGTACAAATGGTGTGTGACTCCAACAGGATCATTACACATTGTTGTGCCAGATTCCCTGGATCAACCCATGATTCTATGGTCTTGAGGAACTCTACAATACCACGCTACATGGAGCGACACGCAGGGAACAGATCCTGGCTACTCGGTGAGTCTCATTTCATGCATGATGATGTGGGGTATGTGATTTGGCAATGACCTGGCAGGAAGGGGGGGGGGTGTGCGTACGTAGCAATGGCATTCCACATCATACGTTTCTCGTCCACATACAGGTGATGCTGGATATCCACTGAAGAGATGGCTCCTCACACCAGTCCGGAACCCACGGGACCAGCATGAGGAGGACTACAACCATGCCCACTCACGTACCCGTGTAGTCATTGAACAGGCATTCGGCCTACTGAAGACTCGTTTCCGCTGCCTCAGCAGGTCTGGCGGGGCACTCCTGTACTGCCATGAGAAGGTTGCAAAGATGGTCATGGCATGTGTCATGCTCCACAACATGTGCGTACGTAGAAATGTGCCCATGCCCCCTGACGCAGAACTGCAAGCACCTGATGATGGTCATGATGAGGGTGGGGATGTGGCAGCACCTCATGGAGTCTGCGAGGCACCGGAGGCCCGTGACATTCGTCAGCATCTCATTGATGCATGCTTCTAGCACTCACGCCTGGTGGCTGATACATGGACACGGGACTCGTGGCACTGTGTGTGTCTGGGACATGCACAATATGGACTGTACGCCTATGATGGCCTAGTGCACAAAGATCAATGTCCACACATCTCATTGGTTGATCGTGCACTGTTTATGGCATATGTGATATCATGTTGAACACCCTATCGACCCGCCACCCAAGTGAGCCCAACACACCCCCTCCACCCTCCTACCTCCCCCCCGAACACCAGTGTCCAAAGATGCTCATTGTCAGTGGGCTGTCGCTATTGCAAGCCCCCTCTGCGGGCATCAGGGGCACCCCTGCCTGTGGAGCGCAGGTTCCTCCCAGATCTACGTTGGGGGCTGCCCTGGACGGAACTTGCAACGGATGATGTGTCTGCCTGCTCACGTCCATGCATGTCCCTAAGGGTTTGCGAGAGCTCAGTGAGCACACGGCGCATTGCGGCAAGTTCGGCACATACGTCTTTGGACGTCGCATGCAGTTCCCCCCTCAGGCTCTCGGTGCTTCTCTCCATTTGGACTCTCAGGCTCTCGGTGCTACTCTCCATTTGGACTCTCAGGCTCTCGGTGCTACTCTCCATTTGGACTCTCAGGCTCTCGGTGCTACTCTCCATTTGTGCCCTTAGCGTCTCTGTACCTCTCTCCATTTCTGCCCTAAGTGTCTCAGTTGATGTTTCTATGTCTGCCTTAGTGCCCCCACATTCATCGGCATGGTCCTTGAGGAGCGTGGCTAGTTGCTGCTGTTGCACGATTAACTGGTCGAGGGACTGTTGCCTCTGCTGGGCCATGGCCATTTGCGGGGGTGTCACAGAGGGGCTGTTGTCCTCATGTTGCCTTGCCACAGGGCTTGTGGGGGATGGCCAGTCGTCGTCTTGTGGGTGCCCCTGCGTGGTATCCTCATGTTGTACGGGATGGGACAGACAGGGGGATTGGGACAGGTCATGGATGGATCTGACTTCGACATCCCCGTTTTCTGTGTCCGAGCATGCTGCCATCAATGGGGTGTCACCTATGGTGCTGCTGCCACCAGAGGCAGTGCCTTCTGTGGCATCCATTGGGGGGACCTGTGGTGGTGGTGGTGTGGGCATGCTGGCTGCTGGGGTGCCTGTTGATGTTCCCTCCTCTGTGCTGCCACCTGATTTGTGCTGCTGCCGTGTCTTGATGCGTGCAGCTGAGGTGGAGGGTCTCTGGCCGTTGGTCTTGGCCCTCTTTGCAGGTGTGCTGGTAGGGGTGTCCTGAAGCTCGTCGTTTGGATCGGACCCTGTGGTGGAGTAAAGGAGGGCGAGGGTTATTGATGGGTCTGTGGGAATTGGAATGGCATTGTATCACATGCATTGGGGTGGTACCTGAGGGTGATTTGGGTCGGGCCTTGGAGGTGCTTTCATTTGTGTGTGGAGTGAGGGTGCAGTTGTTTGGCAGCCTGCAGTTAGGGTGTGCCTGCTGCACGTGTAGTGCGTGTTTTAGGGGTTTTTAATTATTTATGTATTTATTGTGGGTTTTAACGTGCGCTATCAGGCCGATGTGTGTGGACGTTCTCCTGGACATGTGTTTCTGTTGCACTATGTGGACGCATGGTACTTCACATGGATGGACTGTGTGGATTTGGCATTGTTTTATTTGGCCCACCTACCTGAATCTTCGGATGTCTGCACTCCTTTCTCCATCCCTCCGACTCCCTCTATGCTCTCCATTCCGATGGTGGAGGCACAGATTTCTTCCCAGGGGGTCAACTTGATGGGTGATTCGGGACCTCCCCCGGTGGCTGTGGCAATGTTGCGGTTGGCAGAGAGTATGCTGCGGACGCGTATCCGCAGGTCGTCCCATCGCTTGCGGCATTGCTGTGGGTTGCGGGGTGCGGTCCCCACCGCACTTACCCGCTGTGCCACCAGAGCCCATATGGCCTTCTTGTTTGCAAGTGCCGTTCTGGTCATTTGCGTGGAGAAGACGACGGCAGCATTCTCCTGGAGGGTCTCTGTTAGCACGGTGAGTTCCTCACGGGAGAAGTGGACCTGCCGCTTGCGGTCGCACGCTTTCTTCGCTACTTTTCCCATTTTTTCTTGGTTTCGCTAGGGTGGATGACGGGTTGGGGTGTGTTTTAGGGTAGTGATTTTAGTGGTTGTGTGGTTTTAGTGGTTTTATAGGTGTACGGCGGGATGTTTCCCGTTCCGGGCCCATGTTTTAGCTTCCGTTTCCGTATATTTCCGGTCACCGTACTTTCCGGTAGGCGCACACTGCGGTGACCGCTAAGAGGGGTGGCGGTATTGCACCTAGGGCGCCGTACGGCGGCGGTGTGGGCCGTTTTGGGGTCATTTCCGCCATCGCGGACTTTGCACTTCCGCCATGGCGTGGTGCTCATGCCCGATGGGTCGGAATGGGCCGCACTTTGCTCCTTCGTGCAATGGCGGAAACGCTATTTACGCTGTGGCGGTCCGGTCAGTCACTTTCCGCCAGGGTCGTAATGAGGGCCATTGTATTTTACTTGGCCATTTTCTTGTATTTGCCATATTTCTGATTTGAGGAATGATGAAATACGTTTTTACTTTTTGATACTGTAATTATCTTTATCAGCTTACACTAGTGTCTCTCTTGTTAGATGGTTAAATAGTTCCCATCCACATTCCCAGTTGAGTATAGGGGTCTTTCCTATTGATATACATCGTGTTCTGTATACTGATGGTCCTTTTACTGTGTCATGTAATTTGTAACTAACTAAGAAGCCTAATGGCACTTGAACCTGTATGTCAAACCTCTTACATATTCCTGTAACAGCGCCTCGATGCCCCTGGGCTGCAAGTTGCGCGATACAAATGCAAATAAATAAATAAATTGCTACAAACTGCCCTCCTATTGTGCCTTTATTACAAGTCATCCTCAAAATGTGCATGTGTTCTACATATAAACAGATCTAATGACATATCGAAAGGTCCTCACTAGCACATGCTCTATATACAAGCCATCCGTATTATGTGCATGTGCTTTTATACACAGGCAGACCTTATACTGTGCCTGTCCTAAAAGCTGACCTTAAACTGTGATCTTACGCTACATAAAAACCGTCCATATTCTGTGCCTTTGCTTTAAACAGTCCTCTTTCTAATTTTGAGATGTCCGTAGACTAAAAACTGTGCCAATCTGTATTGCTATGAGTCCAATATATGTTGCTGTTTGCAGTGTGTGCTAAAAATAGGTGGATGGTTATGTCCCTAACTCCAACAAACATACTAATACACAGAGTTTTATTAGCACAATCAGGCGTAGCATCAACTGATGGTATTTCATAGTCTGTTCAGTGTTTTATAATATGACCACATTGTGTTTAATTTGTGTTGGCATATAACATGGACAAATGCATATCAGAAGATCTTCTTTATTTGCAAAGTCGTGCCAAATTGTAGAATCAATAATACACAATATGTGTCTCTATATCAGAAAAATGTCTTTGCATTCCACTACATGGGAATCATTACATGAAATGGAAAGCACAATCTATCCCTTATTATTTCTTCAATTTGCTTACATTTTTAGAAATATCCAGTCCTGTAAAACCATAAGAATAATGACATAAAGATCACCTGCATATTTATCTTCAATACATGAATGTGTTGCTCCATGATAATCAAAATATTTCAACTTATCTAGGGCAGTCATGTAGGGGAGTCATGTAATTTAAGACGTTTTCTTCAAACTAGATAGTGACCATGTTTCCTACTCACTTGATCCTCTGAACTAGGTTCCCATGCACCAAGAGTTAAATCCAATAGAATTGTCCTCAACCCAAGAAGACCTATTGCTTCATAACATTTGATCTTTTGATAAAATATAGGTGAATCATTTCTTCGCATACATTGTCACAAATTGATCAACAGAGTTACATTACCAATTATTACAATATTTGTTTCCAAGTGTGTGTTACTTGATTCTGTTGATTTGGACTCTATCATTAAGAGAGAGAGAGAAAAGGGGACAAAAATGATATTTAGCATTGAGTGGAAGTAGTGCTATCTCTTATCAGAAGAATATTTCAATTTGGTAAGACACTCCTCTAATCACAAAGATACTTGCTTTGCGTATCAGAACATGACAATTACTGTTCTTAATCATTAAACTAACGTATTCCCCCCCCCCTATGTTCTCTCCCCAATGCTTTCAATTATTGTTTTCCTCAGGATACATTTTTCGTTCAAACCAATTATTACATTGGCGATATTGACGTCTTTAGTATGCAACTGATACATCATTTTAATTCCAATAATTGTTCATGTATTTAAATATTTACTGTCGCTACCAGCCTTGATAAAGACAGTAAGGGTTGAAACACGTGTTGGCTACTGTAGATACAGTTATTTTCTTGACTCTGAACCAAAAACCACTTCTGAACTTTGAAATACAAAGATGCTTTTTGATATAGAGACACATATAACTGTGTATTATTCGATCTCCAATTTGGTTTCACTGTGTAAACAGTGACAAGTATCTTGCTAATATTGTGCTAACACAAATTAAACCCAATATGGTCCTATTATAAAATACTGAACAGACTATACAATACAGTCTTTGTGCTGCTACGCACAATTGTGCGGATATAACACTGTGTGTTAGTCTCTTTAGACTAAGCCTGTTTTACAAGCTGTGCTTACACTGGGCATGTTCTATTCATACAAGACACACCTATGATGTGCCTAGGCTCTATTTATAAACAATCATTATCCTGTGTCTTTAAAATGGGCATCTGATTCATACACACGCCAGCCTTACAATAGGCATGTGATCTATGTTATATGGCATTTGTATAGCGCCTACTGTCATTGGTATGGCCTTGCCGTCCTTATACTGTGTAAAGCACTCGCATGAGTCAGGGGGCAGCCAGTAATTGAAAGTTGAAATCTGCACATTACATGCTTGCCCTTCACTCTTTGGAGGTCAATCATTTGAGTACAATTGAATTGAGGGATAATAAGACCTATCATTACAGTACGTAGATGTTGTAGTTATCCACAGTGACATTTTAAGTAAAGCAATATATTGCTGTGGAGAAGCCCAACCTCACACAGGGCAGGCACTGTATACACAAGCCAACCATTGCATCAATGTGCACAGTGCTTTAAGTGGGGTAAGAAATTGAGGGGGGGCCCTCATTTGGGGGCGTGGCATCCGCTGTGGGCGTGGCCTAAAAGTGCACAAAACATAGTAGGGTGCGCAAACAAATATATAAATCTAGTAGAGCATTTATATATTTGTATGCGTACTAGTATGGTTTGTGTATTTTTCAAGCCTTCTTTTATAAACATTGCAATGTTACATATTTCTATGTTTATAAAAGGTGGCTTGAAAGTGTACAAACCATAGAAAGTTGCGCACACTTGTGTGCTTACCTTACTACGGTTTGTGTACTTTTCAAGCCACCTTTTATAAACATAGACATTTGTAACATATTTCTATGTTCATAAAAGATGGCTTGAAACGTACAAGCCATCTTTTATAAAGCCTTGAGGACGGACAAAACCCAAGGTGGTTTTGTCCGTCGACAAAGCTTTATAAAAGATGGCTTGAATTGTGTACGTTTCAAGCCGTCTGTTATAAACGTAGAAATATTTCTACGTTTATAAAAGATGGCTTGAAACGTACACATTTCAAGGCATCTTTTATAAAGATTTGCCAAAGGAGACAGGCACCTCGGGCTCAGTGATCGCTGCTCTGAGCAGAGATCACAGAGCCCAAGGCGTCTTTCACCCTCTGGGAACCCGCGGGCTCCGTGATTTAATCTACATATTAAATCATGGAGCCTGCAGGTTCACAGAGGGTCAGTGACCTGGCAATGGCCAACAAAGGAACTGTAACTTCCCTGATGACCCCTCAGATGGGGGGTCATCAGGGAAGTTACAGTGACTGACAGAAGTGCCAGCCAGCCTCAGCGACGCTGTGGCTGGCTGGCACTTCTGTCCACTTGCCTAACGTTACACTGGCGGGCGCATCTCCCGTCGCGGCTGCGGCCGTGGCGGGATAATGCGTCCTGTCATGGCGTGGTGGGACCGGGGGCCCCGGCAGGCCCCGGCCCACTTAAAGCACTGAATGTGCATCCTTAGGACACTTTTTGAAGTACATTAACACAGTTAATTGACTAAAGCCCAGAATTAGGTAACTGACATGAATCTCTAGAAATTCACGTCTCAACTCTAACCCAGTGCAAAATCTCTTGACTTTATCATCAAGTGTAGTCTCTCGGACGAAACACATATCCCCCAAGAAGTACAAAACCGCATGGTACCAACTCACCCTCCTTTGCAAAGTCAAGCGATTCATCCCAACAACAGTCCTCCAAGCCATGGTCATCTCCCATATAGGTAACAGGCAAAGCCCAATTTTGTAGGAGTTCCAGATGCCACCTTAGCCTCCCTGAAAGCAATCCAGCACGCAAGCAATCCAGCATGCTTCTGAGCGCCTCATTGGAGGATTAAGAAAGTTCAACCCGTACTCAAGGAATTGCACGGGCTACTCCCTCAAGCATGCATCATGTTCAAGGCAGCCTGCATCACCTACATAGCAGTTCCAACCAAAGCATCACTCTACCTGACCAAAAGAAACCACCATCTCCAGAAGCTAGCAGACCACCAGAAGCCACAACCTCACAAGACTGGATGCAAGGAGCTGCAAGAAGGAACTAGGAAAATGGCCTTTTGCTTCTGTTCACCCTGTCTCTGGAGCTCGTTTCCCCGCCGTCGCAGACATCAAGCTGGACCTGAAGAACCTACTCATTACAGAATATCCTTCCATTCCCTGATTGCTCCACTCAACCCTCCTCACCCTCATCCAATTCCCACCTTGCTGCACATTCCCATTTCAGTTTCTGCTGGTATCCCTGAACTCGACATTTAACAACGTGGTTGTGCCCACAATGTACCCACTCTGTTGCTTCCCAGCAAGGTTTATGCTTTATAAATCCCACACATACACACATATACCTGGATGGATTCTGTTTGTGGGGCTCCCCAGACATTCGTACCCTCATCAGATGGGTGTCCTCTCCCCACACTTGCACACCTCTTTATGGAATTCAGTAGCACACAAAGATGGCGATGCACGAGGCTGGGATCTTAGATCCACAAAGAATTCTGGGACGCTGCGCGCCAGCTGAGGAGCAGGGACCCCCCGTGACACAGGCGCACTCTCTTCCTGAGGGCATTCAGGAACTCCACAAAATCTACATGCACTCCTTTCCTGATGGGCTAAAAGGACCCCGAGGGACTCTAACCCAGTCTGGTTGTGCAGGGGTTCAGGAACCCCCCCATATCCACATGGGTTCCTCTCCTGCTGGGATACGGGGGTTCCCAGAGACTCTGATCCAGTCTCCTCTTGTTGCGGGAGGGGATCTCCCAGGTACCCCACTCTACTCAAACCAATGTGTGGGGTAGGAACACTCCACTGGCCACAATCATTGATCTCCTGCTGCGGGGTGCAGGCACCACAATACTGAGACTCCACGCCGGTGGGACTGTGCTTCTCTCTCCGCTGGCTTTCCTCCTGTCTGGGGTGTTGGAGGCCTTCCTCTTTGACCTCTAGTACTGGAAGGGTCCCTGTTGGCGAAGGAGGTGGTGCACAGGATGCCACCTGCTGGACGCTGTTCATGTAACCAACGTACACCGTTCCTGGACTGTAGATGTGAAGAGGCCCTGAAGGAGAGAGAAAGAAGACTTTGTTTCTTATACTGATAAAATCAAACGCCTGGCAAATATAAAACTTAGCGTCCTCTGTGCTATGTAGCTCACAGCAGAATCCTCATACATATGCCATTCATCCTTCTGAAGAAACACTCTAATTCCTAGTAAAGAAAGAAGAGCACAGGTGCACAGCAATCTGGAGCGGTGCTGTGGATGCTGCGCGCTGTGGCACAAAGTTTCTACTGCGCATGTGCTGTTGGCCCTTAGTAGTGGTGTAGCAGAATGCCACTGCAAGGTGGGGCTGCAGCATATCCACATGGGCCATGGCCGACTGGGGTCCACATAGACTAAGGGACATTTCTTCATCTAACTAGACTGCTTTCTGTGCACACTCCTTCAAACAGGCCAAAGTTGGAACTTTTATGTGCTCTCCTCATTGCATTGGAAATAACCGACGTTACTACTGGTATTCCCCCCAAAAAGCAAAAACAAAAAGAACGAGGCCGGAAATAACAAATTGATCTAATATTGGCAGGATTTACCCCAATGTTTTAAATAAATATATAGGGGGTGGGGTAAGGGTATACATTAAGGTGGGGCGATGTGGGAAGTGGGCTTCAGGGGGTCTCCCCTGCCATAAAACAATTATAAAAATGAAAAAATATGAATTATTTCAGGAGAATTCGACTAAATAAAATTAATGATTTTCTTCCTGGTTAGTTTATTTTCGCGATTTTAACGCAGAACTGTTACTTCTGCCCAACTGCATAGCACTCATTTCATTGACTGTGTAAGGATGAAAGGCAGAAAGGACCCTGCCACAACATAAAGATATGCACACAGCTCCCCGAAAGAACCAGGGAAATGTACACACATGTGACTCTGGGCCCAGCTTCCCCGGTCCTTGTCGCTCTGTATTCTTCCCCTTTTTGCGTGGTGCTCTGTTGCTTGCTAGCTAGATTTATGCACCAGAAATGTATGCACCTCTGCTGCCACACAGCAATAACCTGCGTGAAAAAAAAACTGCTGAGTGTGCACATTCTATAGCCATGCAGATGAACCACATTCCTTTTGTCAGTGCAACTTCTTCACTTACACGGCTATATCATAACCATGCATTGAGGTGGCGGTCTTATATCAGGTATTAGCTTATTTGACCTAAAACATTTGACCTAATGACCAAATGGACCTTTTTCTAATAGATCAAATTGACCTTTTTTTGTATCTGATCCAAACTGACCTTTTTCGTTTTAGGTCAAATAGGCTAATTCCAGTTACCTGCTTACCTGAACATGAGGTGCGGGGGTTGCAGGGGTGTCCCCCTCTCCTCATTTTCATATGGGTAGGTCAAAAGGGGGTTGCAGGGGTGTCCCCAACATCCTTACCAATGGAGGCGGGGGGACAGAAATAGGAATAATGATTTATGTGTGTAATATAATTGCACCTATTTATGTATATGTGTTTGAAATTGTGTGCAGGAAAACACTTTCATTTTGCAGTTGCAATTGGATTACACGCATAAAATACACATACATTCTAATTCGGTATTCATGCAAATGTTTTTCGGTCAAATTACCGCGGGCAACCATAACGGTATATGCAAACAACGTCAGGTCTTAGAGAACATGATGTAAGGTTTGGGTATGTTTGCCCGTGTGCAAATTGCCCGCGGTAATTTGACCGAAAAACATTTGCATGAATACCGGATTAGATTACATGGAGCCTACAAGTACCAGAATGCAATAAGAGGCAGTGTAATATCCAAGATTGCTTGATTATATCACACTTATCATTAGGCCATGGAAATTCCTATATACTGGGTTGTACCACTTTAAAGACTTAGACACAGTCCAGGTGAGCCAATGTGAAGTAGTCACATGCTTGCAGTCATTTATTTACACAGGTAGGCAGCCTGTTACTGGTGCTTTGCATAACATTCATAACATTTGCGGTTCCTCAAAAATATGAAGTCCGGAACATATCGGAGCACAGTTGTACTGTGTCCAGAATGGCAGGTTCTGTATGAAGGAAATGAGGGCGGGTCTCACTCCTCATGCCGCACTCTGTCAATGCCACTGTTGCATAGTAGTGAAGGATTCCTTGGGTGCGCAACAGGACTCCACTTGGTGGTTGTTTCACGCTTGAGCATGACTCAACAGAAAGATTTCAGGTCGTGCATGGCAACATGCACCCGTGTGATATGGTTTCCTGAAGCGCTGTGTCCTTTCCTGTCCAGCGCTTGCACATGCAAAGGAATTCTTGAGGCCTCCAGAACAAACACAGGAGTCACATGCCACAAAGGCTTCTTCATGCCATCCCGCGTGGCCTCACTACAGAAACTTTAATGCAAGTGCAATTTTGCATGGTATTAGCACTGGAGACAATATTGTCATAGAGCAATAAACAGATTTTTTCAGTGCATTTTGGCACCGTGGGAATGCTTGCCTGAGAGATAATACTGTCCCGTATTAGTAGTTCGGAAAACTAGCCCTACATCGAAACAATACATTGGGCCTCATTACGACCCTGGCGGAGTGGGTTTACGCCAGCGGTATTCGCGGCGGACCCGTCCGCCCTACTACGAGTTCCCGTAGCGCCATGGAGCGTTTTCCGCCTGGTTTTTCCGGGCGGAGAAATCCATGGCGCTACGGGACCTTGTTGTTAATTACGCCACCGTATTTTACGGTGGCGTAATTAACGCCTTCCCCACTCCCATTATACCCTATGGGGCAAAAATGGGAATGGGGAAGGGTAAAATGGGGATTGGGGATTTACCGCCCCGCCAAGGTCGGAATGGGGCGGTAAATCCGCCAAGCCCCATGGCGCTATCGGCAGCTTTCCGCCGTGCTCCATGGTGCATATTGCACCACGATTTCCGCCAGGGTCGTAATGAGGTCCATGGACTGATCTGGTGCTAATACCAGAAACAATTGCACTTGCACCGGTGCACATTTTCTGTAATTTGGCAGATGGCCTAAAACCTCTCATGGAAAAAGCAGCTTCTGCTTCCTGTTCATCAGTTCTCGACCTCAGTTTGGTCTTCCCTTTACGATTTCCCTTTCGGCGACTCTCGCTTTGAATCCTTACTTTTCAGCGAGCGTTTTATCTGTTCCCTTTCCCCACGTTTCCTTCCTTATCTCGCTCTTGCTCCAGGGACATCATTTAGGGGTCACCGGTGGTCACAACTGCGACCCCTGAGGTCTCCCTTGCTACCCCTAAAAAATAAAAATAAAATTTTAAAAGTGTTTTTTTTTAAAAGGCAAACTCCATGGCAGCGGACAGTGCCATGTGGCTCTTTGCTTCTGGAGTGGCTGGCTTTCTTGTTCGGGCCTCTTAAAAAATAAAAAAATAAACAACAACAGGGGTTGCACAATTCTAACACTTCGAGCAGTGACCCTAAATAAGAAAGAATAGGAATAGCAAATATTGTGTCTTTCTGGAATTCTATACAATAATTTCTAGACACATTAAGGGTTTAATTCAATCACACTTCAGGGGGTGAGTCACTGATTTAGTCTGTTCTTAAACACCTGAACTCAGCCTTTCATCCTTCTGAGGCCGATAAATGAGTTCCAACACAGGTCGGGTGTTATTGTATGTATATTTGTTCTATATAAAGCGCTTAAGCGTAAGTGCTATATAATAGCACATCATTATCATTTGGTCATGGACACCTAATTTGGTAATATGGGCCTATACACACTGATCTTAACAATAGATATGGCGATCACTCTTGTATGAAATGTATATCACATTATAGTGATATCCTAAACATATTTTTTTCTTATTGAACAATGCTTTGCGATGCCACTTCCTATTTTTCTCAAAGGGTGAAAGGTCATGTTCCATTGCTTCCCGTGATATCAATGCGGGGTGGGGTCAAATGACATCACTTCCTTTGATGTCATCAGAGGTCAAGGGTCATGTGATGTCACTTCCGCTACCCCTGGCCTTTCGGTGAGGTGACGTCCCTGCCGTGCTCTGTCTCTGCGTCTCCATTGCACAAGGTCAGAGTTCGTGTGTCTTCCACATGTTCTCTATCTGGGATTCCTTTCCATGCTCTGGGGCTCTCTGTCAGTCAGTGTTTCTCTTTTACCTTTCTTCACCTGGGGATTTCTTGTGACTGTCGCTTATTAAAGGTCTCTTGGAAGTAAACTCTCTTTGTTCGCCCTTCTCGCTGCTTCATGCACTTTCTCTCTTTTGCTTTCAAGCTCTGTCTCTGCTTCTCTGTTTCTCAATCTTCTTTTGATCAGAGTCCTATATTTTACCACTTCTTCTGTCCACTCTCTGTAGATCACTTCTTCACTCCAGCACTCTTGAGTTGTCTCTTACACTCGGTGCCTTAACAGAACATGTCGTTGCCTCCCCTTCAAAATGCACGTGTCTCTCGCTGTCTCCTACTCTCACTCTCTTACCCTCACTCTCTATTGACCTACCCCCCTTTCATTTTCCCTCACTCTGGTAGTCTGTCTCACTCTCACACAAACTCTCACACTCACTCTCTTTCTCTTGGTCTTCTCCTTTGGTCGTGCTCGCCTGTCTCTCACTTTCCTTTCATTGGGGGTCTATTTGTATATCTTTCATTCTTTCCCTCTCTTGTTTGATCTCTTGGCTGTCTCTGTACCTCTTTCTCTCACTCTCTCTTTGAGTCTCTTGTTGTTTCTTTATATTGACCTCCATCCCTGTTTTCCCACCCCTCCCCCTGCAGGGAACTATTTCCTTTCGAGTTTGAGGCAGGCACACTGTGAAATCAGGGTGAGTAGTCTGTCAATTACAGGGCACAATGGCCAACCTCTGGAGAAGCCCAGGCCCTTGGAGACTAATACAGGGTGAAATGGTGCAGTATAAAAGCTTCATACATGACATAACATGTACCGCGATCAGAGTTGGGACATGAGATGGCAACCCTACAGGTCCCCTCAACAGCCTACACCAATGGAGTCTCCAGGCAGTCCTGACCACAGACAGCTGTCTCCGAACACAGTGAACATGCAACGGTGCTGGTTTTAACCCTAGAGGAACCCTGGGCAGCCTAGAAAGCCTGACCGCAAGGTCCCTCGCTTCATCTCTGTGTTACCCTTACAGATGACTCTTTGAATATCATTATGATTTCTAAACCCTAAAAATAGCAGATTTTGATAAGCGAAAGAGCCGTGTTGCCTTGTATCGAGTGCTGACCTAAACCCCCCATCTTACATGGCAAGTGTGCCATCAGAGGCAAGGGTTATTCTTCCACCTTACAAAAAAGGGAGACTGGGAGGTTGCTCCTTTAGGGGGTAGGCTGCCAAACAGTGGAACTCCCTTCCGCTTTTACTGAAAGAAAAATCCAAATGATTAACCTTTAGGAAGCATCTCCACACTTTTTTACCATTGAACCCCTTCTGATTATCTTAGAACCTTCTCAATGTTACATCTTCAATAGCGCCATGAGGCCTCACCAGGTAAACCTTAAGGTCGTTGGATTCTAAGACGCAGGTTTCACAGCTGCCATTGACAGCCCCCATCTGCCATGTCGTATCATGTAGATACCTGGTGAAAAACGAGAACACTTCTGGCACTTGGAACTGGTTGCACAGGCTTCAATCACTGATGGGGAGGTGCACTGTTTGGGTGCATAGCGGCCGATCAGAGAAAATCCCCTGGTGTTACAATGCACACACCCCCCGCCTTCGAGAGGGCAGGGCTCCAAAGTATACCATCAAGGAATTAAAAGAATGCCTTTACAAACAAAGGCTCCCTGAGTCACAGATCAAATACTAAACGCGATGCTTTCGAATATCTCAGACCAAAATTAAAAGTCGCGATCATTATACTGCCCTCTGGGCTTCCGACTCCCACGCCTCCCACGCCTCAGCGATTGCAGAACTCATTATCACAAATAGCTTAGACTTCTTGGCTGTTACTGAAACCTGGCTACACCAGGCAGCAGGCCCGGCACTCTCTATAGCACTACCAGAGGGTTACACCATTATCAGAGCGGACAGATTGTCAGGGAAAGGCGGTGGACTTGCATTCATCGCCAAAACTCACCTCTCCCTCAGACCCATCTCCCACTCCAGCCTCTCCTCCGCTGAGCTCTTGTCAGTGAAACTCAATCTCTCACCCACCCAAACTATACTCTTGCACCTCATCTATCGACCTCCCGGCCCCTCATCCTCCTTTGAGGACGATATCCTCAATCTCCTCTCCACGTACACTAAATTGGGCCCTCAAACAATTCTCCTTGGCGATCTGAACCTTGGTCTCCACGACCCTAATGACCATCTCGCTACAGCAGTGGACAACGCCATATCTAACCTGGGATTTACACACAAAATCTCATCTCCCGCACACGCCAAAGGCGAACCCTAGATTGGGTTTCTTACCTCAATTGCTCAGTTGCTATTACCCAAAACGAACCAGTAGCCTGGTCGAACCACCACCTCATACTATTCACTATACCGGGCCCCTCCCCACCTAAAGTAGCAATTGCTTCCCCCACACTCTCCAGAAATTGCCACAACATCACCATTGATAACCTCCAACCTCTCATTGGTGACATCCTCAATGAGTCAAAAATCAGCTAGCTTGACCCCGCCAACCTGGTAGACCTCTTCAACAATACTCTTAAGTTGTCACTAGACTCTACTGCCCCGTTAAAACTCAAGAAAGCCAAACCCTTAGCACACCTCAATAAATGGTTCATACCAGAACTGAAACACCTTAGAACCACCGAAAGATCAGCTGAATCATCATGGCGTAAATCTCCAACTCCCATCAACAAATTGGCCTTCAACACTACTGCCTCTACCTACAAAGCAGCCATCATTTCCGCAAAAAAAGAAACTTACAATTCCAGAATCCAAAATGCCATATCCTGCACTAAATAACTCTTTAGTATCTTAAAAGTGCTTGAAACCCCTGTACCACCTTCACAAGAGTGAATCAAAAATGCAGAATGGTGCTCAAAAATCCAGAAAGCCCTGGCAGATAAAATCACCCAACTCCAAGACAAGATCAGAGCAAAAAAAGCAAGCCTCTCCACCAGCCTGCTTACGCCCCCTGACCTGTCACCAAAACCACAAACATGCGCCCCATGCTCTTTCTCATATGTGACTCCTAAAGAAGTTGAAGACATCATAAAAAGTCTAAAACCCTCCCACTGCCAAGGCGACATTTGCCGAGCTACCATCATTAAAGAGGGAGCTAAAACCCGAGCCCCATTCATCTCCTCTTTAATAAATGCATCATTCTCTTCCAACCATGTACCCAACAACCATAAGGAAGCTTGGGTCATACCACTATTTTAAAAAAAACAACCTCGACCCTAATGTCCCCACCAATTACAGGCCCATCACTACCGTCCCGTTCCTACTAAAAATCCTGGTTCGGTTGGCCTACTTGCAAATCCAGAAGCATCTGGAGGACAACCAACTCCTAGGTCTCAGGCAATCGGGTTTCAGACCTAAACACGGTACGGAGACTGCACTGCTGGATATCAAGATCCAAATGGACGAGGCAAAGGATAACGGCAAGCTAGCAGTCCTCCTGCTATTAGATCTTTCCGCTGTTTTCAACCTTGTCGATCACCAAATTCTCACCAATCACCTTGAAACAGCGGCGGCATTCTCCACCAATGCATCCGACTGGATTAAATCATTCCTCTCCAACCAGACTACTAGAGTCTTCACCCCTTCTGCCTCTGCCAATCCTACTCCAATACTGTGTGGTGTCCCACAAGGATCCTGTGTGTCGCCCACACTATACAATATTTTTACTAAGCTACTCTTCGACCACCTAGATAAGCTGGGTGTCTCCTATACAAACTACGCTGACGACACCCAAGTCGTCATCCCCCTCACTGGCTGCTACGATCATGACTCAAAACTGGTAAACAACATCTACAGCGAAATCCAAGCCTGGATGACTACCAATAGTCTTTGCCTCAATGACGACAAGACAGAGTTAATGATCGTGGGAACTCAGGCACGCCTAAACAAACTTGAATCCAGATACTCATCTTTTGTCATTGACGGTAACAGGATCAACGTCTCCAAAGAGATAAAAACTCTATGGGTCTTTCTTGACTCAACCCTCTCACTTAAAAGACAGGTCAACAGTGTTGCAGCTTCCACGGCCTACACTAACAAATTGATCTACAGTTGCAAACCATTCCTCTCCACAAGCAGTTGCCTAACGTTAGCTAGAGCACTTGCCCATTCCAAAATGGATTAATGCAACACATTATTCCTTGGTACGACTGAACAGAATCTAAACAGACTTCAAGTACTTCAAAACAATTCCCTAAGAGCCGCACTCGGTAAACCCAGATCCTGTCACATTTCCTCCCGTAGAAAGAATGCCAACTGGCTGCCCATCCGTGATAGAATCAGACCACGCACTCTAGCCATCACCTTCAAATGCCTCACAAATTCAGCCCCGAGATATCTGGCAGACAAAATCTGCCTGCACAAACCCACTCGCATTAATAGATCTGCTCTCCACCTTAACCTAGTAACACCAAGGTTCAATCTCAAAACTGCTGGAGGGGCCTTTCGGTGAGCAGCCAAACACTGGAACTCCCTTCCCACGGTGCTCAAACAAGATCCTTCCTTCCTCTCCTTCAAAGCCAACTTAAAAAACTGGCTCTCCAATCACCACTAAGTTGTTTTCAACTAATCGTTACCCTGGTGTCTGATGCTTTATTCATTGTATGTCACCACCTCTGATCCATGCGCGATACAAATATTAAAAAAATACAAAAAAATACAAAAAATACATGTGAAGAGCCCACCAACTCTATCAGGTGGCAGCGGAATCTGATTAATCAGGAACCCCAGCGAACTCCAGCGAACATTCCAGAAGCGTTCTGTCCCAAACAGTACAGAATCAATGTACTCATTACCTGCAGCATTTTACAAAAGAGTCAGGAAGTGTTCCTGTCAAAACCCTGAACCAAGGACCAAGGCTTCAGCGCGCACGCGCAGATCAGCAAATATGCAAAGACAAGTATTGGATTCCATCTACTATCCAGACTGTAATGGGGGATAGTGGGGAACGATGCACATATGGTAGACTGAAAGCCTGTGTACAACGCAATCAGCTGCAAGGGGAAGCTTCACCTGGAACCTTCTAGGCCGGGAGGATAGCTCAGGGGCAAAACAACGTCTAGCAACACAAGTTCAAATCCCGGCCTCGGTATTAAGCACGTTGTAAAAAAAAAAAAAACTATTACAATCACAATTCCAACAGGGACAAGGAGTGAGGCAATAGTGCAAGCTCAGCTCATCTCTGCTAAATATTTATTTAAGTTACCTCCAGCGGAATCCTAGGCCCCAGGTCTGGCGCTGCTTGACATCCAAGGCCTCAGAAGTAAAGCGCGCCTCAAAAGTAAAGCGCCTACTATATGTAGATGACCTGGTAATAGTGGCACCCAACAAAGGCGTCCTCCTGCACTTTGTAACTAAGTATATTGCAAGGTCTGAGCCCAGTAGGTGACCTAAAAAGGATCAGATTTATAGCATTCAAGTATAAATCAATGAACAGCAGAATCACATGTACACCATTCCTTTACAGCGCAGTGGTTGAGCACGTTACCAACTCTGCTTACTCTGGTCCCAGAAAAACCTCAGCTGGAAATGTCAAACTGGCTGTAACACCTGTATGCCATCTATGCCATCAAAAATCAAATAGCATACTAAAGTCCACTGGTAAAACGAATGCAAAGACCTTTTTAAAGGCATCATGCCCCACCCCCTCTCCTTTTACATGGGACTGAGGTCCAGGTTCCAAAGTTCAACAAGCACTGGCAAAGCCAACAGTTTTGGAGTTTGCACTTCTTAAATGAATGTTACATTATAGGAATGATTGTGGTAAATACTAGTGTGTACCCAGTTGTTATGTGAAAAGCTACACAAAGTCTGCAAGCCAGTGCTTGAATACACATAACACTAATACTAGACATAGCAAAAAAGACTTCCTGATGCGGCACTTACAAAGTCTTTATATTCTGTCCCTTGGCTTTTCCAAGGCTTTTTTTTTAAATATCTGCTTTAAAAAATGTACTGCTGGTTTTGCAACTACTTTGTAGCCTTAGGAACAAGTGGCAAAAACTTCCTACAGATTAAGCAATAACCCTTTTGTTACTTTTTGCCATTCGCGATTGTGACCTGCTGCCATGTGAAACAGGACTGAATCGAAACATCTACCTGCTGGGGTTGTCCAACTCCAGGCCTCGGGCCGGGTCCATGCCGGGTTTTCAGGATACCGCTCATTAATATTCACGAGATACATTTGCATCCAATGGTTCTAAATGTACGCACATCTTCCCTCATGAATACTGAGGGATATCCCGAAAACCCATCAGGATCCCCAAAGTGTATAACATTATTAATAGGGCGCAGATCAAATGGCCAGCACTAGGATTCCATATGTGCAGGCCCGTCCCAGGCCATGCACAACAACACCGCCCATGAAACAAAGATAGACAATAACTATCCTTTAGAACGTTGCTGCTCCCTCCAGAATGAGACTGGAAGGGTACACAACCATTGCAACACGAGGAGGATGAAGGACAAAATATCGAGACAGTGAAAGAGTTGGATAACAGCCTAGCGTTTACCCCTGACCTCTTCATTGCGAACAGTAATGAACTCATGATTCCTCGGTGATGGAGCGCTCAAGCATGTCTACTGCATCACGGGGCTCGCTGCAGTCTGAGGTTAAAATCTTATTGGAATTACGTGGAAAAATACATGCAGACTTCAATACTCGGGGCCAAAGGATACAGCGAGTGGACTTTTAAGTTAAATGATATAACACAAGGCCCTGGGCCAAAGGTGAAGACTGTGCCCGATGGATGCGTGCGGGACAGTGTCAGACCAACTGCGCAGCCAGCAAACGAGGAAGTCATCATCTTACCCTCTGGCAGAGTCCATGAAGTCAGCAACAGCATTACTTGCCACCGCAGCTACAGCAAGGGGTGATGCCGGGTGGCAGGCGTCTCGCAGGGAGAGAGTAAAGGCCGCAGTTAGCCCATCTGCCTGCCGTGACTGGCGAGGAAGCTACAGCGGCTGAAGAAGCGGAAACTACGGTCATCCCAAAAAGCAAGAAGTAGCGCAAAAAGGCCAATCATCGTAAGAAGCGTCTCAGTTAAAAGGAAGGGACCCTCACAAGTTGGCCCCTGAAATCCGTGGATACTGAAAAACATTACCACCAGGATCCATGGTCAAGTGAGGCCCTCGAAGACTATATTATAGACGGCGGCAACTCCCCTCCCCCCTGCATGACTAAGAAGCTGCGCTCTACCCTGCATGACTAAGAAGCTGCACTCCCCCCTGCATGACTAAGAAGCTGTGCTCTACCCTGCATGACTAAGAAGCTGCACTCTCCCCTGCATGACTAAGAAGCTGCACTCTGCCCTGCATGACTAAGTAGATACACTCTGCTCTGCATGATTAAGAAGCTGCCCTCTACTTTGCATAAGTAAGAAGCTGCACTCTACCCTGCATGACTAAGAAGCTGCCCTCTACCTTGCATAAGTAAGAAGCTGCACTCTACCCTGCATGACTAAGAAGCTGCCCTCTACCTTGCATAAGTAAGAAGCTGCACTCTACCCTGCATGACTAAGAAGCTGCACTCTACCCTGCATGACTAAGAAGCTGCACTCTACCCTGCATGACTAACAAGCTGCGCTCTATCCCGCATGACTAAGAAGCTGCACTCTACCCTGCATGACTAAGAAGCTGCCCTCTACCTTGCATAAGAAGCTGCACTCTACCCTGCATGACTAAGAAGCTGCGCTCTACCCTGCATGACTAAGAAGCTGCACTCCCCCCTGCATGACTAAGAAGCTGTGCTCTACCCTGCATGACTAAGAAGCTGCACTCTACCCTGCATTACTAAGAAGCTGTGCTGTACCCTGCATGACTAAGTAGCTGCACTCTACTCTGCATGACTAAGAAGCTGCACTCTCCCCTGCATGACTAAGAAGCTGCACTCTGCCCTGCATGACTAAGTAGCTACACTCTGCTCTGCATGATTAAGAAGCTGCACTCTACCCTGCATAAGTAAGAAGTTGCACTCTACCCTGCATGACTAAGAAGCTGCACTCTACTCTGCATGACTAAGAAGCTGCACTCTATCCCGCATGACTAAGAAGCTGCACTCTATCCCGCATGACTAAGAAGCTGTGCTCTACCCTGCATGACTAAGAAGCTGCACTCAACCCTGCATGACTAAGAAGCTGCACTCTACCCTGCATTACTAAGAAGCTGTGCTGTACCCTGCATGACTAAGTAGCTGCACTCTACTCTGCATGACTAAGAAACTGCGCTCTACCCTGCATGACTAAGAAGCTGCCCTCTACCTTGCATAAGAAGCTGCACTCTACCCTGCATGACTAAGAAGCTGCACTCTACCCTGCATGACTAACAAGCTGCGCTCTATCCCGCATGACTAAGAAGCTGCACTCTACCCTGCATGACTAAGAAGCTGCCCTCTACCTTGCATAAGAAGCTGCACTCTACCCTGCATGACTAAGAAGCTGCACTCTACCCTGCATGACTAACAAGCTGAGCTCTATCCCGCATGACTAAGTAGCTGCACTCTACCTGCATGAGTAAGAAAATGTGCTCTACCCTGCATGACTAAGAATCTGCACTCTACCCTGCATGACTAAGAAGCTGCACTCTACCCTGCGTGACTAAGAAGCTGCACTCTACCTTGCATAAGTAAGAAGCTGCACTCTACCCTGCATGACTTAGAAGCTGCACTCTACCCTGCATAAGTAAGACGCTGCGCTCTACCCTGCATGACTAAGAAGCTGCGCTCTACCCTGCATGACTAAGAAGCTGCACTCTACCATGCATGACTAAGAAGCTGCGCTCTACCCTGCATAAGTAATAAGCTGCGCTCTACCCCGCATGACTAACAAGCTGCGCTCTACCCTGCAAGACTAACAAGCTGCGCTCTAGCCTGCATGACTAAGAAGCTGCGCTCTACCCGGCATGACTAAGAAGCTGCGCTTTACACCGCATGATTAAAATGCTGTGCTCTACCCTGCATGACTAACAAGCTGCGCTCTACCCCGCATCACTAAGAAGCTGCGCTCTACCCTGCATGACTAACAAGCTGCACGCAACCCTGCATGACTAAGAAGCTGCGCTCTACCCTGCATGACTAAGAAGCTGCACTCTGCCTTGCATAAGTAAGAAGCTGCGCTCTATCCTGCATGACTAAGAACCTGCACTCTACCCCGCATGACTAAGAAGCTGCGCTCTACCCCGCATGACTAAGAAGCTGCACTCTACACTGCATGACTATGAAGCTGCGCTCTACCCTGCATGACTAAGAAGCAGCGCTCTTGCCTGCAGGACTAAGAAGCTGTGTTCTACCCTGCATGACTAAGAAGCTGCACTCTACCCTGCATAAGTAAGAAGCTGCGCTCTACCCCGCATGACTAAGAAGCAGCGCTCTATCCTGCATGACTAAGAAGCTGCGCTCTACCCTGCATAAGTAAGAAGCTGCACTCTACCCTGCATGACTAAGAAGCAGCGCTCTAGCCTGCATGACTAAGAAGCAGTGCATTACCCTGATGGCTAAGAAACTGCGCTCTACCCTGCATGACTAAGTAGCTGCACTCTACTCTGCATGACTAAGAAGCTGCACTCTGACCTGCATGACTAAGAAGCTGCGCTCTACCCTGCATTACTAAGAAGCAGCACTCTTGCCTGCATGACTAAGAAGCTGTGTTCTACCCTGCATGACTAAGAAGCAGCGCTCTAGCCTGCATGACTAAGAAGCTGCGGTCTACCCTGCATAAGTAAGAAGTTGCGCTCTACCCCGCATGTCTAAGAAGCAGCGCTCTAGCCTGCATGACTAAGAAGCTGCGCTCTACCCTCCATAAGTAAGAAGCTGCACTCTACCCCGGATGACTAAGAAGCAGCGCTCTAGCCTGCATGACTAAGAAGCTGCGCTCTACCCTGCATGACTAAGAAGCTGTGCTCTACCCTGCATAAGTAAGAAGCTGCACTCTACCCCGCATGACTAAGAAGCTGCGCTCAACCCTGCATAAGTAAGAAGCTGTGCTCTGCCCTGCATGCCTAAGACGCTGCGCTCTACCTTGCATGACTAAGAAGCTGCGCTCTACCCCGCATGACTAAGAAGCTGCACTCTACCCTGCATGACTTACAAGCTGCGCTCTACCCTGCATGACTAAGAAGCTGTGCTCTACCCCGCATGACTAAGAAGCTGCGCTCTACCCCTCATGACTAAGAAGCTGCACTCTACCCCGCATAAGTAAGAAGCTGCACTCTACCCCACATGACTAAGCAGCTGCGCTCTACCATGCATAAGTAAGAAGCTGCGCTCTGCCCTGCATGACTAAGAAGCTGCGCTCTACCCTGCATGACTAAGAAGCTCTGCTCTACCCTGCATGACTAACAAGCTGCGCTCTACCCTGCATGACTAAGAAGCTGCGCTCTACCCCGCGTGACTAAGAAGCTGTGCTCTACCCTGCATGACTAACAAGCTGCGCTCAACCCTGCATGACTAAGAAGCTGTGCTCTACCCCGCATGACTAAGAAGCTGTGCTCTACCCTGCATGACTAACAAGCTGCGCTCTACCCTGAATGATTAAGAAGCTGTGCTCTACCCCGCATGACTAAGACGCTGCGCTCTACGTCTCATGACTAAGAAGCTGCGCTCTACCCTGCATGACTAACAAGCTGCGCTCTACCCTGCATGACTAAGAAGCTGCGCTCTACCCCGCGTGACTAAGAAGCTGTGCTCTACCCTGCATGACTAACAAGCTGCGCTCAACCCTGCATGACTAAGAAGCTGCGCTCTACCCTGCATGACTAAAAAGCTGCGCCTTACCCGACATGACTAAGAAGCTGCACTCTACCCTGCATGACTAAGAAGCTGCGCTCTACCTGCATGACTAAGAAGCTGAGATCTACCCTGCATGACTAAGAAGCTGCACTCTACCTTGCATAAGTAAGAAGCTGCGCTCTACCCTGCATGACTAAGAACCTGCACTCTACCCCGCATGACTAAGAAGCTGCGCTCTAACCCGCATGACTAAGAAGCTGCATTGTATCCTGCATGATTAAGAAGCTGTGCTTTACCCTGCATGACTAAGAAGCAGCGCTCTTGCCTGCATGACTAAGAAGCTGTGTTCTACCCTGCATGACTAAGAAGCAGCGCTCTAGCCTGCATGACTAAGAAGCTGCGCTTTACCCTGCATAAGTAAGAAGCTGCGCTCTACCCCGCATGACTAAGAAGCAGCGCTCTAGCCTGCATGACTAAGAAGCAGTGCTCTATCCTGATGGCTAAGAAACTGCGCTCTACCCTGCATGACTAAGTAGCTGCACTCTACCCTGCATGACTAAGAAGCTGCACTCTGCCCTGCATGACTAAGAAGCTGCGCTCTACCCTGCATGACTAAGAAGCAGCGCTCTTGCCTGCATGACTAAGAAGCTGTGTTCTACCCTGCATGACTAAGAAGCAGCGCTCTAGCCTGCATGACTAAGAAGCTGCGCTGTACCCTACATAAGTAAGAAGTTGCGCTCTACTCCGCATGACTAAGAAGCAGCGCTCTAGCCTGCATGATTAAGAAGCTGCGCCCTACCCGGCATGACTAAGAAGCTGCACTCTACCCTGCATGACTAAGAAGCTGTGCTCTACCTGCATGACTAAGAAGCTGCGATCTACCCTGCATGACTAAGAAGCTGCACTCTACCTTGCATAAGTAAGAACCTGCACTCTACCCCGCATGACTAAGAAGCTGCGCTCTAACCCGCATGACTAAGAAGCTGCACTGTACCATGCATGATTAAGAAGCTGTGCTCTACCCTGCATGACTAAGAAGCAGCGCTCTTGCCTGCATGACTAAGAAGCTCTGTTCTACCCTGCATGACTAAGAAGCAGCGCTCTAGCCTGCATGACTAAGAAGCAGCGCTCTTGCCTGCATGACTAAGAAGCTGTGTTTCACCCTGCATGACTAAGAAGCAGCGCTCTAGCCTGCATGACTAAGAAGCTGCGCTTTACCCTGCATAAGTAAGAAGCTGCGCTCTACCCCGCATGACTAAGAAGCAGCGCTCTAGCCTGCATGACTAAGAAGCTGCGCTCTACCCTGCATAAGTAAGAAGCTGCGCTCTACCCCGCATGACTAAGTACCAGCGCTCTAGCCTGCATGACTAAGAAGCAGTGCTCTACCCTGATGGCTAAGAAACTGCGCTCTACCCTGCATGACTAAGTAGCTGCACTCTACCCTGCATGACTAAGAAGCTGCACTGTACCATGCATGATTAAGAAGCTGTGCTCTAACCTGCATGACTAAGAAGCAGCGCTCTTGCCTGCATGACTAAGAAGCTGTGTTCTACCCTGCATGACTAAGAAGCAGCGCTCTAGCCTGCATGACTAAGAAGCTGCGCTTTACCCTGCATAAGTAAGAAGCTGCGCTCTACCCCGCATGACTAAGAAGCAGCGCTCTAGCCTGCATGACTAAGAAGCTGCGCTCTACCCTGCATAAGTAAGAAGCTGCGCTCTACCCCGCATGACTAAGTACCAGCGCTCTAGCCTGCATGACTAAGAAGCAGTGCTCTACCCTGATGGCTAAGAAACTGCGCTCTACCCTGCATGACTAAGTAGCTGCACTCTTCCCTGCATGACTAAGAAGCTGCACTCTGCCCTGCATGACTAAGAAGCTGCGCTCTACCCTGCATGACTGAGAAGCAGCGCTCTTGCCTGCATGACTAAGAAGCTGTGCTCTACCTGCATGACTAAGAAGCTGCGATCTACCCTGCATGACTAAGAAGCTGCACTCTACCTTGCATAAGTAAGAACCTGCACTCTACCCCGCATGACTAAGAAGCTGCGCTCTAACCCGCATGACTAAGAAGCTGCACTGTACCATGCATGATTAAGAAGCTGTGCTCTACCCTGCATGACTAAGAAGCAGCGCTCTTGCCTGCATGACTAAGAAGCTCTGTTCTACCCTGCATGACTAAGAAGCAGCGCTCTAGCCTGCATGACTAAGAAGCAGCGCTCTTGCCTGCATGACTAAGAAGCTGTGTTTCACCCTGCATGACTAAGAAGCAGCGCTCTAGCCTGCATGACTAAGAAGCTGCGCTTTACCCTGCATAAGTAAGAAGCTGCGCTCTACCCCGCATGACTAAGAAGCAGCGCTCTAGCCTGCATGACTAAGAAGCTGCGCTCTACCCTGCATAAGTAAGAAGCTGCGCTCTACCCCGCATGACTAAGTACCAGCGCTCTAGCCTGCATGACTAAGAAGCAGTGCTCTACCCTGATGGCTAAGAAACTGCGCTCTACCCTGCATGACTAAGTAGCTGCACTCTACCCTGCATGACTAAGAAGCTGCACTGTACCATGCATGATTAAGAAGCTGTGCTCTAACCTGCATGACTAAGAAGCAGCGCTCTTGCCTGCATGACTAAGAAGCTGTGTTCTACCCTGCATGACTAAGAAGCAGCGCTCTAGCCTGCATGACTAAGAAGCTGCGCTTTACCCTGCATAAGTAAGAAGCTGCGCTCTACCCCGCATGACTAAGAAGCAGCGCTCTAGCCTGCATGACTAAGAAGCTGCGCTCTACCCTGCATAAGTAAGAAGCTGCGCTCTACCCCGCATGACTAAGTACCAGCGCTCTAGCCTGCATGACTAAGAAGCAGTGCTCTACCCTGATGGCTAAGAAACTGCGCTCTACCCTGCATGACTAAGTAGCTGCACTCTTCCCTGCATGACTAAGAAGCTGCACTCTGCCCTGCATGACTAAGAAGCTGCGCTCTACCCTGCATGACTGAGAAGCAGCGCTCTTGCCTGCATGACTAAGAAGCTGTGTTTCACCCTGCATGACTAAGAAGCAGCGCTCTAGCCTGCCTGACTAAGAAGCTGCGCTCTACCTTACATAAGTAAGAAGTTGCGCTCTACTCCACATGACTAAGAAGCAGCGCTCTAGCCTGCATGACTAAGAAGCTGCACTCTACCCTGCATAAATAAGAAGCTGCGCTATACCCTGGATGACTAAGAAGCTGCGCTATAGCCTGCATGACTAAGAAGCTGCGCTCTGCCCTGCATGACTAAGATGCTGCGCTCTAACTTGCATGACTAAGAGGCTCTGCTCTACCCTGCATGGCTAAGAAGCTGCCCTCTACCATGCATAAGTAAGAAGCTGCGCTCTGTCCTGCATGACTAAGACGCTGCGCTCTACCTTGCATGACTAAGAAGCTCTGCTCTGCCCTGCATGACTAAGAAGCTGCGCTCTACCCTGCATAGGTAAGAAGCTGCACTCTACCCTGCATGACTAAGAAGCTGAGCTCTACCTAGCATGACTAAGAAGCTCTGCTCTACCCCGCAAGACTAAGAAGTTGCGCTCTACCCTGCATAAGTAAGAAGCTGCGCTCTGTCCTGCATGACTAAGACGCTGCGCTCTATCTTGCATGACTAAGAAGCTCTGCTCTGCCCTGCATGACTAAGAAGCTGCGCTCTACCCTGCATAAGTAAGAAGCTGCACTGTACCCTGCATGACTAAGAAGCTGCACTCTACCCTGCATGACTAAGAAGCTGCGCTCTACCCTGCATGACTAAGAAGCTGCACTCTGCTCTGCATGACTAAGAAGCTGCACTCTAACCTGCATAAGTAAGAAGCTGCCCTCTACCCTGCATGACTAAGAAGCTGCACTCTACCCTGCATGACTAAGAAGCTGCGCTCTACCTTGCATGTCTAAGAAGCTCTGCTCTATCCTGCATAAGTAAGAAGCTGCGCTCTACCCTGCATAAGTAAGAAGCTGCACTCTACCCTGCATAAGTAAGAAGCTGCACTCTACCCTGTATGACTAAGAAGCAGCGCTCTAGCCTGCATGACTAAGAAGCTGCGCTCTACCCTACATAAGTAAGAAGTTGCGCTCTACTCCGCATGACTAAGAAGCAGCGCTCTAGCCTGCATGACTAAGAAGCTGCGCTCTACCCTGCATAAATAAGAAGCTGCACTATACCCTGGATGACTAAGAAGCTGAGCTCTACCTAGCATGACTAAGAAGCTCTGCTCTACCCCGCAAGACTAAGAAGTTGCGCTCTACCCTGCATAAGTAAGAAGCTGCGCTCTGTCCTGCATGACTAAGACGCTGCACTGTACCCTGCATGACTAAGAAGCTCTGCTCTGCCCTGCATGACTAAGAAGTTGTGCTCTACCCTGCATGACTAAGAAGCTGCACTCTGCTCTGCATGACTAAGAAGCTGCACTCTAACCTGCATAAGTAAGAAGCTGCCCTCTACCCTGCATGACTAAGAAGCTGCACTCTACCCTGCGTGACTAAGAAGCTGCGCTCTACCTTGCATGTCTAAGAAGCTCTGCTCTATCCTGCATAAGTAAGAAGCTGCGCTCTACCCTGCATAAGTAAGAAGCTGCACTCTACCCTGCATAAGTAAGAAGCTGCACTCTACCCTGTATGACTAAGAAGCTGCACTCTACCCTGCATGACTAAGAAGCTGCGCTCTACCTGGCATGACTAAGAAGCTCTGCTCTACCCTGCATAAGTAAGAAGCTGCACTTTACCCTGCATGACTAAGAAGCTGCACTCTACCCTGCATGACTAAGAAGCTGCGCTCTACCCTGCATGACTAAGAAGCTGCACTCTGCTCTGCATGACTAAGAAGCTCTGCTCTACCCTGCATAAGTAAGAAGCTGCGCTCTACCCTGCATAAGTAAGAAGCTGCGCTCTACCCTGCATAAGTAAGAAGCTGCACTCTACCCTGCATGACTAAGAAGCTGTGCTCTACCTTGCATGACTAAGAAGCTCTGCTCTACCCTGCATAAGTAAGAAGCTGGACTCTACCTTGCATGACTAAGAAGCTGCACTCTACCCTGCATGACTAAGAAGCTCTGCTCTATCCTGCATAAGTAAGAAGCTGCGCTCTACCCTGCCTAAGTAAGAAGCTGCACTCTACCCTGCATAAGTAAGAAGCTGCACTCTACCCTGCATAAGTAAGAAGCTGCACTCTACCCTGCATGACTAAGAAGCTGCGCTCTACCTTGCATGACTAAGAAGCTCTGCTCTACCCTGCATAAGTAAGAAGCTGCGCTCTACCCTGCATAAGTAAGAAGCTGCACTCTACCCTGCATGACTAAGAAGCTGCGCTCTACCTTGCATGACTAAGAAGCTCTGCTCTACCCTGCATAAGTAAGAAGCTGCACTCTACCTTGCATGACTAAGAAGCTGCACTCTACCCTGCATGACTAAGAAGCTGCGCTCTACCCTGCATGACTAAGAAGCTGCACTCTGCTCTGCATGACTAAGAAGCTGCACTCTACCCTGCATAAGTAAGAAGCTGCACTCTACCCTGCATGACTAAGAAGCTGCACTCTACCCTGCATGACTAAGAAGCTGCGCTCTACCTTGCATGACTAAGAAGCTCTGCTCTACCCTGCATAAGTAAGAAGCTGCGCTGTACCCTGCATAAGTAAGAAGCTGCACTCTACCCTGCATAAGTAAGAAGCTGCACTCTACCCTGCATAAGTAAGAAGCTGCGTACCAGTAAGGAGTTTCTTGAGTCATCAGGCTTGGCCTGTGAACTGATAAAGGACGACAGGAAATAGCAGTGATGACGGACCAAAGTCGTTCTTAATTAGTTGCATCTTTAGCGAAGGAAAGAACGTTTGGAAACATAGGTCTTATTTATCAGAGCTATCATATCTGATTGCGCGTCTACGTGTGCTAAGCACAGAAGATTTAGAATATGTTCATTTCAACTCTATCGATACAGTGGACGTGATGATGTCATATATTGCTTATTTCCTTTGAATGGGCCATGATATAGGTCCAGCCGCTGTCCCTGCTAAAATGCAGGATGTGAGGCCATCAGAAGCAGGTCTCTCTCATTCTAGAATAATTGCTGGAGAGTATGGTTGATAAGTTATCATCGTTAAACCGAGCCTGGAGGGAGGAGCCAAGGAAAGTGTCTGTGAACGGGATTGGTTGGCGGGTTTCCTCCCAGTGAGATCAGGGGATAGACCGTGAGTGTTTAATATTTACTCTGGGAATACCCACCCGTCTAACACAAAGGGATGCTTGTCTCTGCTTGTTGACCCCCCACCCACCATTTTTATGCTACAAGAAAGCGGGCTGGTAGATGCTATTTCTGGATGGAAATAGGTTGTTCTGCAATCCAGCGAGTGAGGGTCCATTGGGGCACCTATATGGTGGCTTAATGGTTGGGGTTGCACATGAAATGGAAGCAAAGCAGGTTGAGATTATTGAATAAATAGGATCCTCCGGGTGGTGCATGCACTGAAAGCATCCATCCAAGTATCCATAATGGATGAATGAACGAATCACGGTGATTGGATATTAATAGGGGGGATTGTAATGGGCGATGTACGGATAATGCACATATTCACACAACCAGGCAAATAAGGGCTGAAAGTTTTATGAGACAAAAGCATGGGAAGAAGCAGGGTGCTGGTTGGGTAGAATTCATGAAAGATTGTGAAATGGTCATGTTGAATGGAAGGACCAAGGGAGATGTGCTGGGGGACTACACATGGAAGGGAGGTGGGAGTGTAGCAATGGTAGCAGATTTTCTAGTAATCCTGCACTTATAAAATTGATATCCACTCTGACGATACAGGCAAGTAAGTGCAATGATCATTCAATACTGTAATTAAGGCTAGAGGTCAATCTTGGAAATAATACTCAATGGCCCTCATTCTGACTTTGGAGGTAACCACGCCGCTATTTGCGGCATGGCTGCCTCCAAAATCGTTCCAACTCCAGCCTGGTGAATGGAGCCAATTAAATACTTTGTATATACCACACATAAAAACTGACAATAAATACTAAAAACATCTGATAATATACCCTATTTTAAACGTTATCGTGAACATTAAAAAATCCCTTTGATACATCTCTTAAAATTACCATACGTAAGTGATAAAAATGTAATCATGTGATAAGATTTGCACCATTGCCTTCCATCGATAGGTTCCACATCACCATCACGTCTTCACATTGAATCTTATTATTAAAAGCTTTCGTGTATTTAGTCCCAATCACCGTTAGGCTCTTGCATTGACATAGGATGTGTTCAGCTGATTCAATTTCATTCTCACCACACAGTCAGCACATCAATTTCATTCTCACCACACAGTCTGCACATCAATGTCATTCTCACCACACAGTCAGCACATCAATTTCATTCTCACCACACAGTCTGCACATCAATGTCATTCTCACCACACAGTCAGCACATCAATTTCATTCTCACCACACAGTCTGCACATCAATGTCATTCTCACCACACATTCAGCACATCAATTTCATTCTCACCACACAGTCTGCACATCAATGTCATTCTCACCACACAGTCTGCACATCAATGTCATTCTCACCACACAGTCAGCACATCAATTTCATTCTCACCACACAGTCTGCACATCAATGTCATTCTCGCCACACAGTCTGCACAGCCCCTCACACTGTGGTATACCCGGCTTTGCACCTTTTATCTCAAGAACGTGTATCACTGAATCTGTGCAGAAGATATTGTCTAATTATTTCACCATTCGGATAAGCTCCGATATATTTTGGAACAGTTTTTCGTGCCATCCAGTATTGAATGAATGGTCCGCTGTTAGCATTAGTTGCTAGACGTACACAGTCATTTTCCATGCTGCAGCTGCTCATTTTTTCCCTTACCCATCCTCTCAACTCCTTTTTAGCTGGGCCCATTCTGTGTGAATGGTATCCTTTCATGCAAGTGTTTGTTGTACTCAGAACGTGTACCAAAGCTCTCATGGCCATCTATTGCTTTATATGCCTGTATGACATTCACCATTATGGTTCCATTGCCCAGTTTCCCAATATTGTCAACATTCTCAAGGTTAGTTTGCAATCAATCACGGCTGATCTTCTCATTACATCAAAGTCCAGTAATATTGGAAGGGATTTTCGGATTCTGAGCAGAAGGTATAGAAATTTAGCTTCAAATTTCATCAGTTCCAATTTGAATTTAGCCCCCCAAACCTCAACACCATATAGAATGCATGGTACAATTTCTGCCTTATAGAGTAACAATATGGTCCCAACAGAACAACCACCATGGCTACCAATAAAGTGTCTTAGTGCTTGTGTAATTCTCATACACTTGGCTTTATTCTCTTCCCATTGTTGCGTCCACTTTTGCCTATTATTGTTGATGACACCCAGATACTTAGAACATTCTACAGTTCCAACCACTTTCTGATCTAATTTCCAGGCGGTTCTAAAACATTTTTTGCTCTTCGTTCTCCGCCGGAATGCACTATCTTGGTTTTACTAATATTAATGCGTAGGCCATGTTCCCTTGAATAATCACGCAAGGCATTGAGTTTGCATTGCACCCCCTTTGGGGTGTAATTAAGCAAGAGAAGGTCATCTGCATAACTGAGCCAACTGATTTTAAGCTCAACGATTTCTAGAGGGCATGTCTCCACTAAATGTAATGCCACCACCAGACCAACTAAATATAAGTTAAATTGGGTGGGTGCCAAAGTACATGCCTGCTTTACTCCTCTCAAGGTGGTAAAAGGCTGGAGACTCTTCCTTCTCCATCAAGTCTAACTCTGACCTTAGCATCAGTGTGTAGCAATTTGATCATTTCCAACAGTGCATGAGGAATAAGTGTATTCCATCGTCAATTTCTCATAACCACATCAAATGCTGCACTGAAGTCTATGAATGCCTCGTATATAGGGAGTTGGCGTCTGTGCCAGGCACATTCTATAGTTGTCAGTAGTGTTAGGAGATGACGAGTGGTACTGGATTTTCTTCTGACCCCTGTGTGATTAGGTGGAAGGATCTTGTATTTATCAATCCACTGGTTAACTTCCTTGAGCAGCACTTTGGCAAAATGTTTTGATGGGACGTCAAGCATTGCAAGCATGCGGTAGTTGGATGGATTTTTCCAACAGCCCTTTTTGTGAATGACCAAGATTGCACTCTCTTTCCAGGTCGATGAAATTTGATGCAAACAATGGATGCAGTGCTTTAGCCCATAGCTCCGGAGTCAATCTCAGGCGTACATCGCAGGTGTCATCTGGCCCTACAGCACGGGAGGTTGGGAATGTGGCCATTTTCTTGGTGATATCAAAGACTGTGGATTTGTATGTCCACTTACAGTGGATATTATTGTGTATTTCGTCTGCTAGTTCTTCGGTCCCCAAGGTATATCCTATAAGGATGCCTCAGTTCTCTTCAGATACATTGTTAATTGGCAAGTTTGTCTGTGCTGCCCCCCCTCACAACAGAACAAATTCCCATGTTGTTATTGGTTTGTGCATGATATGCCAGGGGCATCCGCAGCTCATTTTTACTCCCTGTCTTGTGTCTTCTTAACCACCCACAATAGTTGGTTTTAAGGACTTTAATTGCTTTGGGTATTTCATTAGCTACCTGAGCTCCCATTCCTGTTTGTAGAGTATGAGCAGTGCCTCTCCTCAGTTTCCTTTTAGCAGCCTGTATTTTATAGTCTTATTGACTATTTCGACTAATTTCACAATTCCACCTTTCATTCGAACCCTTATATTTCCAAATTAAAAACAAATCTTCTTCCTTGTCTTTCCTCTAATCAGGCTTTGGTCATTGATTTGGTTATCATGCTTCAGTTTTATTGTACTGTTGTATTTTGAATTTTGTAAAGCGCTTTCGCGAAAGTGCTCAATAAATTAAATAAATACAAATGCAAGTATTCTCTGTGTGGCATTCACTGCCCATGTTCTGCCCCGTGTGTTTCTCAGTGCTCCAGTTCTACATGTGTGGCTCTCAGAGCAGACATTCTGCCCATGTGGCTCCCATAGACTCAATGTCTTCGCAGGGGGATCTAAATGCCCAATTTCACCCGCATGTGGCACCCGCTGGCTTAATTACATGCCATGTGTCCCTCATTGCTATCCCATGTGGCTCCACATCTGCTCCTTTGGGTTCTCACTGCCCAAGTTCTGCCCAATTTATTTATTTATTTATTTTTTATAACGTGCCTAATACCAAACCTGAGTTTGGTTTCTAAGCGCGGAGCCGGGATTTGTACTTCTGTTGCTCTGCATGGTCTTACTTCCAAGACCAGTGCGTTGCCCCTGTGCTATCCTCCATTCACAATGTAGCGCTCACTGTTCCAAAACCTGCAACATCGCTCTACCCCCCAAACCCCTATCTCCCACCCCCAACACACAAGCACAACTTTTCTTCATGCCAGTCCCTGCTCAGGTTTCAGCTTCCGTACAGTCCATAGGAAGCCTTACAGGCTCAGGTTCAGAGCCCCGCCATGCTCTGATCTGTGCATCAGGGGCATTGAAGGAGAAGTAGCCTTGCAGGCCCCGGCGCGTCAATGAGCCCGTCACAAATAAAGGCCTGCAAGACAGCTGTTCGTAGGGGTAGAGGACAGCGCCCCAGGAGGTTGACTGAAGGAGCACGGCCTAACCCCCCCGTCCCACAGCACTTTCTGAAATGTCGTCAGGCCTAGTACGATAGTCACGTGTTTTGTTCCTCCCCTCCCTTTCTACACCCCTCTCCCTCACCTTTTGTTTTCTCCAACTCTACAAGAAATGTCGTCGGGCCTGGTACAATAGTCGCCTGTCTGTTTCCATTTCCTTCCCACTCTCCCCCTCCCTTCCTTATCTATGTCTTTGCTCTTGCACTATCTGAAACGTTGTCAGGTCGAGTACGATAGTTAATTTCACATCCTTACTGTTCATGGCCTGTAAGAATGTCATTGTATTTTCACTTGTTCCCTCCCTTGCATTGAAGCGCTTTGAAACACATTGTGTATAGGCGCTATATAAATAAACTATCATATCAATCAGGGGCTTGAATTTCTGATGGCCAAGTGCTGGCAGTTAGCTAGCTCTACTGGTTCCCAAGCCCCCCTCTGCCAGAGCCTTTGCTAGGGGGGACTGTGGAAGCTATAGTCCTGGGTCTTTTGGTTGTAGGCCCGGATAGAAGCTCAGGAGATGCAACCAAAAGACCAGCTAGCCCCGAGGCCCCACAGTCCCGACATTAGTGTAGCCCCCAATCTTTTCCAGACCTAGCAACACCCCTGCCTCTGCCTACAGATTAATGTTGGAAGTATGACCTTCTTGTAACATTTCACAAATAACATGCTGTTGGGTGAAAATACAGCCCCAGGGTGACAGAAACTGAGGGGCCATGTTAGGCCCCTATTGTGAGACAGAAGCTGGCTAATGTTAATTTAAATATAAAAGCGAGTACAAAACAGAGATTTCCGACATTAGGCCTAATGAAATGAAAAGAAATGGGCCTCTTTCCACTGTGTTAAAATGGACAGGCACTCAAGTGAAGAGAAATATGCCAGAGAGCTCAACATTACTGAATGTGCCCAGTTCATGGAAAAATAAGACATGTGTGGCTGGAGATGCTGTTTTTTCCTAAAATATGAAAAGTTACAATTTCAATTTAAGAAGACAGATAGCAGGATGTGACATTGACCTCTATACAGCACAATACAGTGATCCAGAAATCCAAAGTGAGGCCAAACCTTTTGCATTTGCTCATAATAAATGACAACTTTTAAAGGGAAAGGTCTATTTCGTTTTGTGTAAAAATGAACAGTAATTCCTTATGTAACTATGGCCTATGTTTGAATAATACCAAACGTGAATGTATATCTGTTTAAATATTGTACTGTAGTTATAAACAGCAGGACTAGATGAAATACAAAAGGTCATTTCAACTAATTGTTCAATTAAAAATGCTAGTCTGTTAGAATTATGTATGCAGCTTGTTTTCCCCACTGAACTGAAAGGTATGTGCCTCTGAAACTTTGACCTCAAGACCTTTGGGCTGGGCCCACCAGGAAAAGCAGGCCTGGTTTAAATGCTAAGAATTACAGAGAATTATATGTTCTCCCATCCTCTTCGTCAACTCATCCTTTGCGCTTAATAATGTCCCAGATAACATCAAAAATGCGTGGATTACACCTTTACTTAAAAAGCCTAATCTCTGTCCCCTCACTGTATCCAATTATAGACCAATCACAAACACACCCTTCTTATTGAAGATTCTGGACAGGGTGGCCTTTAATCAGATTTCCATCTTCTTGGAGCAGAATCATATTTACCATGAATATCATTCTGGGTTTCATATGAACCACAGCACTGTGACTGCCTTGCTGGCTCTTAAGTCCCATCTACTTCATAGGCTGGACGGGGGTCATATATCGCTCCTAATGGTTCTTGATTTGTCAGCAGCTTTTGACCTGGTGGATCATGCCATCTTGTCCACCAGGTTAAAGACGAATGCCAACTTTTTTCAAGCTGCGGTAGACTGGATCAACTCCTTTTCAGAGGGGAGGCAAGTTAGAGTAGCCAGGGATAGTGCTGAAGCCAAACCCACCACGCTCATGTATGGTGCCCCACACACAGCCTGTGTGTCGCCCTGCTTTTATAATATCTATATGATCCCCTTCTTCCAGATGCTGGAAAGAGAAGGGATCATATTTGCAAATTATGCGGACGACACCCAGTGCGTTATCCACTTATCAAGATCCCATGCGGAGGATGAAAGCCGCATTAATTAAATTTATTTAAAAAATCATTATTGGATGGTGGTAAATGGCTTAGCCATTAATAGCTCAAAAACCAAGCTTTTATTAATTGGGTCGGAGAACAAACTCGAGAAGCTAGGACCCAGTTATAAGACATTCTCTATAGATAACTGTAAAATAGATGTCACAAGTAAAGTTAAAACGCTAGGTATTTACTTAGACAAAAATTTGAACATGAAGGCTCAGGTTATTTCCTCGCCATCTTACTTCATCAAGCTGTTCTGCTGCCTCAGACCTTTTGTGTCTAAAACAAATCTGAAGCTCTGGCAAGGGCCATCATCGGATCAAAGATCGATTATTGCTGTAGTCTTTTGGTAGGCCTGCCGTTATCGGATTTCCATAGACTACAGGTCCTACAGAACGGAGCGGTTAGAGTCGTAACATGTCTGGCAAGAAGAGACCATGTGTCGGATGCACGCAAAAGTTTGCATTGGCTGCCTGTTCAGGCTAGGGTCTCTTTTAGGCTACTCCTTATTACACATATATGTGTACATGGAGCTATGCCTACTTATCTCAAAGAAATGATCACCCCTAAGAAAAATACCAGAACTCTCAGATGGGACGAAACAAATACTCTTATTATTCCGCGCTTTAAAACTAAGAAATCAAGGGATGCTGCCTTCACGTCGGCAGCTCTGCAGAAATGGAATTCTCTTTTGTCAACATTGAGGGTCACAGCATCCACTGAGGTTTTTAAGAAAGGGCTGAAAACCGCTCTCTTTTCATAGTTCTCGATTTCTTATGCATTATGACCCTGCTCTTCTCTCACTTGGCCAGGCCCTCGGTCAGTTCTGTTTTGTGTCAGTTTGTTTGAGTTTTGTTGTCAAGCGCCCTTAAGCCTTAGGGTACTGGTGCGCTATATAAATCTCAAACATATACATAAACATATCAGAATTGTGGAGGCTGTAGAAAACAAAGCCAGCAGAAATGACCTTAAGGTCAAACCTCCCCATTAAGCGTCTATTAGCCACGAACAGGAAATTTTGAAGCCACCGAGCGGAGGGTAGAATAATATGAGATAGGCAGATGTCCTAGTCATTTGACAGATGTGAAATGAAATCTAAAAGAAGGTGGGGTCTATTGTGAAATGGAGGGGCACATGTGAAGCATTGGCTGATTCTCATAGGATTACATTTTCCTCAATAATAAGAGAATCGTGTGCCCCAGCTAGCTCATCCTGGACTCATATTTGGGGGGTACCGTGTAAATATGAATTCTGTGTGATGCATAAAATTTGAGTTATGAAGAAAATGATGATTCTGTCCTTATAATTCTCAGGAAATGGAAAGTTGGTGAGGTGATAGAGTGGGAAATTAATGTTTGAATATTGGCGTGTCAGATGTTTTGATGCAGGATCAAATCGAGAAAAAAACAGCAGCTCCTCCCAGGAAGGGTATGCCTAAATATAGAACTCAAAAATATGTATGGGCCAACGTGTATCTGAAAAATTAAGGTTTCTGCCATGTTGTGAGATTTTAAAGACACTGAAAAGGTAAACCCATCTGTCATTTTGGGATGATGAAGCTTTCTCCTCCCTCAGCCTCCATCATCCACACCTCCCAGCTCCTTGTCCTATCAGCAAACAGTGGGCATATTGTGGCGGGGGAGGGAGAGAGCTAGCCCATCCATATCATGCTAATTATGATAATATGAGAGTGTCAGCAGCCCTATAAGAGAACAGTTTTCACTCTGGACTGACTATTCCTGGAGGTGGTCTACTTCTGGACTCTTGCGAGGAAAAACTAGCAGAGGGGCA
This sequence comes from Ambystoma mexicanum, assembly GCF_040938575.1. Classification (NCBI taxonomy): domain Eukaryota; kingdom Metazoa; phylum Chordata; class Amphibia; order Caudata; family Ambystomatidae; genus Ambystoma; species Ambystoma mexicanum. The sequence continues at coordinate 221,085,083 of NC_090925.1, forward strand.
AGGAGAGCTACCAAGGCAATCAGGGTAAACCTTGCCAAGAGAAAAGTTGTTTATCTGGAATGGCCTCAAACCTTGCACAGGAGACAGAGACTGTGAAAGCTAGAAGCTAGCTAGGCCTGCCATTTGAGTAGCCAGAGCAGGACTGGGTGATGGGGATTATGCTTGACCGGAGCCTTTGACCTGTGCTGTCCTCATAGGAGCTGTGCTGTTTCCCTAGATGCCCCATAATCAAGGCCTCCCATGTAAGTAGATTAATCCAAATGTAAACAAAAGTGCAGGGGGAATCGGCTAGCCTTAATCTCCATCTTGCCTAGCTGGTAGGGGGGTGGAAATGGATAGACCCGTGGCACATTTTATTAAATATAACTCAAGTGAATTGCCCCCCAAAAAAACACCCTCTCCGTATAAATTAAATTGTATTGGGAACATCCTGCCTTAATCCTTTCAATTAAATTGTGAGGGAGGGAGGTGAAAATTTGCAGGCACTTAGCACATTTAATAAAAGTAAAATCAATGAATTCCCATATAGATAAATCAAGGGATGAGTGTTGTTAGAGTGTGAAACTAACAATGTTCATGCCCAGTGTGTTAGAGCCGGTATAGACAATAAGTACATGGGTTACTATTTTTCTGAAAGCCTGACTTCTGTACAGAAGGGGGTGTCCTTAATCACTAAAAGAAGTAACCCTAAAACTCTGCCTTTCAAGTGAACGTAGAGTGTGTTAAAACAAATGTTCCCATTCATTTCAAACAAGAATCCCAAAGCATTACATTTCCCTTGTATGAGTGGTGCAAAGCAAAATTTTCCATTTATTCCTGAACCGGAATCCCCAAAGCCTTGCTTTCACTTGATTGTGTGTTGAAAAACGACTTTCCTAGAGAGTTAATTCCTAAACCTTACCTTTCTAATAAAAAGCCAAAATTATGTTTGTGTTTGTATATATGGTTTTTATATAGCGCTTTAATCCAAAGCGCTTTACAGTTTAACAACAAGAATGCCTCAAACATGGAACAGTAGAAGCAATAACAATATACATGAATCAAACCAGAAAAACAGTATGTAGAACAATTTGCATATGAGAAGGAAGAGGAGAGGAGGGGGGTGGGAAAGGAAGGAAGAGGGAGAGAGAATATGGAGTAAGGTGAGTGGTAGGAAGAGAGGAGATCTTAGGAAAGACGGGGGAGATAAAGAGAGTTATGACGGGAAACTAGAGGGAGAGAGAGAAGGCAAAAGGGGGATAAGGTGTCAGGGAGGGGAATGAAGAAGGAGTGATTTCAAGGAGGAGAGGAAGGAGGAATAGGTGGGGATGGAGTGGACAGAAAGAGGTAGGGAGTTCCAGTGTAAAGGGGGAAGGAGCTGAAAGGAGCGGAAACAAGAAGAGGCACAAGGGGGTGGGTGGACAGAAAGTAATAAGAGATCAGCAGAACGAAGGGAGCGAGAGGGGGTGTAAATTGAGAGAAGAGAGGAGAGGTATGGAGGGGAAAGGTCATGAAGAGATTTAAAGACAAGACAAAGGAAGTGAAATTTGAGTTGGGAGTGGAAAGGAAGCCAGCCTAGGTAAGAGAGTGAGTTTGAGATGGAGTCACGGGGAGAGAGAAGGCAGAGGGTATGGATAGCAGAGTGGTAAAGGGATTTTAGGCGGGGAGACCAAAGAAGAGAGAAGAACAGTAGAAAAGGCGAGAAAAGATGAGGTAGGAGATTAAACATTTGGTAGCATGGAAAATGAGAGAAGAACGGACTTTACGAATATTAAAGAGATGGTAGCGACATGCACGAGAAGTAAGGGAGATGTGATGGGTAAAGGAGAGGGAAGAGTCAAAGTAAATGCCTAGATTATGGGCATGGGTGGAAATAGGAAGGTTAGAAGGGGAAAATGAATAGAAGGAGGGGCAATGGGAGAGGAAGTGTGTTAGAGGGAATTAATAAGACTTCAGTCTTGTCAGTGTTAAGAGAGAGATAGTGAGATGACATCCAGCTTTTAATGGCGGTAAAACAGGAAGAGATTTAGATGTAAGTCAGGAGTGAAGGAAGAAAAGGAGAGAAACAGCTGGGTGTCATCAGCGTAGAAATGGTGAGAGATCCTGAAGGACAAGATGATAGGGGCGAGGAGTGAAGTGTAAAGAGAGAATAAGAAGGGACCGAGGACAGAGCCTTGGAGAATGCTGTAGTCCAGAGGGAAGGTTGGGGAGGTACGACCACCCCAAGAGACAGCAAAAGAGCTGTGGGAGAGGTAAGAGGAGAGCCAGTTAAGGACAGAGCCTTTGAAGCCAAAGGAGGAAAGAGTATTGAGAAGTAAGGGGTGATCGACAGTATCAAAGGCAGCAGAGAGGTCAAGGAGGATGAAGATTAAAGATTGCTTAGAGTAGTGAACGGTGAGGAGGGAGTTAAGGACGTAGCTGAGAGCGGACTCAGAGGAGTGTTTGGGGCGGAAGCCAGATTGAGAGGGGGGAAGGATAGAGAGGTTAGTGATAAAGGTTGAGAGCAGAGATTAGGCTAAGCGTTCGAGTATTTTAGAGAGAAAAGATAGAAGTGAAATTGGACAAAAGTTGGAAGCAAGAAGGGGATTAGCAGAAGGTGTCTTCAGGATAGGGATAATAGTGGCGTGCTTGAAGGCAGTAGGGAAGGTGGACAAGGAGAGACAAGTATTGAAGAAGGAGGTTAGATAAGGAATGAGAAGGGTTGGGATGGGATCAGAAGGGACGGCAGTAGGCTGGGATTTAATTAGGAGGAGAGATGTCAGAGAGAGTGATTGGAGAAAATTCAGACATGCAAGCAGAGGGGGAGTGGAAGGAGGGAGGGGAAGGGGAACAGGAAGGAGAAGTTAATTTTTTGGCAAACAGAAAGAATTTTAGCAGAGCAAAGTCAGAAGGGGAGAGTGGAAATGTAGAAGCGAGGTCAGGTTGGGAGGAGAGAGGAGACGAGAGAGAGTTTGAACTGTTCCTACTCTATTTCTACTCCCTGTACCTTGCCTTCAAATTAAGGGGTCATTGACAACGGATGCCTGGGGGTTGCTGGGAGAAAAGAGCCTGGTAACAAACTAAGCAAGAAATCTGATGTAAAGGATGACTGCCCACCTCTAACATGTTACCTGTGTGTTGTAATATCTGAAACTCCATTAGAAATATGTGTCAGTCAATTGGTGCAGGTAATTTGAAATTGTGATATTGTGTAGTGCCACGGCGTTGGTGGCTGATGTTTTGTTGACTGTTCTATTACTCTTTGAAAAAACTTAAATAATACACCGGCCTGGTTCCTAGCTCATTGGCGGTAAAGAGGGCATTTGCTGAATGGTACTATATAGGTTGGAGGCCTCACTAAAGTTAAACCTGCAAAGCACTTTGTTGTACACCACCTGGCTTGGGGGTTGGGGGGGGGGAAGAACTGCTTAAGTTGAGAGTGACTGCCCAATAAATTGTGACAATTCAAAACGTGATTTGGTCGTGAATTATCAAGAAAGCTATGCCAAGAAATGCCTGCTAACCAGTGTATGAGCGGAGCAGCGTGGAGACACAAGGGTTTAGGGAATGTGTATATTTGCCTCAACCCAAGGCGAGGCACCTGCCACACATTGCTTTCACTGTTACATTGACACTGCTGGCTCATGTGCCAGCTGCAAGCAAAGACATGCCTTGTGACCTAGGGGTGTAGGCCAGGCTGCTCGCATTGGTGGCAGTGCCAAGACTGATTTGCATGCAATGGTATGGAAGGCTGCCCACAGAAAGGTCGGCGGTTATGGCGGATTCAAAGCCTGCCCTCTCTCACTTTTGGGTTTTCGATTGTATGCTCAGACATGGGTCCATTACATTCCATGCTTATGGAATCAAGCTGCACCTCATTGATTGCCTACACATGCCTGAAACACGTCTACGGTTGCTTGTGTTGCCATGCAGAGATGACATGGCCTGGCAGCTCTCACTCAACTCTTCCCTTGCAGGACCAATAATTATTGGATGCAATGTTTCTGCCTGTGATTAATATTAATTTTAATATCTTCCACCAATCACTTATTCATTTTGAAAGAAAGTGCTTTAACAAGAGGCCTCGCCAGCGCAACTTCCTCAGGCGCTTGCCTCTGATGTCACTTCCCATAATATTGCCTGGGTCAAAGGTTGTGACAAATAGAGCCACCTATTTGTTACTTCAAGTCTTGCCACACCAGGAGGGAGCCACCAGGCATTAGTGGAGGGATCGATTGCGCTGTATAGGTATCTACTGGTTGGCGCTTTCCAGCGTTTTGCAAGGAAATTGAATGACGTGGCCCACAAACGTGAAACCCAGTCTACAGTTAGAACAGGCAGGGTGGAAATGCCCCAGTCTACAGTTAGAAGATGCAGAGTAGGAAATGGGCTGGAAAGTAGGCAAACCTTGGCTTGCTGGTATGTCATTCCATTTCAAGCCCCGATAACCGGTGGGTCAGACCCTTCCAAGCAGCTTTAAAGTCCCCCTCTTCCCCAGCACGTCAGCTGGGGGCATCAAGAGTGGGGTAATTTTTCTGAAAATGTTGGGGGGGACATGACATCTGAAGAAAAGGTGCCCCAGCCAAATGAATGGGGACAAAATGGTGTGCCATGAAAGTTGGGGGGGACAAACACCCCCGCCCCCCCTAAAATTACACCCATGCATCAAAGAGTAATGGAGGCTGAGCGATATAAATAAAGTAACTACTGGGGTCGCACACTTATTCGTGGTGCTATATTGCTGGTGTTGTAGCGGAGGCTGTCTCCCATGCCTGGGAAGGGGGCATGTCTCAGCCCTTACCCTGACTGAAGTCTGGGTCTGGGGTTGATGACTGGACTGGGGCTGAGTGCGGCTGGCTGGTGGTGTGGAAAGGGGGGCGCTCCACCTCTGGCTCCCCTTCGCATGTCAGAGAGAAGACAGGAATCTCTCCCTACTTACGGGTTCCTGTCTGCATAGAGCGCGTGAAGACGGAGTATCAAATCTATTATAACTGGAGGGTAAGCTCATGAACAAGTGGAAGGACTTGGGAGCTAATAATACTTGAAACAAGTGGGGAGGCGTCCTGCCACTTACTTTAGGCCCATTTACCTATATGGTAAAGGCTGAATTTCTTTGCATGCTAGTTATGACAGAGGTTATATTATTTAGCTGACTGTCATAGGTTTTCTAAAAAGATGAGCAAGAGATAGACCCTTATGGAAATGCATCATAGCATACTTTTATTATTCTGCTAGTGCTAGAAGGTACACAACATATTTTATGCTTATAACGTTTTTTTCAAAAATATATATTGAAGATGCTATTTCATAATATGCATCTTAAATCAGAATACATTCATTTTGTTTTACAAATGCATTGAAAAAAAGAAAGAGTGAATGACAAATATGGTTGTGACAAACATTTAACAAATGCACTAAAAAAGTGTAACAAATGTGATATACAGAATCACCATTAATATTGTTTGTTCGTGTCTTGAATAGAACATATATACAAGACTGTATGGTGTTTGTAGGCTCTAGAGGAGACAGGGACGTAGTCGTTGGTCAACGTCAGGAATCAAACCAGAAGAGGAGGTGGAAATTACTCAAATGAGTACGTTTTCCGTTGTCGGCGGAAACTGGCAGAGTTTGTTTCGTGTCTCAAGGTCAGAGGTATTGAGTTCCAGAGCCGCTGAAGTAACTGGGAAGGAATTTCCAAAGCCCTTTACTCGCTTGAAATTTGCTTGAGTCACAAGGGCCTGTTTTGAGGAGTGAAGGGCTCTTACAGGAAGGAAAGGCACCACCATATTTTTGAGGTATACAGGGGCGAGACCACAGAGGCATCTGTGGATGAGCATGGCCACTTTGAATTGTATATGTGCAAGAATTAGCAGCCAATGGAGGCATTTATGACTACTAGAGATGTGATCTTTCATAGATTTTCCTTTAACAATTGGCACAGGATCGTTCTGGGAAATTTGTAATTTTGCCAAACATTTCTTGCTTGCGTCAAGAGGCAAGGCATTACAGTCATCTAGGTATGAAAGAATAGTGGCACGAGCAAGAGAGGCGCAATTGGTTTCTGAGAGAAACGGGCGAATGTTTCTGAGTAAGTAAAGGTGGTACGAGCAGGATCTGGAGGTCCGGCTGGCACAGGCATCGACACTAATAGACAAATCCAGATAGGAGCCTAGGGTCTTTATTTTTCCGTGGCGGGATATCACAGTCGTGAATAGCTAAAGACTAATAATCAGATTGCAGCTTGCCTCTTACATGGGGGAGATCAAAACACAAAAGCTCGGTCTTACTGCCATTTAGACACATCCAGTGATGGTTCATCCAAGGCTCAATCTGAGCATAGGTGTATTTAAGTGTATCAAGTGTTGCTTGTATTTCCCAAAAGGTTCCAGAACTACCTTGGTGTCATCAGCATAGTTCGTAAAGACAATGCCTCATCACGACTTTGGCGGTAACCCTTAAATCCGGCAGTCGCGCTATTACCGCCGGATTTAAGGGTCCGCCAAATCAGGACTTCGGCGGGTTTCGCCCCAGCTCTTGGCTGGGGGAAATCCGCCGAAAATTTGCATTATTACCGCCGGCGGAGAGCACAAATTTTCCTCATTGAGCCCAATGGGGAATGGGGCATTCCCAAATAGAATCAATCGGGAATGGGGAATTACATTACCGCCGAATTCGTGATCTGGCGCTATTAGCGCCGGGGAGTTCGGCGGCAGGGCTAATACCATCGGCAGTAATACCACCGGCGTTACCGCCAAAGTCGTGATCAGGCCCAATGTCATTCTTTTCCAGGACATTACAGAGGGGCCCGATGTAAAGATTAAAAGGAAGTGGAGACATGCAGGCCCCCTGAGGAACACCACATGTTATAGGTAATGGGGAGAAATAGCTTCACCCCAAAATACTCTCGCTACTCATTGGGATAGAAATGACTGAATCCAAGTTAGAGTCGGTATAGACCAACGTTTCTCAAGGTGGAAAGGAGACATTTGTGGTTCAAAAGATCAAAAGCGGCTGACAGGTGCAATAGGAGCAGAAGGCCTGCATTTCCTTTGTCTGTAATATCAAGCATATGCGACAGTAGGTCGATAAGGGCTGTTTCAGTACTGTGAACAGCTCTAAAGCCTGATTGCCTAGGATGTAAAATCCCAATATTTTTGATAAATACTTGATATTGAGTGGTTGCAATATTATGCTAAATGTTTTGCAAAAAGTTGCAGTTGGTAATTGGTATTAAGTTGTTGTCAAGTCATGTGAATGAGAATGAAGTTTGAGTGAATGTTCTGGGTGTATGTGTGAAGGAAGTACACTGAATGTTATGGGTGCATGGCACGTGTGAGTGAATGTGAGAAAAGGTGTATGGTTGAGTGACCGATGGGTGAATGGGTATGAAAGTGCATGCGTGCAGGGCCCTGGGGATCCCAGTGGATAGGCATGACATTTTTACTGGGCATGCATGATATAAAGCAAGCATGTTAAGTGTTAGTATGTGGATAGACTGGCATTTTAGTGTAACCAGTCTAGTCATTTCTTACTGTGGCATGACGTGTTTTACAGAGCATCTATGATAAAGCAAGAATTATACTTGTTACTACATGGCTAGGCTGGCATTTTTATGCAGCCAGTCTAGCTATAATATCTTACTGTGGCGTCTGTCCAGACTGACCTACATAGGTGCAGCTAGTTTGGACATTTTCTTACTGTGGCAAGCATTTTTAATGGAAAAGCTAAAAGTTGTACGTTTGTATGTGGGGCTACTGGCATATATTCGGACATGATTTCTTACAGTATCTTTACTGGCATTAACTGCAAAGCAAACATGAGCATGTTCTTATATGAGAATACTGGCATATATAAGTGCAGCTAGAATTGAAATGTATGAGTACAGTCAGTGTGAACATGTTTTTTATACTGGCATATTTTGTGGGGAAGGGCATCAGGGAAATGCATTGGGAAATGATCATGTGCACTTTTGGGGACTTGTAGCTAATTGATTTTTTCATGAGTTACTCGTCAAAACTGATTGCAAACTATCTAACTTTCACCCAGAAAGTGTGCTGTAAAATGCCCCATTGCACCTCCTTTGGTTGGTTCAGGCTCCATGACCAAACTCAGTTGGTCTTGCATATCTGTAGCAAATATGTACGCCCCGCTAATTACAATATTCACTAGCCATCACTCGTGGTTCGCACATTTAAGATTTGATTAAAAAACATACTTACTTCTTTTACCTAGTGTAGTGCGTGGCGTGACACTGCAGTAGCATGATCATCATGGGCATTGTGCAAGTGTGATGCTTCAGGCCAGCCCAGAGTGTGGCACAGCCCCTGCTTTGTTGAGGAGCTTGCCCTCCCACCCCCGCCCCAGAAGGGCTTGCAGGGGAGCACCCACATTTAGTTTTGTGCCACTGCAAAATGTTCTTGACCAGATATAGTGTGGTGTGACTGGGCTGGGGTTCCGCCCCCCCCCCCCCCCCCGCGCACGCTTTAGTCCCTCCCATATAACCCTCCATCCTCCAACAAGAAGGGGGGGTTCCACAGGGTACATTTTTTCCATGTCTAGCACTGACAGCTTGTGATGTTCAGTATAGCCCCACGAATGAGTGGGAGAGCCCATTAGTTACTTAATTTACATTGCTCTGCAGCCATTACTCTTTGAAGCCCCATGGCTGAAGTGCCGGGGAAGGGAGGCGCTTGCAAGCAGGCTGGCAGGGTCTGACCCATCAGGGTCCATCTCGAAGCACGGTTGTAGGCGCCAAGCGGAGGAGTCCGAGTGGCTGGTGCGGCCAAAAAAGCTCCCACACACTGAGCTACAAGAATGGGGAGTCTATGAAAGGTGGGCTTGCATGCCATTTCCAGAGATATTGTCTGGGTCCAGGACCTGTTTTAGGGCAGGGGCACCCGGGCGACCTCCCCGGGCGCCATTAGCTTCCCGCTGTGCCAGCTCTTTACAGTCTCTCCCCCGAGCTAGTGTAGTGGGAGAAGGCGCGGCCGTCCTATTGAACCTAAATGGCCCGCTCTCGCGAGCAGAGTGCATTAAATAATAGTGTGCTGCAGCGCGTATTGAAAAAAAGTTGTTTTGCTACCCACTGCGGCCTCTAAGGCCGGCCCTGTCTTGGTCACCTCCTCACAACTGGCGCCGGCCAGGCATGCTTTTGAGAGATAGCTCAGAGAATGGGCATGTTATATTTGAAACAAACCGCTGCACTCACCAATCACGCCGCTGCCTTTCTCCTGGGACGGCGCGCTGTCACTGGCTGCTGGGGCACTGGTGTGGAAACAACTGAACGGCTCCTGTGATTGGTCGGCGGGTCCTGCTGCACCTCTACTGCCCGATAGGGACAGTGGGCATTCCGTGGGCACAGCCTCGACTGGGCAAACAAGGTTTCCCTGTGCAGAACAGAGAGGAGGAAAGGAATCAGTGAAGCGGTAGGCGGGATAAATGCAGTAAAAGAGGGAGAGGGAAGGAGTATGTAAAGGAGAAGGAAGGAGAGAATACGGTATAAGAGACAGAGACAGAAAGAGAGAGAGAAGGCGAGAGAGAAGGAGAGAGAAGGAGAGAGAGAGAGAGAGAGAGAGAAGGCGAGAGAAGAGAGAGAGAGAGAAGGAGAGAGAAGGAGAGAGAGAGAGAGAAGGCGAGAGAAGGAAAGAGAGAGAGAGAGAAGGAAAGAGAGAGAGAGAAGGAGAGAGAGAGAAGGAGAGAGAGAGAGAAGGAGAGAGAGAGAGAAGGCGAGAGAGAAGGAGAGAGAGAAGGAGAGGGAGAGAGAGAGAGAAGGAGAGCGAGAGAGAAGGAGAGAGAGAGAGAGAGAGAGAGAGAAGGAGAGAGAGAGAAGGAGAGAGAGAGAGAGAGAGAAGGAGAGAGAGAGAGAGAGAGAAGGAGAGAGAAGGAGAGAGAGAGAGAGAGAGAGAGAGAGAGAAGGCGAGAGAGAAGGAGAGAGAGAGAGATATGAAGAGTTGTGGAACAGCATTCCAGCTCTCACCTGTGGGTGCTGGGCACAGGAGCGGAAGACTGAAATGCAAGAAACGTGGCGCCATCAGTATGTATACCATAATTGCCTAGTTATGTTTATTTATATACATTTAGCCCAATAATAGTTTTGCAATTATTCTGATTATTTTATGAAAAGAGCATATCATACTTTTCATTTTTATACAATAGGATGTTAAAGTGGACGTCTCACCATAAGTCAAATAGATGACACGTCACACACCTTTTCCTGCCTCTCCAGCTCCTAGGCCTGGCATCAGGACCTTTAAACTTTATAAACTGAAAGGGGCGTGTGGGTCTCTGCACCTTTGGGGAGTCCCTGTGAGCTGTGACCCTGAAAAGGTAAGCTTAATAGCTTTTGTAAGTGGTCCTTTAGGGTTTCAGGTACATGAGTGCTGTCTTTCTTTGTTCTGCTGTGCAGAGGCCAATGCCCATGTCCTGCCATCATCTTCAGCTACTGCCCCCGCCCTCTGTTGCTCTCTGTAGGATTGTGTCACAGAAGGAAGGTGCACTATGTGGCAGGCATATGGAGATCTTCCCTAAGGAAGCAGCACTCTTCACAGACTAAAGGCGGTGTCGCTTTAAATATGTGTTTCCTGCCCAAGACATGCCTCTTTCAAAGGTGATAACCGATGACAGACCCGTATTAACCTGTACTCTCAGGACCACTGCACACTGTTTTCCTATTACAGCTGATTGTTTGTCATGGGGGTCACGTACAGTTAATTTGACAGATGAGTGGTTGCATTAGACCTGTCATCATAACCCCCCCATGCAGAAATAAAATTACAGACTTGCTAGGAAAGGTGTATCTTACATGTGACAAACCACGTGCCATTTGGGATGTGCACAGGGAAGCTCAGGCCTATTAAATCGGGCCCCAGGCCATTACCACCCGTTACGGCCCGGGTTCCTTGTCATTATGGCCATATTGATGCATCACATTCATGGATTTCTTTCAAATGAACCGAGGGATTGGAACCTGCCTTCCTGTCTTCAAGCAAACAATACCAACGCCGGGTTAGCCCTTTCTTTGGTCCATGTTGGCTTCTGCTCTGCACTTGGATCTGAGCTGGTTCTGCACCTCTTCACTCGGTATTTTAAAGGTATACGTTGAGATAGTTATTAATCCTGTCTGGTAAGTGTTAGGAAAGATTTCGTAATTGTAGGTAATTTTCCTTCCATGTGGCAACCCCTAAACTTTTTGCTGTTGTTTTTCACCTTGTTCTTGACTTTGCCAGAGAAGTGCAGCCTTCTGCCGCACTCCTCTGGGCTTTCGCTCTTTTCTTACGGGGAAACTGACATGCCCTTAAGACAGTCAGTACCGGGGAACGCTGTTTCCCGTAGTTTCTTTTATCATGTTGCGGCTTTAGTGCAACATGACACAAGAGGGCACTGTAAGCTAAGTTACAGCTCTCTTGGGTCTCTAGCCTTCTACAGGCCCTAGATACTCTTTTAGGATGGTATTTGATCGGTGCAAGTCATTCAGGGACTGGAATGGTGGCAGCGATCGTTTTATTTTGAGCTCCTTTTGGCGTTCTGAGCACGTTTTTCGCGCTGAACCCAAAATGGTGGCCTGGCTCCCAAAATGGCCAGACCACGAGGCTCCTTTGTCCTGTCCACTGACCGTCTTGCTCCCTTCACCTTCCCCAGGTCGGGCGACCCGGGGCCTTCCTTATTTGGGCATGTACTTTCCCGCGAAACGTGGTTGCTTTCGCGGGCTTCTACATGTCGTTTGTGTGCCTCCAGGGTGTGGGCTGGGATGTCTGGTCCCAATACACATCCTGGGTGCCAGAGAGTCTAGGGTGGTGTGAATGCCTGGGACCACCGTGGTCCGTGATTGGTCCACGTATGGTATGTGTGTTGATGAGCGGATCTCCCATTGGCTCCCCTCCGTTTTGGCGCGAAGGGAACCGTGGATAAGAGGGAGCTGGAAACACCACTACCATGTCGATCTCCTGAGTTCTCACGAACGAAGGAATACAGGAGCCAAGTATCCTGCAACCAAGAGGCTGGACCGAGGAATCGCTGGTGACCCGCTGAAGGAATCCTCCTTTGCACTGCTGTCGTCCTGTGAAGCCCTTTCCTCCTTGGATCGAACCAGAAGGCCTGTACTGGTGCTTCGACCTTTGGAATAGCAGGAACAGCTATTCCCGGCGACTTCATCATCTCCTGCCAAGTAAGCCTTCGGAAGTGTCTCTGGGCCATCCAGTTGACTGACCAGCTTACAAGGGAGTCCTGCTCTGTAACCGCCGCCAGGTTGTGTTGTATTTCGAGTCCTGGTCACTCTCCCACGCTTCGTACGCTTGGCGTTCCCAAGTCTGAAGGGAGGAGTGTACATTTGGCTTGAATACACACGGCCACTCCGTTGTCCTGCTGCGGCAACAAACTGTGCTGGTTTCGTCGATTGGGACGTCTTTTTGCTCTACACGACTACGAGGCGTTCCCTGCTCTTCTGAACCTGCCAGCTGCTGAAACTAACGTGGAGAAGCCTGGGTCTGCTTGCTTCGGGGACCGGTGAGTAGTTTAGCTAGGATCTGGTCGCCCTCCTGCAGTATCCCATTGCTTTTCCCTGCTGTGTAAAAAAAGCACCCTTTTGGCCGTACTCGCGCTCTGCTTCTGCCCGCTGTGGAGGCTGCGCTTGAGTTGCGGAACCTGTTCTCCTTCTGCTGTGCACTAACCCGAACTGCCTGACTTCCTCCGAAGAGCTTCCCCTTTTGCCCGTTGGCACCGGCGTGGCAGGTACTTTGAGCACAAGGCTCCACTCTTCGCAGGGCTCGGACTTCCATCTAGTTAGGTGGCTCTGAAGGCGAACTGAGTCTAAAGCGTTATCGCACTGCCTGTTTTCCTTCCCTGGCAGGTGGACTACACATTTCGTGCTTATAATGCTTAAGACTGTCGTATTTGTATATATATTGTGTTGATATGGTATGTGTTGGTTTAATATTGTGATATTGTGATTTTCTCGCTACGGTCATTGTTTTAAAGTCCTTAAAATAAATGTGTATCTATTTTTGATATAACAACTGTTTGGAGTAGTTTGTAAGCGCTCTTGCTTTGTGTGCTCATTGCGGGCTTTCAGTCACCCTCACCCCTCTTGAGACCTAGTCTTGACCGCCGCGATCGCTACCTTGATTGGTCTGGCTCGTCCAGAGGTTACCCTGTTCCAAGTAATTAGGTTGTCCTTCTGAACTTCTGCGCCACCAGGACAGAGTTCAGAAATCCGTCTTAACAAATTGGTGTACAGCGGTTGGATACGACTGAAGGTATCCAGTGTTGCGCTCGAACTAAGGCATTTCAGGTTATTCCAACCAGTACACGTAGTGAATTGTTGTAGTATAACTTTAAAAAGGCCATAGTCCTATCAAACAGTATGGAAGCAAATACCTTGTTAACTTTAAATGCTTCCAAATCAGAAACGCTGAAAAAGATGTGTGCGGAGAGAGGTGTTTCCTCTCAAGGCACAAAATTGGAAATGATCCAGAGAATCGTGGCGTGGCAAGAAGCGCAGCTTGACGCTATAACTTCCGAGGACAGTGCAGAAGGTGGTGGGGCTGCTCTCACTGGTAGAACCGACGGTTCTGCCGCTGCACTGATCCATCGCGACCACGAGGACAGGGAGGACGAGATGTCTAATGTTTCCTCTGCCAGTGTTGATGGGGATGCTATGCTTGAATTCAAGAAGCAAGAGCTGCGGTTTAGGCAGCAGGAGCTTGAATTCAGCATAGCAAAACTAAAAATCAAACAGGCAGAAAAACAAAAAGACAGGGATCACCAGTTGGAACTGGCCAAGCTTCAGGTTGCAAATGGGTCCAAGGGTCCTGGACATGGGTCTGGGGCTTCCTCTCATCCACGGTTTCCGAAAGATCTGCTCAGTGTGTATGAAGAAAGGAATGACATTATGGACTGGCTGAATGCGTTTGAGTATGCATGCGAAGTTCAAGAAGTTGACAATGCTGATAAGATTGCGTGGTTGCTCAGTAGACTGCCCCATTCTGGCTGCAGTGCCATTATGGAAATGTCGAAGGCTGAGCGGGCTGATTTCGCAATGTTAAAGCAAACTCTCATTTTAAAGTTTGGGAAGACTCCGGCCCAATATTTAAAGCGTTTTCGAGAGTATAAGAAAAAGGAAGGTGGTACTTGGGTATCTTATGTCGCTGAATCTTTGAAAAACTTAATTGGCTGGGTCGAAGGTTATAAGGTTTCTACCTTCGAAGGCATGATAAATCTTGTCCTGCTGGAACATATTTTTGCTTCTTCTTCCCCGGAGCTTAAGCAGCATTTGGCCGATTCGAAGGAGATAGATCCTAAGAAGCTGGCCATTGCAGCAGACTTATGGGTGTCACATCGAGTGTCCCATAAGGACAAAACTCATCCTGGTAAGCAGGAGGAAGGGAAAAAGTCCAAAGATATGGAGGGTGGGGAATCTGCTAAATCTTCTTCCCATAAGGGCCACAAAAAGAAAAACAAGGGTAAGACACAAGAGAACTCACAGGGTAGTGGAGGTTCGCCTCCGAAACAGAACTCTGGTTACAATAAGCCTCCCTACGTAAACAGACCCACTGGGGCTTGTTTTTCTTGTGGAGCAACTGACCACGTGAAGGGGGATCCCCGTTGTAAGGTTAGACCTTTGGGGGTCCACTCCGCTAATCTGGCCTTCTCCTCCTACGAGGAAGAAGAGATTACAGGAGCATCCTTCTCCTCAGACTCATTTCCCAGCGGAATAGAGGCTGAGGTAGTTTTAGTGTCCCTGGGTTCCTGGGAGCCTAAAGTCGCAGAGGCTTATGCTAGGATTCCGGATAATACCAAGCACTACTTTAAAGACAGTGTGCTGATCAATGGAGTGGATACTCCAGCTCTTAGGGATAGTGGGTGCAGTCGCACTGTAGTGGATTCTACCTTGGTAGACTCAGAGGAAGTTGCCAGAGCTACTCTGATGCCCACTAAGTTGGCTGACGGCCCCCTCCGTATGTATCCAGTAATACCTGTAAATCTTACTTTAAATGGTACAGCAGTCAGGATTCCAGTGAGCATTCAGAGAAACGTCCCGGGAAAGGTCTTGTTGGGTAATGATCTCAGAGCTTTGGGGCTCGTAGGAGACACTTCCGAAAGACCCTACACACGGTCTCAAGCACGGGCAGCATTGGCCAAGTCCAATACGCCGCCCCAGCCGAAGGGGAAACCCAAGGCGAAAGGAGTCTACAAGTCAAGACGAGGGAAAGAGAATATTCCCCCGAGCTCGCCTACCACTGCGGTGGAGGAAGTTGGTCAATCGCACGGGCCTGACGAGGAGGTGGCGATGCCTGAAGTATTCGACCCCAACGATCATCCTGAACTAAAAGACTTGTTAGTTGAAGGAGGTCCTGATAGGGACGAATTCAGGAAAGGCCAACGTGAGTGCCCATCTCTGGAAGGCCTAAGGAGAAAGGAGACAGGCCTGCTCCCAGCTTGAGGGTGAACCTCCTGGGAAGCATAGGATTTATTGGGAAGGTGGACTCCTGTATAGTGAGCCCACAGAGTCTACAGAAGGAGACCATAGGAGGTTGGTGGTTCCCCTTGCTGTTAGGCCCTTCCTCCTGCAGTTGGCGCATGAAGTTCCCCTTGCTGGTCACCTTGGTATGAAGAGGACCAAGCAAAGGTTATCCATGCACTTCTACTGGCCCAAGATGGGGGTGCAAGTAGAAAGTCACTGCAGGAGTTGTGCCTCCTGCCAGTTGTCTGGTAAGGTTGGCGCGACAATCCAAGCTCCGTTGGTACCGCTCCCAGTTGTGGGGGTACCATTTGAAAGGGTAGAGATCGACATCGTTGGTCCCCTTGACCCGCAAACATCCTCGGGCAATAGGTTTATCCTGGTGCTGGTCGACCATGCAACCAGGTATCCTGAGGCAATCCCATTGAAAACTGTAACTGCCAAGTCAGTTGCAAAAGCTTTACTCGGCATATTTACTAGGGTTGGATTCCCTAAAGAAGTTGTGTCAGATCATGGCAGCAACTTTATGTCGAAGTATAGGCAGGCTATGTGGAAAGAATGTGGGGTCACCTACAGGTTCTCTTCTGCATACCACCCCCAGACCAATGGTCTGGGGGGGCGTTTCGACAGGACGTTAACAAGCATGATTGGGGCTCTGGAGGAGCCTCAGAGAAGAAAATGGGATCTTCTTGTTTCATGCTTACTGTTTGCCTACCGAGAGGTACCACAGGAGGGTGTTGGCTTCAGCCCCTTCGAACTTCTGTTCGGTCATCCCGTACGGGGACCCTTAGCCATTGTCAAGGAGGGATGGGAGATGCCCACTCCCCCTGTTACTACCAATGTAGTTGATTATGTGCTAGGGCTCAGAAAACGGATGGTACTTCTGATGGGCTTGGCTAGTGATAAATTGAAGGCAGGGCAAGCGTTGGTGAAACCTTGGTACGACCAGAAAGCTTCCCTCATCAACTTTACACCTGGTCAGCAAGTCCTGATCATGAATCCAATAAGGCCTCGAGCTTTACAGGACAAATGGTCAGGCCCTTACACAGTGGTGGAGCCCCTGGGTGAGGTGAACTATTTAGTGGACCTTGGAAGGCCTGGACAGGCTCCAAAAGTGTTTCCCGTGAATAGGCTGAAGGCTTTCGTCCCAAGCGGCGAAATCGCAGCACTGCTATTTGCTTCAGACGTTGAGGAAGAGGAGTCTGAACCTCTCCCCGACCTGTTCAAAAGCAGTCCTTCAGAAAGCTCTTTTGAGGGTGTCCGAGTGGCCCCTCACCAAAATGGACAAGGCTCAGTGGTTTACCTTGGACATGAAGTAGGTGGAGGGAGGAGACAGCCTCTATCCAGTAAGGTACCAGCGGTACAAGACTGGCCTACCCCCACTACGCAAACCCAAGTGAGAGCCTTTTTAGGACTCACAGGGTATTACCGCAATTTTGTGGCAGACTATGGCACCATAGCTGCTCCTCTGACTGCCCTCACAACTCCGAAGAAACCCAAGAAGGTAACTTGGACCGACGAGTGTGAGAAGGCCTTCAATGGCTTAAAAGACTCCTTGTGCCAGGCCCCTGTGCTCAGGGCCCCTGATTATCAAAGACCTTTTATCGTGCAGACGGATGCCTCTGACACTGGGATAGGAGCTGTACTATCACAAGTAGATGAGAAGGGTAAGGAACACCCTATCGGTTTTATTAGTCGCCAGCTTAAGGACAGAGAGCTCAGATGGTCCACGGTAGAGAAAGAATGTTTCTCTGTTGTGTGGGCCCTAAGGAAGCTGAGGCCCTACCTCTATGGGACCCACTTCACTGTGCAGACTGACCATAAGCCGTTAAAGTGGCTAATGAACATGAAGGGGGAGAATCCAAAGTTGCTTAGGTGGTCCATAAGTCTACAAGGCTTCGACTTCACTATTGAGGATAGGCCAGGTGCCCAACATAGCAATGCTGATGGGTTGTCCAGAATGTTTAACCGACCTGAACAAGAGACTCATCCAGGGGTGGATTAGTTCCCCCTGTCCATAGTCTGGGAGGGGCGAGTGTTAGGAAAGATTTCGTAATTGTAGGTAATTTTCCTTCCATGTGGCAACCCCTAAACTTTTTGCTGTTGTTTTTCACCTTGTTCTTGACTTTGCCAGAGAAGTGCAGCCTTCTGCCGCACTCCTCTGGGCTTTCGCTCTTTTCTTACGGGGAAACTGACATGCCCTTAAGACAGTCAGTACCGGGGAACGCTGTTTCCCGTAGTTTTTTTTATCATGTTGCGGCTTTAGTGCAACATGACACAAGAGGGCACTGTAAGCTAAGTCACAGCTCTCTTGGGTCTCTAGCCTTCTACAGGCCCTAGATACTCTTTTAGGATGGTATTTGATCGGTGCAAATCATTCAGGGACTGGAATGGTGGCAGCGATCGTTTTATTTTGAGCTCCTTTTGGCGTTCTGAGCACGTTTTTCGCGCTGAACCCAAAATGGTGGCCTGGCTCCCAAAATGGCCAGACCATGAGGCTCCTTTGTCCTGTCCACTGACCGTCTTGCTCCCTTCACCTTCCCCAGGTCGGGCGACCCGGGGCCTTCCTTATTTGGGCATGTACTTTCCCGCGAAACGTGGTTGCTTTCGCGGGCTTCTACATGTCGTTTGTGTGCCTCCAGGGTGTGGGCTGGGATGTCTGGTCCCAATACACATCCTGGGTGCCAGAGAGTCTAGGGTGGTGTGAATGCCTGGGACCACCGTGGTCCGTGATTGGTCCACGTATGGTATGTGTGTTGATGAGCGGATCTCCCATTGGCTCCCCTCCGTTTTGGCGCGAAGGGAACCGTGGATAAGAGGGAGGTGGAAACACCACTACCATGTCGATCTCCTGAGTTCTCACGAACGAAGGAATACAGGAGCCAAGTATCCTGCAACCAAGAGGCTGGACCGAGGAATCGCTGGTGACCCGCTGAAGGAATCCTCCTTTGCACTGCTGTCGTCCTGTGAAGCCCTTTCCTCCTTGGATCGAACCAGAAGGCCTGTACTGGTGCTTCGACCTTTGGAATAGCAGGAACAGCTATTCCCGGCGACTTCATCATCTCCTGCCAAGTAAGCCTTCGGAAGTGTCTCTGGGCCATCCAGTTGACTGACCAGCTTACAAGGGAGTCCTGCTCTGTAACCGCCGCCAGGTTGTGTTGTATTTCGAGTCCTGGTCACTCTCCCACGCTTCGTACGCTTGGCGTTCCCAAGTCTGAAGGGAGGAGTGTACATTTGGCTTGAATACACACGGCCGCTCCGTTGTCCTGCTGCGGCAACAAACTGTGCTGGTTTCGTCGATTGGGACGTCTTTTTGCTCTACACGACTACGAGGCGTTCCCTGCTCTTCTGAACCTGCCAGCTGCTGAAACTAACGTGGAGAAGCCTGGGTCTGCTTGCTTCGGGGACCGGTGAGTAGTTTAGCTAGGATCTGGTCGCCCTCCTGCAGTATCCCATTGCTTTTCCCTGCTGTGTAAAAACAGCACCCTTTTGGCCGTACTCGCGCTCTGCTTCTGCCCGCTGTGGAGGCTGCGCTTGAGTTGCGGAACCTGTTCTCCTTCTGCTGTGCACTAACCCGAACTGCCTGACTTCCTCCAAAGAGCTTCCCCTTTTGCCCGTTGGCACCGGCGTGGCAGGTACTTTGAGCACAAGGCTCCACTCTTCGCAGGGCTCGGACTTCCATCTAGTTAGGTGCCTCTGAAGGCGAACTGAGTCTAAAGCGTTATCGCACTGCCTGTTTTCCTTCCCTGGCAGGTGGACTACACATTTCGTGCTTATAATGCTTAAGACTGTCGTATTTGTATATATATTGTGTTGATATGGTATGTGTTGGTTTAATATTGTGATATTGTGATTTTCTCGCTACGGTCATTGTTTTAAAGGCCTTAAAATAAATGTGTATCTATTTTTGATATAACAACTGTTTGGAGTAGTTTGTAAGCGCTCTTGCTTTGTGTGCTCATTGCGGGCTTTCAGTCACCCTCACCCCTCTTGAGACCTAGTCTTGACCGCCGCGATCGCTACCTTGAATGGTCTGGCTCGTCCAGAGGTTACCCTGTTCCAAGTAATTAGGTTGGCCTTCTGAACTTCTGCGCCACCAGGACAGAGTTCAGAAATCCGTCTTAACAGTAAGTCATATATCGCATTCCTAAATGCCATAATTAGTTGTGCGTTGCCAAGATAAACTGGCGTGTCTCCTTGTTGCTTCATTGAAGAAGAAAGAAAAACACCTGGGACCCGGCTTGCTTGTTGCTTCATCAGTGCCACATGCAATCCATGTTGGGATCTGCAGGGAATAGTCCCCTGTAGCACAGCACATCAGGGCTACATGAAAGTGGAACAGGGGCCAGACTGTATACTGCAGGGTTGTCCAACTCCAGGCCACGAGAGCCGGAAACCTGACAGGTTTTCAGGATATCCCTCAATAATATTCATGAGCATACATTTAGAATCATTGTATGCAATTTTATCTCGTGGATATTAATGAGGGGTATCCTGAAAATCCGACATGGACCCAGCTCACGCGGCTTGGTCTTGCGACTCACTAGACCCGACTGTAAAACCGCAGAAAACAAGCCTCTGGCTCTATGGAGAATGCAGGCCTGGGGTTAGCCAGGTACGAACCCCTGTGCCACCACAGGAAACTGGTCCTAGGGCATGTGAGAGAAAATCTCTCTATCCTGTATGGGTTTGTTTACATCACGTGACCACTTCGTTCGTAGTTTACTCTATAGCATTTATTCCTGCCCAGCGTCACTTTAACTTAACCTTTATCTTCTAGCTAATGAATGAACATTTCTTTTTTATTTTTCTAACTGCAATGCATGAACATTTCTAATTGGACTAATCCTGGTCAATTCACTTTCGTAGCTCAATATTTATATTTTTTTATTGTGTTATAGTTCACAAGGAACTTTTCACAAATACACAAAATCTCACATAAACGTAAAATGACATTAAAATTCATGAAATTCACTTTCGATGCACAATATCTAATGTGTTTTGGGGTTTGTTTGAATTATGTAAATTAGAAGTGAGAATCATCGAAAGAGACTGTGTAGTGACTCCCTTGGTGGTGGGGGGGGGTCGAGTGAGGTAGAAAGCCCCAGAAGATGGACTAGAGGATATTATGATGGAAAATTGCTGCCACATATAGCAGGGAAAGGTGGCGATAACAGTCATCATTGTGGTGTTACCCCTTTAAGAATGTGTGTCATGGCAGACTCTCAATAAAAGGAGCCTCTGCCGGCACATTCGGCAGAACGGTGGCAGACTCCATGCGTGGCACTTCTGCCTTGTGTCTCATTTATTGGGCCTGCAGGCTGATGCAATGTGATCACCGCCCTGCTACCCTGGCCTGCAGGTTGACGTCGTGTGATCACAGTACTGCAGTCACCACTGATCTGGGTGCCCCCAGACCTGTATGTGTACCCTGGGTGACCCTAGTCCATTGTCCAGCCGTGTGACCAAGGCCATCCCAAAAAGTCCGGGTGCCCCTGGAAACCTAGTAGGCCTTTGTGACCACAGCAATCAGGGTGACCCCTGCAACTGTTTCTGGCCACGTGACCACGGCAATGCAATCCTCAGCTGTGGGACCAGAGCCACATTCTGATGTGCTGGGTACCTCCAGTAATATCTGGCTGGCCCGGGTGCCCAGAAGCCAGCCTCCATAACATCTGGTGGGGGCTTTCTAGATTGATTAGTTGGTTTGTAAATTGGGGACCTCTCCATCAACGAAAAACACCTCGACCAGTCTTTGTAAACTGAACACCGCCTGCCTAACCATAATATTATATTTTTGATTCTAGAACTTAACAAGTTAGTTTCATAGTCATCACGAGATTGGCCTACGAAGCTGGCGGTCTGTCGGGTGGCTGAGGTTGTTGTGGGTTTGTTCCGGTAAACATGCTGTTCTGGGAATTGCCTTGCTAGACAATAAAGCTGTCTCTGACTTTATGAGGAAATGGGGCCTGGCATCCCACATCCCTGCTATTCGCCTGACTTGCCACAGGCGACAGGTCTTTGGACCCATAATGAATATGCCTATAGAATCTGCATTGACAACTCAGCACGACCATAAGAAATGGGGCCTAGATTATACATATAGATCACACCCCTGCAACTCACCTCAAGAAACAGGTGGTAGCCTCTGAAGACAGCACACAGCAGGGAATGACCTCACCTGCCATTCACCATGACAGGTGGCAGGAAAAGAGATCTCACTTTACCAACCCCTGCAGCAACATATACAGGGACAACGTCAGGGTCTTTCAACATTTTCAAATAAAAGGGGCCTCGAGCCACAGAAGGGCCCCCAGCAACTGCCCCCATATTGGCAGTCAGCAGTCTTGTAGCACAGCAATATATTGATTTCTCTGTTTTCATTCTGGGGCTTAAAATGTGCGCTTTCCAGCTCTCATATTACAAGCTGTGTTTTCTCGTCCCACAGGATATACAGAAGCGTTATCACCTCATTGTGTTCTAACACTGGTTCCTCCACATCTGCCACTTGCTGACAAAGAAGGGGTTAGAGCTCTTCAGTTGGCATTTAGTGTTTTAGCTCCCTGCTGGGTGGCCGTTGTGTGATAAATGGTGGCTGTTAACCTTATCTTTGTCGCCATTGTAATGTATGCGCCCCACGGGTACCTCCGACTGCTTTCTTTCTAAGCAGGGGGCCCCCAACCATCATTTTGAAATGGGCCTCCACACATCTTCAGCCAGGTCTGAACATGTAAAACATAGTCTAGTTTCTGTCAGGAATGCATCAATGGATTCCCAGAAACAGCCTTGCACTGCCTCACGAAATGGGGCTGTTGAAAATATGGGACTCTATCCAGCCCGGCACCACCACAGGAAGGAGGATGAGGGTTCTATTTGGACTGTGCCTCTTGGATTAGCTTGTCGGTCCTGCACCAACAAAAGTAATAGGATCTTGAACAAAATGGTACTCCAATCCAGCCAGACACCACCAAATTAAGCAGAGCCTGGCTTCCATCACGACTGCACCTATGGCACTCACATCAACAGATTTGCACAAACACAGCAAAGGGGCACGCTCCACTCTGCAATATCTGATACTCTTGATATCCTTGCCCCTATCATGAGAATCCGCCTGAAGCCCAAAGCCAAGTGCAACTCCTGGTATGACTCTGACCTCGTCACCCTAAAACGCAAGTGCAGGGTAGCCGAGAGGAAATGGCGTGCTTCATGTACATCCTCTGACAAACTGGCCTGCTGCATGCTCCAAAGGCAATACCAGCTCTCAGTCCGAACAGAGAAGAGAGCTCAGATCCAACCCTGCATCTCTGTGGCATCTAACAACTCGGCTGAACTCTTTAAAATCTGCAAGGACTGGCCAACCCTGCCGCAGTCTCTACCTCTCCTGTCCCTTCCCAGGCCCTCTGCACGGCACTGGATTCTCACTTCATCTTTAAAACTTAGGACATCCTGTCCTCTCTCTCCTCCTATCCCCTTCCCCCCCTACTCCCTGCTCTTCATATGGCCCTTCTGCAGCAACCCCTGCCCCCTCCTTCTCTGCCTTTCCCCTGTTCTCTGCTGACGAGGTTTCTAGACAAGTCTGATCTATGAAAGACTTGTCGAAACAGGTTCACCCCTGTTCCTCCAAAACTATCAAGGACAACATCGACTCCCTGGCTCCTGTCCTGGCTGATTTCTGCAATCACTCCTTCACCACTGGAGTCTTCCCATCCACCCTGAAGCACTCCTGTGTGCACCTGCTTCTTAAGAAACCCTCTGCGGACCCCTCCTGCCCGGCTAACTATCATCCAATATCCATCACTCCCTTCATGGGCAAGCTCCAGGAGAAACTGGCCATCTCCCAGCTTAATCTCCACACTAAATCTGTTGGTTGTCTTCATGAGCATCAGTCTCGCTTCAGATCTGCCAGAAGCACGGAAACTGCTCTCCTGAACATCCGTGAAGACCTGCTCTCAAACCTTGACTATAACACCCCTTGCGTCCTCATTCTGCTTGATCTCTTTTCTGCCTTTGACACTGTCAACCATGCCATCCTGCTCAACCGTCTCTGTGATAACCTGGGTATCACTGGTCAGGGTCTGGTGTGGCTGACTTCCTTCCTCTCCGACAGACCCTCCCAGGTTAAACTTGGGTCCTTCCTCTCTGCTATCTTTTCCTCTACCTGTGGTGTCCCCCAGGGGTCTAACCTCTCTCCCTGGCTGTTCAACCAATACCTGCCACTCCTTGCCCACCGCATCACCACTCTCTGCCCCAACTTTAAGTGCTATGCGGATGACACCCAGCTCATTTTCAGATTACCCTCGGCCTCCTCCTCTCCTTCCCTCATCTCTGACTGTATGTCTGCTATCCAGAAGTGGTGTGCCGCCAATGACTTCTGCCTTAATGCATAGTGCCAGAGACTTCACCAGCGTTCCATCTAGCCTGCCTTCCAGCACGTCTGTGATTTAACCCATCTATTTGAGAACCTGATTTGACACAAATACTTGATATTATACAGTAATAAGGCCCTGATTTGAGAAAGGCTAGTGGATATAGCCGAAACAGGTGTCATACAAAGCATGATCAATTAAAACTTTTTTCTTTGCAAAACTGGATTTTGGCGCTGTCTTTCATCTGAGTCCTTTTAATCACTTAATGCCAGTAAGACTGTGATTCTCCTCATCGGCACACCCGCTCCCTCCTTCCCTGTAGCTCTCTGGGCGGCCTCTCTTGGCCGTCTTCTGGCTCCCACCTACAAGGCAACAAACCTCAGGGTCATCTTCGACTCCAGACTCTCCTTCTCTCTGCACAACTCGAACGTCTCTAAGAAGTCACACTACCAGCTGCACCTCCTCAGAGGTATTCTTCCTTTCCTCACCTTCCCCCAGAATCTCACTGTCTCCAGAGGTCTGGTCCTCGCTAAGACTATTGTAACAGCCTCTTTCTAAATCTGCCTGGTTCTACTCTCCGCCCTCTGCAACTTATCCAGAACAGGACTGCGAGACTTGTCCTTGGCCTCAAGCCCAGGGATCGTATCTCTCCAGGACTGAAATCTCTGCACTGGCTCCCAGTGGCTGCGAAGATTAAGTTCAAAACCCTCTGCATCCTTCACAAGGCCTTCTGGGGCCTGGGGCCTCAATACCATCAACTCCCTCTTCCTAAATATCTTCCTTCTCGAGCTCTTCACTCATCCGCCTCCAACTCCCTCAGGGTCAGTCGCTTCTCCAAGCAACAAGTTGGTGGTAGATCTCTTTCATCGGCGGGTGCCTCCCTCTGGAACATCCTCCCTTCCTCTCTCACACTTGAGGAGAACCGTCTCCAGTTCTGGAAGCACCTCAAAACCTTTCTCTTTGCTTCTGCTTTTTCTCCTCCTCTCCTCTGCTGACCTCCTGGTTGTAACCTAAACTGCTCTGGCTACCTGGACACCCTCTGATCTCGCGACCAGGTCCTTCCCCCGCCAGCATCCACTTGGGGACTGTTTCTGTATCCTACAGTTCCCCTACCAGCCCTTGACACCTGATGCACGCACTTACCCATTCACTTGCCACATGCTGGCCGTTTACTTACTTATTGTTATCATCTTCTCATGTACTGCACTGTCCCTTCCCCATACCCATGCACTTGTGCAATCTGAATGACACCTGGCCTAGTAGGATCGCTGTCTGTCCTCCCTTTGTTACCCTCCCTTGCCTCGTCGTGCCTTCGAAACACTTGTGTATAGGCACGTTACAAATGCCATATCATATCATATCATATCATATGGGTTCCCCCTCCAGCCAAACACCATTACAGAAACATAGTCTACACCTCCGGAATTCACTCCAACATCATTCTGCATCCGTTCCAAAAGAAATAGTCTTTATTCAAGCCTGCATCTCTGTAGCATCAAGCAACATGGCAAACTGTTCAAAGTCTGTAAAGAACCGGCCAATCTGGCAGCAGCCTCTTCTTCTGTGACAACCACCCAGGACCTTTGCTGAGCCCTGGCTGCACACTTCATCACAAAAACCCAAGACATCCTTTCCTCCCTCCCTTCCACACCACAGCATACACCAACAGTGGAGCCTCCCTTTGCCCCCATCCACTTCCCCTTTCCTCTCTTCCACCCGTCTCACCCCGTCATCCAAACAAGTGGACCCCTGCCCTCCAAAACCATTAAGGACAACATTGACTACCTCACCGCAGCCTTGGCTGATCTTTGCAATCTCTCTGTTTCCACTGGAATTTCCCAACTTCTCTTAAGCACTCCTTTGTGCACCGTCTGCTCAAGAAACCCTCTGCCAACCCCTCCATTCCGGCAAACTACCGCCCTATCTCTATCACTCCTTTCCTGGGCAAACTCCTGGAGAAGTTGGCTATCTCTCAGCTCACCCTCCACACTGAATCTATTGGGTGCTTCCACCATCATCAGTCTGACTTTAGAGCATCCAGAGGCACGGAAACTGCTCTTCTGAACACCCATGAAGATCTGCTCTTAAACCTTGATACCACCACCTACTCTGTCCTCAGTCTCCTTGACTTCTCCTCTGCCTTTGGCACGGATAACCACAGCACCCTGATCGCACGTCTCTGTGACACCCTGGGAATCACAGGTCTGGCTCTGGCGTGGATAAATCTCCTTTCTCTCTGACGGCCCATCCCAGGTGGAACTCAGAGCTTTTTTCTCGACTATCACTCTCTTAACCTGTGGCGTTCCCCAGGGATCTAACCTATCCCCCTGGTTCATCAACATATATATGGCTGCCTTGGCATGTGTGATTTCCACTTTCACCTTTAACTTTCAGTGTTATGAGGATGACACACACCTATCTTTCAGTCTGCCCTCAGCCTCCTCCCCGGTCCTATCTGAATGTCTGTCCGCTATTCAGTCATGGTGTGCTGCAAACGACTTCTGCCTCAACGTCAGTAAGACTGAGATTGTTTACATTGGGACCACTGCTCCCGCTTTCCCACTTTCACTCTTGCTGGCCTCCTTTGGCCCTGCGCCGGCACCCACCTGCGAGGCTAAAAACCTTGGGGTCATCTTCGACTCCACTCTCTCCTTCTCCTCTCACATTTCGGACAGCTCTAAAAAGTCAGAGGTACTCTACCCTTTCTCACTTTCCCCCAGCGGCTCACTGTCTTCAGAGACCTGGTTCTCTCTAGGTTGGACTACTGCAACAGCCTCTTCCTCAACCTCCCTGCCTCTGCTCTGCACCCTCTGCAACTCATCCAGAACAGAAACGCTAGACTTATCCTTGATCTCAAACCCAGGGACCGCATCTCTCCAGTGCTGAAATACCTTCACTGCCTCCCCGTGGCAGCAAGGATCCAGTTCAAGACCCTCTGCATTATCAACAAGGCTTTCTGGGGCCTGACACCTACCTACCTGCAACGTTGCCTACCTAAACACTGTCCCTCATGAGCCCTCCGCTGATCTACCTCCAACCTTCTGCGAATGAGCCGGTTCTCCAAGTAGAGATTTGGAGGGAGATCCTTATCCTCAGCAGGTGCTTCCCTGTGGAGTAGGCTCCCTGGTGCCCTCAGTCTTGAGCCTGATCTTCTTAAGTTCAGGAAACTCCTCAAGACCTTCCTCTTCTCTTTCTTCTCTCTCCCTCTACCTTGCTAACCTAGGTCTCTGCTTTTTCCAACACTCCCTCCTCTTCCTTACAGCCTGCTCACTGGCCGCCTGCTGTACCTCATAGTCTCACAGGTCACGGACACCACCGCCAGTCCTCTCTTGAACTTTCCTCAGGGCCCTGCATCCCACTCTCACTGCACTTGAGAAACAACCCATGAGAGTGTCTCTCTCTGCACTTACCCCAGTCTCCACTAGTTGGGTGCACTTGGACCCCACTCCCCTCCCTGTGACCGTCTGTGCACTTGCACAATTCAAATGAACCGTGCCGTAGATAATCTATCTATTTCTCCCCTGTCCCCGTCACCCTTAATTGCACTTGGTAAAACTGCAGAATTGTGGTCAGGCCTATTTGCTGTCTCAACTGTTAAATGTATTTTATGCACTTACTCTGCCTGTGCAGACTATCATCGTCTCAGAAATTCAAGGGATCTGAGCGACTGTTGTTTTTACCCCATGTTCCCACCCTCCTTGAGCGCTTTGAAATACTTGCAGGTGTGTAAGCGCTATATAAGTAAACAATACTATACCATCTCCACAGGGAATGGGGCCTTGGAACAATTTGGGACTACCCTCCATTCAAACACCCCACAGAGGAAGTGGACCCTGGATTCTATTGGGAATGCATTTATGGGATCTGCATCCCTGGTCTCATACCAACACAGGAAATGGGGCCAAGGAACTATAGGAGACTCCCCTCCAGCCAAACATCACCATAGGTAGCAGGGCCTGAGTTCAATCGGGAGTGAATCTATAGGACTAGCATTTCCAGCCTGGCACCAACAGAGCAAAGGGGACTTGAAACTATAAAGTACTCATCTCCAGCCCAACAGCACCACAGAAAACAGGGCCTGGTTTCCATTGGGAATGCATATCGCTAGCTTTGCATCAACACAGGGAATGGGGTCTTGGAAGAATATGAGAACCCCTCCAGCCAAACACATCCACAGGAAGTGGGGCCTGAGTTCTATCGGGAATGCATCTATTATCAGCCTTGCAGCAACACAAGAAAAGGTCCTTCAGACTTCATAGCGCTCTTTCCCAGCCCAGCACGACTTCAGCAAACAGGGCCTGGAGTCTTTTGGGAATGCATGTATGGGACTCACATTACCAGCTCTGCACCAACACAGGAAGGGGGCTTTGGGGCTAAATAGTACTTTTTCCCGAGCCCATCACCGCCACATGAAGTAGGGCCTGGGCTCTATTGGGAATGCATGTCTGGGACTCACCTCATTAGCCTTGCACAAAATCACTAGCAGGGCTGTGGGGTTTAATCAAGGGCCCCAACAAACAGAAATGAAGGGCCCACTGGAAAATGTACCTGCCAGCCTTTATTAAAAAAGAAAAAAACCTTCACACTGAAAATGGGCCAGTTAAGGCAGACTGTGGGGGTTTCTGCAAGTAACACTAGAGAAGATGAACTCTGAAAAAATACAAGAAAATAGAAGGTTTTTCAGATCAAAATGGTGGCCCACTTCAGATAACAGGATTCCAGATATCAGCAGGTTCTTGTGACATCACAGGGCTGTCCTAGCTCATTATCTGCAGAGAGTGATATCTGTGTAGCCGATGCATCCCAAGTATTTATGACCTGCAGCCTACCAACTTCAAACAACAAAGAGGCTAATAAAAACATATTCCAAGAAGCTCTGGTCACACGATGGCCAATGATGGCAAATGGCCTGGAGACAGGAGAGCTCCAATTTGTATAACATGAAGGTTTCCCATTATTTTAAAAGCACTATCATAACTTATGCATTATTCACAGTAACCACAAGTTGTACTACATTCATTTATGTGTCATTTTAAAGATAAATTCAAAGTGATTTTTGTTGAAATAAAATGTATCCACATGCAATTTAGGGAATTGTAATGGCAAGCTCAAATGAGTTCCTGGCTGCTCTGAACATGTCCTGAATTAAGAGTAGGCGGACTGGTAATTAAGCATTTGGAGAGTACATTTCATGTTCATAATTAATATGCTTTTTGTATAAATGCCAGAATATTGCCAAACGCACGTGCAATATGGTGCGAAAATTGCTGTTTTATTAAATCCCCCATTATTAGCTGAAGGAGAATATATATAGCTATATATTATGGCAGTTACTAGTAAATTACAAAGTTTTGCCACATAACAACTTTTTGCCAAAAGGTTGACATGAAAAAAAGGGAATTTCAAATGGGAGTTGCCATATTTCTGTACTAGATTCCTAAACCAATCCTTAGAGAGAGGTTGGACTTGGGGGGAGAGAGAAGGGTAGCTGCCCAATCCTGGCTGCAAGAATTCTTGCAGAGCACTACCCAATATTGAAATCTTGGTGGTGTCAGAAAGGAAGAGCTACTAAAAAATTACCAACTGACAGCCGCAAGGAAACACCAAAGGAGATTTACTGACATTGCATCTAGTTGGAGCTGTCTATTGCAGGGGAGGCCTAAAAGCTGACTGTGCCCCATCATGAAGAATTGGGCACCATCCTTGAGAGTGGAGTGACCAGATCCCTGCGCTGTCCTCAGAGAAGGTCCTGAAATGCAGCTGGCTCTTCTGAACTTTAAACATAGGTTTTCAATGTAAGTAGAATTAAGCCACTTGAAAACAAAAGGTGGGGGAATCTGCTTGCCTTAAATCCTTTCCCTTTATAGTGGGTGGGGTGGAGGACACAACTGTGTAGATCCTTAGCCTATATGATTGAATATAATGTAATTAATTCCCATTTTGAAAATACTGCGGGATGATTTTTGTTAACATTCAAAATAACAAGGCTCATTCCCAGTGTACCCTGAAAACTTTAGCCTGCAATTTAATTGGGTAATCCTATTTGTCCCGTTGACGCCAACATCTTTAAGGAAGAGGGGTGTCTTGTCCCTAAACTAAAAAAATCCCTGAATTGCCAACTTCCCCAACGCAAGCCTTTCAGTGGAGGGGGGTCTGAAAATCCCAAATTCCTAAATCATTTCAATTTTTCTGTCCGACTTCCCCAACACAGGCCTTGAAGTGAATGGGGGTCTGAAAACCAAACTGATTAATCACCCTGTGTTTATTTCAAAGCAAAAGTGTGGGTGAAATAATAATTGCCATATGCATTTGTACAAATCTGTAAACCAAACTGCTAGCCTTTTTAAGCACACAAGAACATCAACATTGCACATGTAACTTGATTTTGTTCATTGGCCAGTGTTGATTATTTCTAGAAATGAAATCGGGATAAAGTAAAGTATTGTGATTTGTGTTCTTCCCAACTAACTTCTGTGATTTATTTATGTAAAAAGAAGTTCAATCGTGTGCCACTAAGAAGGTGGTATGTGTAGTTTTAGTGTGATCTCCATTACCTGTGATTCAAATAAATATAAATATATTTCCTGTTCACCGGCCAGCCTGGTACTTGCCACATGGGGAGGGATCCAAGGGGCATGAGATAAATCGGAAATAGGGCTGAACAAAGAACTAACATTAAACAGTTTGGTGTGTGACACCTTGATTGGGGCGGGAAGGAACTCCCTTTGTTGAAGGTGGTCTCTCAATAAACCATTACAGTCCCTTTGGACCTAATGAGACTCCTTTCCAGACTGGCACCAGAGTGGTGAGCAGTAGTTTGAAAGTTACAGGAAGCAGGGCCTGGGCTCAATCAGGAGTGTACCACCTCACCACCCTTGCACCAACACACCAATAGGTCCTTACGGGACTCCTCTCAGGTCTGGCACCAGAGACGTGAACAGTAGTTTGAAAGCAGAACCTGTGCTCGATCAGCAATGCACCACTTCCCCACCCTGGCACCAAAACACTAATAGGTCTTTTGGGCCATATGGGACGCCTCTCAGGTCTGGCGTTTAACAGGAATTGATCTATTGTCCTCATATCACTAGTTTTGCGCCAACATAGGCTATGCAGCCTTGGGTCTACATGACACCTCAGCCCCACCACAGGAATGCGGGCCTGTGGTCTGCATAGAGAAGAAACCAACCATTCACTTCCTTGTTGAAGAATTCCTTACCCTTCTTCAGGCAGGGGACTCTGTACTTGCATCTTCGCAGCAGCAGGAGGGTGCACAGGAGCATGAGAGCTGCAATTGTGATCAGTATCCCTGGGACCAATGGGCTGAGGCCTGGAGAGCCAAGAAGAGAGAGAGAGAAAAAGAAAGAGAGAGAGAGTGAAAGAGGCCCTGTTAGGCTAGGTGTCGCCACTTACTGAGTGAGATCTCTGAAGGAGGGAGGAGGATCTCCAACTATAGAGTCTGGGGTAGGAGCACTGCTTGGGTGGGATAGTGTAAGACTGCTGGCTGCAGAGGATGTTTTTGGTACACTGGTAGTGGTGGCGGGAGTAGGACTGCTGATTGTGATGGATGGTTTAAGGAAACGAACAGAATGGTTTTAGAGCACTGGCAGAGGGCACTGGTTAGGTGCTCGATGTGCGGGTGGTATAAGATGTTGTGGTTGGTGGCTGGACCCCAGGGTATGGGGATAGGCAGAGCAACACTCTGTGCACCGTTTGGGCAGGAATCCCACCATAGGAGACGGATCCCACTGAAGGTAAAATCTCCTTTATTATTCCTCTACAGGCTTCTGTTCCTGGGCTCAAGTAGCCCCCCTCTTCCTCCCCAATTCCCTGTGTTGTCTCCTTCCACCTCCCTCTTAAGGACGTCCATCATTTAAGGTGTACTAAGTCTTTCCAGTCTACAACATAAGGTATTATATGGCTTAGGAGGATGATGTAGGAGGTGTTTGTGGTGGGGTATTAGGATGTTTCAGGTCTGTGGTATGAGTGATGGTTGCAGGGGACAGTAAATGATCGCTGGTTGGTAGGATGGCGTACCTGTCAACTCACCCGCCATAGAGTCAGTTCAGTCACCCGCCAATCCACTTGGCCGTTCATGGGCGTCAGTGGGCTCATTCCCGCCAAAAACAAACACCTCTTGTTTCGCCCGCCTTGGCAACTCAAAAGGTTGACAGTTGTGGGATGGTGGATCAATTCTGGCTGCATGATATTTTCACATTGCCAGGGGGGCAGCCAATTGGGTGCCATCAGGAGGCTGGGGGGCGCACTGGGCACCAGGGGGAGACAGGGCAGGCGGTCACCCCCCCCCCCCTGCTCCCTCCCTGACTCTGCCACTGGTGCATTGGGCAGAATCACTGCCTGTGTGGGCTGGAGCATTATGGCTGGTTGTGGGGGTGGGTGGGGTGTTGACTGAATGATGGCTGTGGGAAATTGTATAGAACAATTGTCTGTGGGGGATAATACAGAAACACAGGGTGTGCGAGGTGGGGTGTTACGGATGGTTCATGATTGATGGCTCTGTGTGCTGAAGTGCTCGTGCATACATAATAAGTGTGCAAGATGGTATGTTATGGCAGACAGGGGGTGGCTACTGTATAGCTGATGGCTCTGTGTGCTGCTGTCTGGGAACAGACTGTGAGCAACGGCAGGAGCTGATGAAGGACCACTTGACGTAGGGGACGTTTTCCTCCTACCTGAGTGTGATCGGAGGCTCTGCTTCTCACAGGAGAGACTTCCAACGCTTGCTCCACTGCACCTAAAAACAAAGGAACAAGTTTTACTCAAGAGACTTTCGGCCATACATAGTACTATTTATTGCACTGTTCATTTGTAACTTGCTTAATACTTAGTACCAGCAAACGTTTTCTAGTTTCGAACTTGCTTTGCACCACATTGTCTTGCTTCCAAGACAAACGCACTGCCCCTGAGCTATCCTTCCTCCCTGACACGTTTTCGGCCAGTGGCTTTCTGGCACGGAGTGAGAGCATTCCATTCTGCCATTGTATCCCTTTAAGATGCTCTCTCCCTGCTTTTAGTGCGTGCAAAGACCGGTACACCCCTTTTCGGCGCCATCCTTTCGGCGTAAGTAATTTCGGCGCAGCTCTTTGGCCGCAGCGTACATTTCGTCACGCCCATTTCAGCGCTAAAGTCATTCCGGCGCCATTGATTTGGCGCGAGGAATGTTTAGACCTGGCAAGTTTCATGCTTAACCTAAATGCAGTGTGTTCAATTGTAAGCTAAGTATGAAACGTATGCCCATTGAAATACTAAGCCCTCCTTCGCCTACTGATTAAGTGCTGAGCCTTGAGCAGAATTTGTTTTATTTTTTTAAAATTGATTTTATTCATGCGCTCATATGGCGCCTGATTGTAAGTGAATTTACCAATATAGCATATATATATATATATATATATATATATATATATATATATCTGAATTAGAAGACCCGGAGTTTCATTTTATCAGAACAACACATATTTTGCATTCAGTTAAAGAAGCAAGACTTAGTGTTCCTTGATGCTGTGATACATAATTGTGTGTATGAACACAATTTCCTGATTTCTTAGTGAGTTCGATCAGCATATCTATTCTTACAGTGCTTAGGAGCGGAAGTCATGAAGTCTTTATGTTGTGCAAGTATGATCGTTTTAATTATTGCATAGGCAATCCCATGGGACCAAGTATAACATCAGGTTGTCGATTCGATATGTTGTAACATATTTTGTATCTCTGATGACATCAACACACTTAAGCCCAGCAATGGGTGAGTGTAGGAATGATAGTTTTGTGGAGATATTGCAAATATGCATTAGACAATGATCACATTCAGAGAGCACGATGACGCTGTGAGCCACTCGGAGCAGGACATTTGCCAGGCATAGTCCATTATGTTTCGCCTGAGGGTGTTTAGACAAGGCTGCAATATCAGTCACTTCTAAACATCCCTTGCGCTAAATCAACAGCGCCGGAATGGCTTTCACGTCGAAATGGCCTGCGCTGAAAGGATGCCGCCGAAAAAGGGTGTACCGTGCAAAGAGCTCTCCATGCGATCAGTGCATGGAACGAGCGCCCTCTGCTGCCAGTGCAGGCATAGAGCTCTCCATGATGTCAGTGCATGCAAAGAGACTCCTGCTGTCAGTGCAGCCAAAGAGTTCTCCATGCTGCAGAATCGCCTCCCCCGCTGTCTGTGCAGGGAAAGAGCACCCCCTGCTGTCAGAGCAGGCAACGCGCTCTCCATGCTCTGAGGCCATGCAAAGAGTTCCCCTTGATGTCAGTGACCTCCAAGCCCCCGTGAGAGTATCCCCGTGGTAAGCACTCTCATGCAGAGAACTTTTTATGGGAGGGCAAAAGGGACACTTGCCCAGGGCCCCCGCCATGGATGGGGCCCCCACAAGGGATCCTGATCTCAAGAAGTAAGATTCCATTGTTCACCAGACTTAAATAGCAAGTGTCAGGATATTTTATGGCATGCTGCTGAGGTTCTAAGCCCATTGCCTGTCTGTTTTGACAAGTACATTCTGCCTTTATCAATTCATCATGTAATGCCTTCTGTGTTCACTGTGGTATACATTGTTTTGTGTGTTCCTGCAGGCACAACTCTGTGGCATTCTTTCCTTCCTGTGGGAATTCTGTTTATCATGTGCAATTGCTAAAGTTGAAGTGCATATTGATAAATTGAATGCCACAATTGTTTAGAGGTCAGCTCATTGTGTCAAGCACTCATTGCAGAGATATGTTTTCATATGTAAGATTAGAATGGCACATTCCAGCAAAGCTGGCTGAGCCGCTCATATGTTTGCATATGTACTTGGTTGTATAGCACAACAGGTGTTATTATCAGCAATGAACCTGCATCAGTTAGGGGTTGCTCTAAAAACTAACATATAATCTGTATGGTGAAGGTCTAGAAATTGGTTTGTTCAGATGGGGTGTTGTAAAACCTAGTCAATCACCTCCAACAAAGAGCATAAACTGTTAGTCCAAGAGGTGAATAAGTATCCAAATTCAAGACTGTGGAACAAAAGTGTTCATGCTTGTATCCTGGCTTTGGCAGCAGACGATACAGTGATCCTGGTCAAATCATCTATCTTTTACATTACTGTGCTGTCTTATGTGAGATTTGCCTTCTTGCATGCAGTGGCATTGTTTAGCCCATTACATGATCTTTCTTCTTATGTAGGCCATTTTACTGCAAGGGGTTGTAGACAGAAGAGAGCAGACCAGATGTTGCAGGCCTCGGGCAAGCATATTTTAAAGTCTGCTCGTTTCACACAAAAACGGTTTGCTTTTTTGTAAAAGTCAATTTTTTATGCACGTTTATAAATGACAATGTCACAAGCCATTGTTTTAGAAGTATTTAAAGCTTTAACATACGAAAGAAAAACCCATATTAAATGTGTTAAATCACATCAATTGGTATTCTGGTACTTATATACTTCCCTTTATGATGGAGAGACTGAAGCTAGAATCATTCCCATTTTGCGTAACACCCTTCTATAATATTTTGTTTTTATAAATGTTCATGTGATTTGTGTACTTGCCAAGTCAGTTTTATAAAATGAGATTCTTTTCCATTTCTTATTTTGAACTAAAACAAAGTGTTCAAATGCAGAAATTGCAGAGTTGGCGCAAATCCACTCCTTAACCAGTGTGTGATCCTGGGCATCTCATTTAATCTTGTATTGCCTAACCTCTCAAAATTGCCAGTCCCTAAACCTTTACAAATTGTCAGCCCTTCAGGGTGATATCCTTTGCAGGGTATGATCTTTATAAAAGCCTCACTCATAGGGTAACAGGCTATAGTGTTCCTTCCACTGTAATGGTGAGCCTTGATACCTTGCACACCACAGCACTTGTTCCTTTGATCTCTAATGGCAACACGATTTGAAAACCATATCCCACTTCTTACCTCAGTCTGTCTGGATACAGACACCTTCCTGGTAGCTTCTAATCTCCATCCACTATCCATGCCATGGTATGTGTAGATTTCTCTGTCCTTCCAATTGGTCTCCTCTATCCATGATTGAGCACTTTTGCATTCTGTGAGTTCTCTGTTACGTTATGTTATTTGGCATTTATATAGAGCTCTGTCTATTCTCGGTTACATGTAACTTTTACATATGGTCTGGCATTAATACTACAGGCTGCATACCTTCCTGGATGCTATTGATAAAAAGTATCATGTATCTATACTAGAACAGCAGTAACTTATTCGTAGACTGCTAATGTTGGCCTTCAAGTGCTACTTTTCTATTATTCTGATTAAAGCAAGAATGAAGATGGTACAGGGACTTAAAGGGAACCTTTGGGATGTGATCGCGACGAGGGGGGGGGGCACCAGATATTCTTGATCACTTCATTCTTTGGTTTGGTGGAGGGGGGGCCCCAAAGATGTCCGTGCCCAGGGCCCCAAAAGTGGTTAAGATGGCACTGCTCTCATGGGGAAACAATCACTGTTGTCAGCTGCAGCCTAACTCTCACTTTGGAGGGTTGGACCTGCATGTTGTACTCATTTTTTGCTAAGGAATGACCATTTCTTTTGTGACCTACGTTATCTTCCTTCAGGCCAGCCTTTAAAGGGAAAGTTCAAGTTGTACCAGCATTTCAATGTCGAGGAGACTCATTAGAACTTTGGAAGATGGGGCGCCCCTTGCTGTTAGAGCCATCTTCCAGTTTTCTGGTGAGAGGACTCATTGCAGTCAATATTACCCTAAACATTGTGAGAGGAGCCGGTGCTGATAAAGCCCCCCACCCTGGAAAGAGGAAACCTGCATTCACTAGCCTGCCTCCCCAAGAGTGGTGCAAAGATGTGTACTGCTCCAAATAGAAGTGCTATTGTGTTTGCCCCTCCCCACATCCAATAGGGCATTTTAGGACCAGCATGGCACACGTCGGTGCCCCTTTGCTTGTGGTTCCATAGGCAGCTATATAGAAATACTGAATTGCTCCACTGGCATTGAACCATTCCAGCCCGCAGGTGTGATTGCATCTTACTGTCGATACTCTACTATGTTCCCAGAACTCCCTATGCTATCAGGTGAAGGTGGTAGCGCACCTCTAGGAATGAGGTATGTCCGGCAACTACCTGATGTGCCTCCCTGGTGGTGGATGAGACAGAGGGCCTCATTACACGGTAGGCGGTAAGGGTTAACGGTCACCGGTAAGGGTACCGGTGACCGCTAACCCTTACCGCCTTATTACGAGGTGCCTTTGCGGGTAGGTACTTTAACGCCTGCTTTTAGCAGGCATTAAAAAACGAACCCGCAAAGGGACCAGGGTGCTAATTACAGTACTGCAATTTGCGGTACCGTAATTAGCACCTTCCACATTCCCATTATGCCCTATAGGGCAAAAATGGGAATGGGGAAGGGCAATGGAGGAAGGGGGAATTACCGCCCTGCCAACCTTGGAATAGGGCGGTAATTCCCCTTTCCTCCATGGCGGTACCGGTAATTTACTGGCTTGGACCAAGGTGCTATCAGCACCTTGGTTTACCGCCTTGCGTGTAATGAGGCCCAGAGTCCTACAGGCCTGCTACCCTCCTGAAGATGCATTATTCCCCACCATCACAGCAATGGGGCAGAATTGGACTGGGCAGACAACAGCTCCAAGAGACCATATACCACGACTGTGGAAAGGTTAGGTATCAGTACAGTACAACCGGTCATGTTTTACAACAGGGGTATTGCTAGGTTTGTAAAAGATGTGGGGGTACGCTAATGTTGGGACTGTCGGGATTCGGGGTTAGCTGGCCTTTTGGTCATAGCCCTTGAGCTTCTATCCGGGACTACAACCAAAAGACCCGGGGCTAAAGCCCCCTCAGCTCCCACCCCACCCAGCAATGCCTCTGTGTTACAATATTCCTCAGAAGGAGACCGCTGTAGAGGAACTGGACGAGAGAGAAGACTTTACACATATTGCAGAGTGTGAACCTGCGGATTTGCTGAGTGATACAGTAAACGCAGGGGTGAGAGTAGATCTTGACGGTGCATCTAGAACTTCCCCAAGCAAGTGAGGAATGTTCCATAGAGAGAGAAGCAGGGAGCAAGGAGCCGAGAGCTCTGACAGGCAAGCTCAGAGGAACAGCTGCGTGCTGCCACACTCTGGGACCCAAGCAACTCCATGATGGTGCCTGATGGCACTCAAACAGGAGAGATTCCCAGGTAGCCATTCATGAATCAGTGTTAACATGTACCCATGAATAAAGATGATTTGAATACCAGTGAGACCCAATCAAATTTCATAGTTTCAATTAACATAAGGAGAAAGCTATGGATTTGAGAGAGGGAGAGCACCCCCACTCTGAGGACTATAAAGAAAGGTCCAAGAAGGGGGACGAGAGTGGGTGCCTGGGAAGCCCTGGTATAAAGGAACAACTCATCAGAGGGGCAACCCATCCAAATCCCCCTGATGGAACCCTGAGAGACTTTGGAGAAACATGAAAAGATGCTGGCTGACAACTCACGGAGGGTTGACTAAAGGGAGGAGGTAACCTTTCTTTCTTGTGGGAACTTTGTAACCACAAGCTTACATTTCCACTAGCAACCCCAAGAGCAAGGGAGGAACAGCCGTCCCATAGCAGAAGGGTGTGAAACATATTGACTGCCTGACAGCTACCACGGTAAAGGGGGGATCCATACTTATCCGCTGAATACACGACAAAAGGTCTGGAACGAGACCTCTGAAATCTATAGTCTGGAGAGAGATTTATGAAGCTCCAGAGCTGTAGGAAACAGATGCATGAAGGGTACGGTCTAGAGAGAACGCTTTTGAATTTATTTATTTGTGAGTTGGTTTAAAAATAGAAACGTACACAAGTACATATAAATATATATACTTAGTCGAATAAATTAAACCTCATTGACGTCAACGTTCATTTCAGAAAATAGCTGTTAAAAACATAAAAATACATTACAACATTTCTACCGAAAAATAATATGTACAATTCTTTAAAGTGCTTGCATCGTTTCTTGCTAAAGTTTAAAACCTCTAATAGTTCATAGAGTAATTTTAAAAACTCATTCAGTGTGTGGGGTAAATCTATCCCCAACATAAATGAAATGCTCCTAACCACATTGGGCCTAAAAATGCAGAAGTACATTTCTGTAATTTGAAAGCCTACTGTGGACTTTCGGTGAAAAGGCCAGCAGTTAATTTCAACTGCAAAACCATGAAAGCGTTGGTTCATTTGCTCAGATATCATTGGAAAGTTTATGAGAAGACCTTTCTGTTGACACCACTCTCCTAATAATTCGACCCAAGCTACAACCTAAAATATGTTTCTAGCTCCTCAGAAAATGTCACAAAGTAGACACTTTGGAAGATAGTAGCTTAGTGCATTATTTAACTGCATGTCACATTTCGTAACACTGACTCATCATTTTTGAGCAATTCACGAAAAACTGGCCTTTGAACCTGCAACCTTGTGCCGACACGGACTCATTTACTTAAGTCTGGCATGATAAGACTAATTCAAACATATTTATATATTGTTAGGTGTATTTAGAAATTAGAGAAATGTGCCATGTTGTAGTTCTTAAGTGCAAAATTGAAATGTGTGGAAATGTAAATTCAAGTGGGTGGGCTGATCCCTCCCAGAATTTGAGCTTGGTAACTGAAGGGACACATGTAAGAAAAGGGGCTAGGCCTGCGATAAGGGGATGAAAAATAGATGTCCAATCTGAATCTCTGACCAATGTGCTGGCACCTGATAATTTAGATAATTTGGAGAGTGTTTAAGGATTTATACAGTGATGCACAATGGGAAAAAGGGAGAGCTATCTGTTATGATCCTAGTGGGACTATTGAAATATTGTTTGAATACCAAGATTGCCTGAAAGGTGGAAAACCAAGGATAGACAGAAGTTGGAACCCATACAAGGAGAAGCAAATCGAAGGGGATTGATGCTGGAGGCATCCATAACTGAACCGGGAGAGACCATCTGACCAGAATCCTGTCCTTTCCCCATGAGATGATCCAGTAAGTGGTGTCTTTTAATGAGCACAAAACCCAGGGGCTCAATGTAAGTAAACCTGTCCAACTAAACCAAGTATTGTGGAGATCTGTTTGAATCCATCGCTTCCCCTTATTTGGTGGGTGTCGTACGGACGTAGATCCCTAGCATAGTTTTAGTATATTATAATTTAATTAATTTCCCCATAACCAACTGACACAGGGTGATTTTGTTGAAATTTGAAATCAACAACATTTCTTCCAGTATGGATACAAATATAATTTGTTAAAGCAATTGGGTACTTAATATTTCTGTTTGCCAACCCCATAATTCCCTGACGGGAGGGGTACATACAAATAAAATACCCAACTGCTCCTTAATCCCAGACACTGTCTTAAAGCAGAGGGCTTTCAAATCATAAAGGAATATCTGGGTTTGTGGCATAGGAAACATGTCTTGCCAAAGTTAAACACAGTGAAACAGCTGATTTAAAATCACATCTCTGCAGAAAGTGAGAAAGTGACTCCTGATAGAAGAGAGATTCTTCATCGTATAGGGGTGAAGCAAGAACGGTTCCACACACATAAAAACGTGTTTGTTCTTAAACATATGTTATGCTCCAATACTGTAAAGCATTGCCAAGCATGAAGGGAGATAAAAATAAAGATTGCTTTTGCAAATAGGAAAGTGTTGCATATTATTTAACTTAAACTTCATGTAAAGTATAATGCCAAGCATATGATCCGGTCATATTGCAAGGTGCTACATGTAGTTAAAAGTGAACCTCATGCATAGTGTTTTGTGCAATTAAATTGTTCTATCACATCCAGGGTTCTGCACAATGTTATGCATTAAGCGCATTTTGTGAGTGACCCAGGCATTTGAAGTACCCCATAAACCAGTGGTTCTATGTCACCTGGGAGGAAAAGAACCCAAAGAAGGAATACTGTACATGATGTTGGATTAAAGAGTCTGTGATCTGTGTTGGCCTAAACCTAGTGTTTTTGTTGCGTTTGCGTGAAAAGGGAATTGTTAGCAACGAAAAGCATTTGAGCATGGGGAAGGCGGTGGGACTTGTGATTTTGCACAAATATTAATTTAAGTGCCAATAACAATGCAATATTATCCCCAACCATGAGTGGAATGGTGAGGTACCATAGGTTTTCAAAACAACATATATCTAGGATGCCGTATTTCCAGTGCAATATACAGTGCAATGTTTCATTGTCTCAAGCTCCTCCGGAGCACCATAAACTCTACAAGATCTTTCGTGTTTAGCGAGGCCCATCTACTGCCCAGGGACCTGATTCAGTTTGAACCTAAAATAGACGTCCCTAACTATGTCCCTAACCATATTGCATGGGAAAAGGTGTATGTATTTTGCTAATTTCTTCTGCACTCTAAAAACATTTGCATATTCTGAATACAAATGTGTTTAGTTGTTCGATTTTAATAATCCACTCCCTTCCAAAAAGTGTATTTTTGGTTCTATCAGCATTATTAGCTTATTCACCAGGATCGGAACCAATTCCTCGCAATAAGTTTTCATTATGTCTAGCATACTTCACTGGACTCCTAGAGGAATTGTCAACCATTACGTTCTCAATATGCACAAAGAATCTTCACCTATAATGAAAGCTTCTTCCATGCAACAACCCCCTGTAGTGAGATGAGGCCAAACTCATGTCTTATTACTGAATTGGGAATCGATCATAGTAATCCTAAAGTAGTTTTCCATATGAGGCCTTTCTTTCTATTAAGGGCTTGCCCCATATAAAGCAAACGAACATCAAGCCCACATGTTAAAATCAGAACCATTTTCCCACAGTAATACTTTAATAGAGGAATTAACACAAATGTAGATAACCTCGTGTAAATCCTTTTAAATTGGGTCTGGAGGGGTTCCATTTCATCTTAGCCTGATGATACTGTGTAACCAATTCTATGGAGTAACAGTTAGAAATATTGAACTCCAAGTACGTACCTGAGCGAACATTTTCAAGTCTGATGTCACCCACCGTCCAATACATGATTTCAGGTCGACTTTTGTAAGTGTATATCATAATTTTGTATTTCTTTCCATTCACCAAGAGACTATGATCGATAGCATACTCCGTACATATTTCCAGTTTTCTTTGTAGACCCAATGGGGTTTTATTTAAAAAACATCAGATCATCTGCGAAAGCAAGCCAATCAATGTCAGAGGATCCCAATTTTAGTGCAGAACAGTTCAGATTTGTCAATAGATCTCCAATATCAGAGATGTAAAGGTTAAACAGTATCGGGGCCAAGATGCAACCCTGCCTTAGAGAGAAACTTGTGAAGCTCTGGTGGTCTAGGAACGACACCTAAAAAGCCAATGGCCTGAAGAGAGAGCTGTGCAGTTTGAGAGCTCTAGGTAGAGACGTATAAAACTGAAGGACTAGAAAGTGACCCACACTAGAGCCAAGAACCCAAAGTCTGGAGGCAAACCTCTGATAGATTCTGACGGACCAGGCGTGCAGAGAAACCTGCTTCATGTGTTGCATTCAGGGTCTGGGAAGGACCGAACAACATGACAGTGCGTAAGAAGAGATCCCAAAACCATACAGAATGTAAGTGCTAGGAGAGGCCCTAAAGGGAACGATCAGACCAGCAAGAGTTTGCAAAGAGAAAGCAAAGAGTTCCTGATGGAAGACCAGACTGCGAGCACCTTATATCAGGACTGTCCCAATTAAGTCTTTTGTGTTATCTTTAAAATAGGATAGGGAAAGACAGTAGAAGGTTAAGCCGTGGCACATCTGGGTAGCCAGAAAGCTAAGGATGTATCAAGATTGTGATTATTTCACTGCTAGACACCCTCTTTATTTTATTGCATTTCACTAGGAGCCTCCTATAGAGATAAAGCTGTGTTAAAGGTAAGGACCGAAAGGTATGGGTCGGAATTAATATGGGCTAAATCACCTCTTTATTTATCAATGACCCTCACCTCATTTTGAATATAGAGTAAATCTTTTATTTGAATTCCTAGTACTTGAAGACATTTGTCCAACTATCCCCGAATTGACATAGGGAATGTGAATACAAAATGAAACATCCTTATCATGATTTGTGTCTAACTGGATCGGTAGAGAACATTACATGTCTAGATTTTGTATGGATCCTGTATAAGTGGCACAAGGTTCATTCGGAGAGTCTCCTGGCGGTTCAAAACAGTGACAGATATATGCAGGAGTGAGAGTATCAGTGATGGAGTTACCATTGTTTCACCTAAAGGTACAGCAGGTGTGTCCTCTGTCACCAATTATGCTTTACCGAATGTTTGAAACATTTGCTGAAACAATGTGTTTGTAGTTATTTTTTCACTAATTATGTAATTGTTACCATAAATGGCATAGAGAGGATGATGCCTAACAGATGACAGGCATTTGCTGGGTAGGGTACCGTCTGGATGAGAGTACTGTTAGGAATTCAAACATCCCCATACAGAGTGTGTGCTTGCCTGAGCTTTTGGATTTTTTAGTAATATAAACATGAATGATGGGAGATCAATCTCCGAAAATGTGTACTGCCATTCTGCACACATTTTCCCTGCTCACTGCATGAAAGGCATAGTCACGTG
The DNA here is from genome assembly GCF_040938575.1 of Ambystoma mexicanum. Lineage (NCBI taxonomy): Eukaryota > Metazoa > Chordata > Amphibia > Caudata > Ambystomatidae > Ambystoma > Ambystoma mexicanum. The sequence goes on from NC_090925.1 coordinate 221,128,413, forward strand.
TACTCTGGGAGTACACAGCCTACAGGCACCATCCTCCCCTGTTATGTTCAGCTGGAATGTGACAACCACGGGTACATCAAAGAATCCCAAGAAGGGAGAAGGCACACCATCCTCCGGCCATGGTCAGCTTAATTAAAATATCAAAGGTCCCATGGATCTGCCTCCCTATTGTCTAGTCCGGTTGGTGGCAGTGCATACTAATGAGATATAATTATGGCAAGCCTACGAAAGGGCTTGGTCGCCGGACAGACAACAGGAAGGCAGGGCTAACACCTCTTCGATATGCAATGTGTCAACTTGGAGCTAGTTCCCACCCCCCTGTATGAAGGACATTGAATGGCGTGTCTGGGTCCACTAGTACTGTAGGCAACCCCTGTCGAGCAGACCCCTTTCAGAGAGAGAAGAATGTGATTTAAGGGAGACAGGAAGTCTGCTCTCATCACAAACTTCAAGGGAGACCTGCGCTTTGATCATCAAGAGCCACAGAGGGCTCAGTTAACCAGAGAGACACTTTGATCTACAACAGACAGGACAATGGGTGGGATTTAGGAGTATTTGGTGTCACCCCTTACCTTTCCCATTGCAAAGCACTCGTCCTGACCTTCACGCATAACAGAAATTTGTTGGTGGTGACCCCAGATTGGTTCCTTAAGGTAGGCCTAGCCTGCCCCAATCACCGGGGTCCATTTGGCTTTAAAAGAGGGCTGAGCCCCTCATTTACCAGATCATCAGACAACTTCAAAAGGAGTAAGAAAAGGGACTCATTTGGACCCTGGCTGAAAGTACAGTCTACCTTACATCTTCTGCCAGTGAAGGAAGGCCAGGATTTCCAAGAGGGAAGCAAGATCCCTCCCCTAAACATCTTCTCTTCCAGGGAAAAGAGGGAGATACTGGACTCAGATGACCCGTCCAGCAGCTCCAGAACCGGTACCCAGCCAGTACATAGCTTGCCCTGCTAAGTTCTGCCAGCAAGCTTCCTAAGTGGGAAGTGCCAGAGATTCTCTGAACAAAGAACAAGGCCATTGTCAGCAAACACTCTCCTCAGCTTTGGACCATCCGCCTTGAAAGGACGCCACACGCCCTACGAAGAAGCTAGGAGGAGTGCCACAAAAGCATCAACCAGCGTCCATCGTTTAAGGACATTTTCTAGGAAGTCAAGCTCTCGAACCATGACAGGCTGCGCCACTGACTGTTGTCATGCTGCAGTCACAAAAGCCATCCGAGACACTTCGACCAGCGTTCCAAATCCGCCAACCAGCACAGAGACAATGATTCTAGACCCTGAGCCGCCATGTAAGCCAGCCTGTAGCTGTCCATCCAGCCTTGCTTGCCGAACTGCCTGCCGCCTGATACCCACAGCTGTCTTCCATCTTAAACTCTGTTGCAGGAGTTGCAAAGAGTCCTGGAACCGATTTGACGCTGTTCAGCATCAAGAACATCTCAAGCACCAGGTACATTGCGGCTCTGTCTCCCTGGAGCATCTCCGAAGGTTGCTAGTGACATTTATGACCCCTTGCTTCCTTGGTGCTGAACCCAAATAACCTTTAACAGTTAAGATTGCTTTACCGACTACCCTCCTGTCAGTATCCAGAGTGCTTCCCTTTCCTCTGTGAAAATGTCTGTCCTCTTTGTTCCTATACATAGTGGGTTGTATTTTGAAGCGTGCTCGAACTATCTGTTGTAATAATAACAAAAGAGACATTTTTATACAACCTTGACTGGACAGTCCCTTTTATCATTGGGTAATAATTGTATTTTTGCTGTGTTGCAACTAACCAATGATCCACTACCTTTTGGAGATAAGCCTGCTATTCCGTCCACGCTACCAAAATTGTACAAGGAGGTTTATAATTGGCTTGTGTTCCAATCTGTTTGGATCCCTTCTGGTGTACTAGAGGTGTGGGGCTGATTGATGGTTTAGAAACGATATTCATTCCTGGGCCACTGGTGCCCCGGAAGTCGATTTGTCACATGTATACTTGGAGGTGGGGTAAAATAATGGAACATAGACAGGGGACGATGAAACAGACAACAATAATATATATATTTAGACCCCAGTGCTAGAATCTACACTGGTACAATTTACAAATATAGATTTGTGAATGACATTACTGGGAGGAATAGGCTCGAGGGCCAGTTTGGGAGGGAGAGTGTGGTGGTAAGAGAGACCCTTTGACTGGCTAGAAAGTGAAGATTGAGCCGGTATTCAACCGTCTGCTGATGGGATGGCTTTGATGGCTGGGGGTAAGCAGTTTAGTTGAGGGGCAAGCAGAGAGAAGGAGTGGACGCAGGGGAGGCACATGGGATCTAGTGAAGGACAGGCTGTTTAGCAAGCAGGATTTCAGATTCAAAAGGGAGAGTAGAGAGAGGTGCCGTCAGCAAGCTAATGGGGCAGGGAGAATGAATACGGATTTGAATTCAAAGACAGAGCAATTTTACATGGAATCCCAATCAGTGTGGGTAGGTCATTGTGGGCCTTAGGGCTGCGTTTTCCTGGACCTCACAGAAAAGAGACCAACCCGGAAATGCCACCCAAATGCCCACAGAAGCCAATGGAAGAGGAGGTCACAGGAGAGGAAAGCAGAAGATGGGATAAAGGCGATGGAGCAAGTAAGCAGTTCAAAAGAGTGGTTAAGCAGGTAAGCGGATCCTAGAGGGTTCTGTGGAGAGCAGGGGACACCCAGGACAAGGCATGGTGGGGGAGGCAGGCAGGACCAGGGGGTGCCTGGTATGGGGGTTTGATGGGTGAAACCACCCTGGTGAATGGTTTGAATGCCTAGTTGTGGCTAGTTTGAGGCTGCTACGATGCGGTCAAAATAAGGCAAGCTATCTTTTGGAGCAGCCCCAAAAGGATAGTCATAGAACCAGGTAGTTTGTAGAAGTTGCATGAAGGAAAGTTACAAACTTTATTCAAGAGAATGAAGGAGTAGAGGCGAGATTGATGTGTACTTGCAAGTGTTAGTCCAATTTGTTGAGCACAAGGGTAGTAGATCATAGTTTTACCAGAGTGGTCACTGGATGGCGGCAAGCCTCCCTATCATAAGAAGGGTACGCCTGGCAGCAGTGGCAACAGAAACTAATGGAGCATAAAATGTTCCTACTGAAGAGAACCTTCAAGGCTGTGAGCCTTGGGTGATGGAGTTCGGGGTGTTGGAGGGGAGCAGAGGGGAGATGGGAGAGTGGGGTTATCCTTGGAGGTATGGAGAATGATGACCTCTATTTTCGAGGTGTTAGGCATCAGGCAGAGTTTAGCCATCCAGTGGAAGGCATCAGTGCGGCAGCTGGTGATGGCCTCAGGGATAGCAGGGGTGAAGAAGGAAAAGAACAAGATGACTGGGCATCTTCAGCAAAGACTAGATGGTGAGTTGGCACCATTGACGAGTTCAAGCAGAATTATGAATTCCAGCGTAGGCCCAACCTCACTCTCCACTCTCACTTTAAGTAATGAAATATCTTAGTTCTTTACTAAAACTCCTCAAAATATCCTAGCAGTCCAATGCAATTCAAATTTAAGTTGAACGAGCTGCAGGCTTTCAACGTATGAACGCACGTGAGACTTTTCTCTCTTGAGGTAACCCGGATTCTAATTGCTGTTTGCCTTACATCAGTGTAATGCATGCATATTGCTTTTTTGGGGACATCTCGCGTAAGTGACCCACATTTTCACTTGCATATATGGAAATGTGGTTACTAATGCCCATTTTGGTCGCTCTGTCTTCTCTCCAAGCTCTGTTTTCCATCCCCTCCTTGTTAACTATATTGCCTTGAAGCGGTACCCCACTGCAAAACAACCTGTTTCTGGCTGAAAATAATAACAGTGGGGATCACACCACAACATCACATTCCAAAATCCATTTGTATCACTGTCAAAGTCATCATGCAGAGAATAGCAGACATTATATAACACTTGTTAAAAACTTGGTGCATAACAGATGCATTCACACGTGTTCCTGACAGCCGATGAGCTTTAGGACCACAAAGCATGTTCAAACATTTTTTGGAACAGCAAATATTATACGCGTCATGGCTACAAGCTACATCATGCAAAGACTACAAGCAGGTGATCTTATCACATGGGCTATTCTGGGGTGAGTCTAAGAGCCTCATTCCGAGTGGGGCGGTAAGGTATACCGGGCACCGGTAAGAGACCGGTGCTGATAATCCCTTACCGCCCTACTACGAGTTCCCATAGCTGGTCCCTCCTTTAACGCCTGGTTATTATTAGCGCCTTCCCCATTCACATTGAGCCCTATGGGGGCTTGGGAATGGCTTTTTCAATGGGGACTTACTGGTCCCGCAAAGGTCAGACTACACCGGTAAGTCCCCATTGAACCATACTGGTGCCGGACCCGCTATTGGAGGCAGTCATGGCGCAAATAGCACCATGACTACATCCAATCTCGGAATGAGGCCCTAAGTCTTGAAAGCAAACAGCTTTGGGTTTTAGTTTGTACAAAGCCTGCATATTTAGTGTTTATTTCAAAATATACTCACTCAGTTTTATGAAGAACGTACTTTTTCCTGCAAATAAAATCATTGAAGAAAGTATTTGATCAGACACTTCTCTAGCCAGAGAGTGGGAGGTGGATCTCTTTCCTCGGCACGAGCCTCCCTCTGGAATGCCCTCCCAGCCCCTCTCTGATTTGAGCCGGATCTCCTTAAGTTCCAGAAGCTTCTCAAGACCTTCCGTTTCTCCTCCTTCTTCTCTCTCCCCCTCCCTTTCTGATCTCCACCTGCCATTGCGACTGGTTGCCTGTGTCCCTTATGAGTCTTACTGTAACCAGGCCCTCCCTTAACCAGTCCTCCACTTCACCACTTACCAGCACTTGCCACGGGCACCCTTCCCTGAGCAGCCTTCTGCTGTGGTCCACCCCTGTCCCCACATTTAGCTTACCCTACCCCTTGTTTTCCCTGGCCCTTGCCCTCATGGGCTCCCCTTAGCACTTGGTCAGCCCATAGGACCCCACTACTCTGCAAGTCCTCCTCCTCTCTCTGTATTCCCTCCCTCCTCCATATCCCCCTCTCACATCCCTCTGCACTTCTTTTTACTGCACTTGGACGGTCCGAATGTCACATGGCCTGTGTAGGACAGTTACTGTTGTTTTTTCTCTCCTGTGCCCCCCCCCCCATACCCCTCTTTTGTCTAGGGATGCCTGGAAAAACGTTAAGCGGTATAGGCACCATACAAATGTTCAACACATTAAATAAATAAATTAGGAGGGACAAGTAGAAAGGCTTCATCCTTGGGGTACACCGCTTAGTCAGTAATTTAGTGATGTATCTGATCACATATGACCCTATATTTAAATTTGCATATTTGCTTGTAAGCTTTTTCATTTCTAAATTCACTCTTTATTGAATTTTCCAGGAGCAAAATAAGCAAGATACAAGTAAGTGTATTACTTTGACATAACAATGTAATAAAGAAGAAAAATAGAAATCTTGGGAACCTTTTTCCACAGACACATAAACTTTTACTCTTGTTATGGGTGTCATTTTTAAGACTCTCCAGACTGATTTTTAATTTTATCCTCTTTGCCAACTTTTTGCACATACTGCTTATTGTTGCTGGATTGCCCTTGGGGCTCCCCTTTTAACTTTTTTCTGGCTAACCTTGAGAGAAATACAGTTCCCAGGGGTAGAAGGGATCTTTGGATACCTTTTTACATTTTATTAGGTGAGTTCAGCAACGCCCACCTTATGTAGAGTACAAGGGGAGATACTGGGTATACCCCTTCTCATTCTAAATGTAATATTTATGTTACAAGGGCAAACATACCTATAATGGCTGGTGGCAGTGAATCTTTTATTAATTTGGTCCACCTTTAGCGTGGGCTGTTTCCACAGCCCCGGTAAAGGCACCTGGGGGTGCACATTTTTATCAAAATGGCCTCTGTCTTGTCTTCTTTTTTCACCATCTCAGTGGTTCTTGTCCTTTCTGGTTCCTTCCCCTGACATGCAGGGTGGGAAAAACCTTTGTGTTAACTTTATCTTTGGCAGGAAACCTGTGGACTCCCCACCCGCGCTCCAGAGTGCCTGTGAAGGCAGGAAGCTAGTAAGGAGTCCAAAACTCTGCAGCCCTTTGTCTTCCAACCTGACTGTGAGCATCCAGTTCAAAATGGTAGGCTGGCTGTCCTGAAAGGACCACCAACCATCCAAGTTTGAATGTTGCATGACTGTTTGGCTGGGTACCTGCATAAAAGTCTGATTCTGGAATCTGAAGAAGTAGTCGACCACTGGGACCAAATCCAAAAAGGAAGATGAAGAAAGTGCAGCTGAGACCATTTCCAGTGACTGGAGAGTCTGCTGTGTAACCAGAGCCTGCTGTTACCCTTCCTTCCAATCGCTCTGGGGACTTTGAAAACGTTGACCCTGACCAGGAGCCTAGTGGGACTCACTAGACTTAAGACTACCTGCATTTTGAGGCATACCAGGCCGTGCTGTGACCTTGCGGGGATGCAATACCCCAATACCCACGGAATTCGAGCCATTTTATGGTGCACAGTCTTCCAAAATTCTGAATCCTGCTGAAATGTTGTGGGCATCCTGCTGGATATCCAGAGGCATAAAACAGTCCCCTCATCAGAGTGCTGGACCTTGAAAATGATAAGAATCTGACTGGCGATATTCAGTCTTCTTCCTGGCTCCTGAAAGGGTGCCAAAACCATAGAGCCGCATCCAGCTATGAGGAATCTCTTGCCTGGAGCCTTCTCTCATGATCCCTGCTGCAAAAGTCCTTCCACAGTCCTGTCTTCAGTCTTAATGACAAGGAATCCAGTGACTGGATTTTTGGCTGCAGATCCTGAAGTCTTCCTGCTAGAATTCGTCTTCTGTGCTGAGGTACTGTGTTGGCTGGGGTATTTCATCTACCTTAAGCCTTTGTGGTGATTTCTGTATAGCTCTGGGGTGTTTTCTGGGATTGGGAGGCTACTCATCCAGTTCACCCAGGCCCACTGCTGAATCCTCCTAGGGTGTGTTCTCTGTAGTCCCTGGACCCTCAGCTATCTTTACTGTGAAATACTTACTTGTTTGAACAGTCTTCCTCTGGAACTCTGACTTTGCCTGCAACTGACCCCCATCTCACTCTGCCTACAGCTGGCACCTAGACCACTAGGATCCCTCTACTGCCTCAGAGTGAACTCATGCTGTAGAATAAGGCAAGGACTGGATAAGAAAGGGTTCTGCCTTGACAAGATTAATATGTGTTCAAAAGTTACTTACTTGTAAAAGAAGTTGGTTGGTAACTATAACTATGAGAGTGAATGTGTGTTACACTATTCTGAAAAGTATATATTAGGATACTTTACTGACCTGTGAATTGGTTGTGCCTCTTCCCCAAAAGTAATGCTGTTGGTTCCACTTTACTATTCCTGTTAGGATAAATGTATGAGTGTCCCCAATTGGGTCGTGCTTCCCCTGACTTGCTGTTAGTCTGTCCCGAATAAGTCTGCCTTAGGTTATACTGATCCACAAGTTGCTGATAGCTCCTTTAAAAAGTATATAGGTTTTACTTACCTTGTGTTAGCTGTGTGACATCCTAAAACAAGTTAAAGAGATATTGCTTCCCTCAATCTGTGTTGCACTGATATGAAAATCAACTGTAATAGTATATTACAACGTTAGGTTTTTACCTGCCTAGAGTAGCCGTGTGCCATTCCTGACAACTGTTCCTTTAGGTGTAGTTGACCTTGGACTACCTGGTGCTTCCACAATTAGTGTAAAGAGTTCTTGCCTATGTTAGACTGTGTTCAACTGAACTGAAAAGCAACTGTAATGGTATATTACACCCCAAGGTCCAACTCCCCTAGAATAATTGTGTTATCCTGAATCAGAGTTATAGGTTTATACTGTTCCTGGAATATGTGTTCCACTATTCTGAAAAGTATATTGTCCAGTTTCTTACTATGTTATTTCTTGCTGAGCGCCATGATACAACTGTTAGGGTGTACTACCATTGTATTACTATAAGTAATCCAAAAGTAACTATTTGGTTTGACTTCCCTAGAGCTACTCTTAGCTGTTCCAAATAAGGTTAAATGCATTGCTCTGTGTCCCTGAAAGAATAGTGTTGTGTTTTTCAACAATTGTGGTTATATATAATGTGATATGATATGATATGGTAGTTTATTTATATAGCGCCTATACACAATGTGTTTTAACGTGCTTCAAGGCAAGGGAGGGAACAAGGGAAAAATACAGTGACATTCTTACAGGCCGTGAAAAATAAGAATGTGAAATTAACTATCGTACTCGGCCTGGCGACATTTCAAATAGTGCAAGAGCTAAAACACAAATCAGGGAGGGAGGGGTGAATGGAAAGGAAATGGGAACAGACAGGTGACTACCGTACTAGGCCTGAAGACATTTCAGGATAGTACTTATTGCCCCTAAGATTTATCTGGGCCTACCTGTATTTAAATAGCCCAGTTATTTTTACAATTGTTTCTTTGGACCATATGTGTACTACAATTCCTGTGTACAGATTCTATAGCCTACTCTCCCTCTCTCCCTTCTAAAATAAGCCTGGCTTCTCTGTCTATGCTTCCCTGAACTGATGTGGTACAGCCTAATACTAAGAGTGGAGTCTTGTACTGCCTCAGTTGAATGGTTTTACTAAGCCTTTAGTTGGACCTCAGAAAAACTGCCCTAACACTATGTCAGCGCACCTCTCTTGCCAACAACAAAAATCACCCTACTTTAATATGCTCCAATTATTCCCCCTCTGTGCTCCACCCACGTTCCCATGTATTGGGGGTACAACATGTAACTAGACTGATCAAAAATGGTTTATTCGATGAAGCACAACATTAATACTTGGGGGGTTTCCTCTGTGAATGGTGAACTCTGGTGCCCATGAACAGCTACACCGACATGTCGTACGTGTACCCTTCTATCGGTCTTGCTTGGCCCACATGTTGGTGTTCACCTAATTAATGATGTCACTTGCTTGTGGTATGTTGTAAAAGGGAGCCATTCCGAGTCCATATGATTATTTGTTTCAGACAAAATCTCTGTCATATTCTCCATTCCATGTATTTTAAAAGCCATGCTAATCCATTCTTTCTGTGTAGAGATGGGGCCTCTTCCAGAACATCGTTTCAAAGACCCCTCCCACTGAAAGTATTTTTCTCACCAATCCGATGTAACTCGCCTCTTCTTCCCTCAACCCAAATAGCGATAAAAGTGGCGACAAATGCATTTCTATGCCATCTATTTTCTTCATCCAGTCCATTACCTCTTTCCCAAAACAGCTGCGTGTACGTGAATTCCCACCGGATATGCCCATAGATACCTATATTACCACACCCTCTCCAACACAACGAACGTACCCCTGGGGACATCTTGGCAAATCTGTGTGGGGTCAGCTGCCATTGCTGAAACAATCTGTAGTAATGCATTTTATATTGCATTGCAATCCAAGATGACCATACCTTCCCACAGATGGCGGGCTAAGGGTCACTGTAGTCAGTCATATCCAAATCACTTGCCAACAAGAGTTTCACACAATGAGTGCATGAGCTCCCTCTGAATAATAGTGAATTGTATAGTTTTGGGATGAGGCCGATAGATCCTGAAACAGCTCATATGGTGTAAATGGCCGATTCAGATATCCCTCCCAACATCTATCCGTTAAGACACCTTTTCATTGCAGGTACATGAATGCTGACATGGGTTCTCCATGTAATTCCTCGTCTAAAGCTGATTTACTTAAGCATGTTCCTTCTGGCCACAATTGGCCTGCCCTCACCAGCCCCTTCTCATAATATGGCTGATACCTGAGCGGTTCATGAATTTTATCCCTGATAGCGGGAACCCAGACAACTAAGGGGAGAAAACCAGGTCGTCACCCCATCCAAGACCCTTGACTTCCTCCACAACTGCCATAAGGTGGCCAGAACAGGGTGTTCCCTAATTCTGGCTGGTAAATTGCTTTAGGTAATCCACTACCATTCAGCTATGGGGACTGGAGACATTAAACCATTTTCAAGTTGAACTCACTTACCACGAGTACCCAGAACTCTATTGCTCTATAATACTCTTTTCAATCATGGAGACCTAATCCACCCTAGTGCTTGGCCAATATCAGGGTAGTATAAGCTCTACATAATTGCCCCCACCCCCGCTCAGAGGAAATGCATAAAAGTTCCTTTTACCACCTCAAAACATATGGGCGGTACCTCTACCGGTAACACGTGGAACATAAATAACAGTCATGGCAAAATGTTCTTCTTTAAGGCGGTAAGGCAACCCACGCTTGATTGCACCGTTCCAGCTCGTTACGTTTTTTTGATCCTGTCCCATGGGCGGGAGGGTAATTTACCTTATTCAAACTGGATACGTCTCTTACAATCAAAACAATCATGTGATATATTTGCATGATTGTGGTAAAATCATCTTGAGAGCCATGTATCGGTCGTGTCACCCCCTCCTCATTGAGTGCTAATCTTTCAGCGCGTCTGCTAACATCTTGAAACACTTGTGTATAGGCGCGCTATAAATAAAATATCATATCATATCTTAAAATCTCCTCCAACAAGACCGCCAACTTCCACTCCTCAAGGAACCGTAGTGCTTCCTAACAAAAAGGACCCAGCTGCTGGCTTGGTGCATAGAGGAGACATAAGAACACATCTGATTCACTGATCCTCCCTTTCACCGCCAGGAGCAGACCATCTATTCGCTTCTTTATTTGGTGGACCACCAAACCTACTGATTCTTTTATTAGCATCCCTACACCAGCCTTTCTGATCTTGATTGAGGCCCAGAGAGCTGAACCCATTCCCAATCCCTTTTATTTGCCATTGTTCTCATCTCTTGAATTGTTTTTTTTCCTGAATGAATAAGACATCCAGGCCGGACTGCTTGAACTTTCTCCCCAACATGGATCTCTTCTGGGGAGAGTTGAGGCCTTTCACCTTCAGGGTCCCTAGACGTAACACACTTGTATGCAACATAATTTCCCTTCCGTTTGCATTCCCTCGTGGTTCCCACATATTAAGATTGATTTCTGAACTCTGACCTGGTGGGCAGAGGTTCAGAAGGCCAGCCTAGTTTCTTGAAACAGGGTAACCTTCTGGACAGGCCAGACCAATCAAGATAGCATTGGCGGCGGTGAAGACTAGGTCTCAGGAGGGGTGAGGGTGACTGAAAGACCTCAATGAGCACTCAGAGTAAAGGACACTTACAAATCACTCCCAGTCAGGTGTATATATATATTAAAAATACAAATACATTTATTCAAGGCCTTTGAGTTTCAACACAATAGTTATTAACAGTATCACTTTTACACCAACACAATTTTACTAAAATACATATATACAAGACCAAGTGGCCTAAAGGGTTAATGCACGAAATGGGTCCACAACCTAGAAGGGGAAGGAAACAGGTAGTGCAAAGAGCCTTGAGGCAGTTCTGCAGTAATCACAATCCTAAATGAAAGGCAGTCCAGTCCCTAAGAAGAGGGGAGTCTATTGCTCAAATGTACTTGCAATGCTCGTGAAAATGGGGTCTCTTTTAGGGTCTGTAGCAGCTTGGGAAGGTGTTTGAGGTGATGCAGAATAAGTTCCCATTATTCGTGGAGGGTCTCCTCAAGAGGGCACAACGTGTTCCAAGAGCTGGGAATAATTCAATAGCTCAGGCTATCTGTGGAAATGAGTGGGGCACTCAGGGGCCCCTCGTGTGTAAAAACAGGTGGATACCCTAGGGGCCACCGGTAAGGGTTCGCAAGTACTCATCGACTCCTGGTGCACTCCAGACCAAACTTCGACAGTCGAGTCTACTTCGGTTGCAGGTTCAATTGTGCGGCTCTGTGGCTTTTAGCAGCATAGATACAACGATGATTCTCAAACAGAACTGCAGTGATTTCTCCGCTCCAGGTGGGTGGATCAGGCCAGTTTCACTGCAGCAGGCTTTAGGGCACAGGGGGGCACAGCAGCAAGTCACCTGCAAAGTATGTCACCAGGGCAGGTCGACACAACTGCGTGCACTCGGTTTCGGGCGCTCTCTCTTTAATTCAGACATGGGAATGCCAAGTATACGAAATCCGGGGTGAGAGTACCATGAACACAGAGCTAGCGATGCACCAAGTTTCAAGGGTCTCCTCGAAACAGCGGCGGTGTCAGAACAAAGGTCCTGCACAAGCTCTCAGCCTACTGGTTGGCCCACGGACACTTCCGAGAAGGCTTACTTGCAGGGATTGATGAAGGTGCTGAGAATAGTTAGCCCCACTATTCCAGCGGTTCCAGTTTCAGGATACTTGGATCCTATCCTTCGTTCAGTGAGAACTCCAGAGATCAACATGGTATGGGTGTTTGGAGCCTTCTCTTATCCAGAATCTCCTTTGCGTCAAACAAAGAGGGCCCAATGGGAGATCTGCACACAAACAGGCACACCATACGTGGACCAATCACTCTCTGTGACCCAGGATGTGTATTGGAACCAGACAGTCCAACCCACATCCTGGAAGCACACACACAAGGCATGCAGAAGCCCAAATAAGGACTGACCCAGGTCGACTCGACCTGGGGAAGGTGAAGGGGCAAAATAGCCAAAGGAAAGGACAAAGAAGCTTGTGACATGGCCATTTTGGAGCCAGGCCACCTAAACATGGTTTACCTGCCAGGAAAGGGTTAAAATTACATGAGAAGATAAGCTGCCACCAGCCCTATCCAAGGAACATCTGCAATTCTCCTAAAAATTCCTTCGAGGGTGTATAGGGCCTTTAGAAATGACAGGAAGACCTGAGTGTACTATACTGTAAGGTACTTTGTACACTTGCAACATTTTACAGAACCATTGGAAAAGACTAAGGGAAACAAAGTCTCCCAGTACTGACTTTCTTTAAGGGCATATGCTCCTCTGGAAAAGTCAGACTATGGTGTAAAACAACTGGAGGGAACACTTCACATAAATAGGAATCTTCCTAACACCACAGAACACAAAATAATTTCTTGTGTCACAGTGTACATTTTGCATATCCCTTAGCACTGCACCCACTGTATTCCCCCATTCCGAAATGCTATAAACGTTTAGAATAAACATATTGCTACCCCTGTCATATCCCCTTCCCGTTCCCCTCGTACCCTCAACCACTCCATCCAAACAAATACTTCCCCCACTTGGGAGACGTCCTATCAAACTAGTTCCACCAAAAAGGAACCCTTCACCCCACTGAAGCAATTCTATACAGTAAGGGGATCCCTAATAGTCACATATACAATTCTAAGTCAAGTCCTGGTGTCTCATGAAAGCCCTGCAGATAAACATCCCTATACATCATCCTATTCCGTGTACCAGATTCTGTATCCCACACCGTTCAGTTAACCTTCATCTTTGGGGTAGATGAACCAATCCTCGACAGAGTATTTAATATTTCCTGGCCCCATTCTGCTTCCCCATCTTGGGATGAAGCGGTGAGCCTCTGCCTACGGGTCACAAATCATTGTCCGCCTCAGTTAGACTCGACTCCCGCCGTTCTTTTCTGAAATGTCTCATGGCGCCCTCCCCCTCCTCTGCAGACGTTATCCTATAGACTTCTCTCTTTAGAGAACGGATAGCCCCATCTGCAACGCACATTATGATTGTGAAGCCATTGCATCAGGGACCGACATTCTTTGCCTTTAGTTAGTGTCAATGCAGACAGATCTTGATATATGCGAACCTTGGAGTCTTCATGTTCTATGCTTCCCTTTTCTCTCGCCTTTTTATGCTTAAAGTAGTGAAATATAGCCAGAATTGACCTTGGACCTCCTGGGGGACCATATCCCTATGTGTTCTGTCAAAGGCCATGTCACCAGAACTATCAAAGAGAGATTTTACAAGACTTTTCACTGATCTTTTGAGGGAGGCCACTGTTTCCCCTTGTGGTTCCTGTAAGCCCATTATACAAATATTACATTTCCTCTCCCTGCTCTCTTGGTCATCCATCTTCAAGGCTAAGTCAGACCCTTGGAATTCCAAGTCCTGCAACCTGGCGTCTAATTTCATTTCAATTATATCATTGATCTCATTTCTTCCAGTCAGTTCTGCCTTTGAGGTATGGATCTTGCACCTCATTGATATCATTTCTTCCAGTCAGTTCTGCCTTTGAGGTATGGATATTGCACCTCATTGATCTAATTTCTTCCAGTCAGTTCTGCCTGCCTTTGAGGTATGGATCTTGCACCTCATTGATATAATTTCTTCCAGTCAGTTCTGCCTTTGAGGTATGGATATTGCACCTCATTGATCTAATTTCTTCCAGTCATTTCTGCCTTTGAGGTATGGATCTTGCACCTCATTGATCTCATTTCTTCCAGTCAGTTCTGCCTTTGAGGTATGGATATTGCACCTCATTGATCTCATTTCTTCCAGTCAGTTCTGCCTTTGTGGTATGGATATTGCACCTCATTGATATCATTTCTTCCAGTCGGTTCTGCCTTTGAGGTATGGATATTGCACCTCATTGATCTCATTTCTTTCAGTCGGTTCTGCCTTTGAGGTATGGATATTGCACCTCATTGATCTCATTTCTTCCAGCCAGTTCTGCCTTTGAGGTATGGATATTGCACCTCATTGATCTCATTTCTTCCAGCCAGTTCTGCCTTTGAGGTATGGAGTAGTAATTGAACATCCGCCTTAGTGTCCGCCTCTAGCATCCTTCCAGTTGTAGAGATGGGGTGGGTCCTTGACTCATGTCCTCCTGACTTTGAGTGTGCTGAAAAGAGATCAGGGAGGGCAAGGTACTTGGGTGTGGTGTGTGTTGTGCCAGTCTGACTGCGGATGGCTATTACCCCTTCACTATATGTTATATATTTGTACTGTTCACATGGGATGAATAACGACCTGTACTGTGCTCCTTACATTGACACGGGTCGTCAGCACGGCCCCTCTCCAGTATCGGCAAGGTATGGAGATCGCTTCACCAGATCCAGCTTGTAAGTATTCTTCCAATGCAGAGTTCCCGGAGCACAACCGGACCGAGTCACCCCCCAGGGCATTCATATTTTTTTTATATTGGCTTTGGCAAGATTGAGCACAATCAAACCTCTATTGCCTCACTCACTGTGCTTTGAAGTTAAGCCCGATGCGTGATTGCACAAACCAGTACCTGTGTATGTAAATGATATGTAATGCCAGCACGCTTTGTTATGCTTCCCAGGGTGTGCCATGCTGGGCATGGACTAGGACCCATTCCGGCGTCTCTACCAGGACCTTGCATCGGCTGACTTGCCTGTATGCTACTGGAGCGGGCTTCCAATGTGCATCATCGAATGGCTCCCCGATATCCTCATGGTCCACTTGTTCGATATGAGCTATACCTCAGGCTTGTATGCCACCTTAGTCCCCGTGGTATACGGTCTCCCTGGTTGACTTCTCAGAGTGCTGTGGGCTAACTTATGGAGAACACCCACTTTCTCGATGGTACAGTCTGTGTGTCAGGGCACAGGCACTCTCAGAGACGTTTTATGGGAGGGCAAAAGGGGCACTTGCCCAGGTCCCCCATCTTGGAGGGGCCCCACAAGGCTAGCTGATCTGAAGAAGTAAGATTCCATTGTTCACCATTCTTAAATAGCACACGTCAGGATATTTTATGGGGTGCTGCTGAGGCTCGAAACCCAATGACTTTCTGTTTTGGCAAGTCCATTCTGCCTTGATCAATGTATCATGTATTGCTTTCTGTGTTCACTGTGCTATACATAGTTTGTGTTTTCCCTATGGCACAACTCTGTAGCATTCTTTCCTTCCTGTGGGAATTATGTTGATCATGTGCAATAGGTAACAGTGAAATGCATATTGATAAATTGAGTGCCACAATGGTTCAGAAGTTAGCTCAGTGTGTGAAGCACCCATTGCAGATAAATGGGTTCATATGCAAAATTAGAATATCACATTCCAGCAAGGCTGGCTGAGCCTTTCCTATGTCTGAAGTTTATAAACCTGCCTGCTTATGTACTTGGTTTTGCAGAACAACATCTGCTATTATTAGTAATATACCTGTACTAGATAGGGGTTGCTATAAAAACTAACATATCATCTATATGCTGAATGTCTAGAAATTGGTTTGTTCAGATGGGGTGTTATAAAACCTAGGCAATCGCCTCCAACGATGGCATAAACTGTTATTCCAAGAGGTGAATAAGTATCCAAATGTAAGACTATGGAACAACAGCGTTCATGTTTGTATCCTGGATTTGTCAGCAGACGATACAGTGATCCTGGTCAAACCATCTAATATATTTTACATTACTGTGCTGTCTTCTGTGAGGTTTGCCTTCTTGCATGCTGCTGGTATCGTTTAGCCCATTACTTGATCTTTCTTCTTATGTAGGCCATTTCAGTGGAAAGGTGGTAGACAGAAGAGAGCGGACCATATGCTGCAGGCCTCAGGCAAGCATATTTTAAGGTCTGCTTCTTTGACACAAAAAACGGTTTGCTTTTTGGTAAAAGACAAAGGTTTTAATTCACGTTTAAAATACAAAAGACAAACCGAGATTACATTTGTTAACTCACATCGATTGGTATGCTGGTTCTTGATGATGGAGAGAATGAAGCTAGAATCATTCCCATTTTGCATAACACCCTTCTATAATATTTTGTTTAAAAATGTTCATGTTTGGTAATGTGAAAAATTAAAATGCAGAATTTGCAGAGTTGACACACATCCCAGCTTCACCCCTTCACCCCTTAACTGATGTGTGATCCTGGGCATCTCATTTAATCTTGTATTGCCTAACCTCTCAATATTGCCAGTCCCTAAACCTTTCAAAATTGTCAGCCCTTCCGAGAGATTTCCTTCTCATGATATGACCTTCATAAAAGCCTTATTTATGGTTTCTCTGTGTTAATAGTGAGCATATTTATATTGCACACCACAGGCCTTTGTTCCTTTGATATCCAATGGCAACACTATTTGAAAACCATATCCACAAGTTATTGATGAAAAGTATCCTGTATATGCTGGAGCAGTAGCCCTTTTGTAGACTGCGAATGTTAGTCTTCAAATGCGACTTGTTTATCATTCTGATTAGAGCAAGAATGAAGAGGGCAAGGGGACTTAAAGGGAGTAACGTGCTTATTATGCTGCGAGACAGCATATCAACCTATAGGTTGTGAGCGTGACAGGTGGGATGTGGGGTGTGCGACGAGTATTCTTGATCCCTTAATTCCTTTGGTTTGGTGGAGGGGGGCCCCAAAGAAGTCTGTGCTCAGGGCCCCAAAAGTGCTTAAAATGGCCCTGGGCACACTGCTCACTACTGGAGACTGATTTCACAGCTTTTCTTCTGCGTCGCCTCCTATGCAGTGGTGGGGTCACCCTCTTCCACAAGTCCTTGTACAGTGCCAGTGGTCTTCAAACTATGGGGCTGGCCCACCAGGGGGGGTGCCAAAGGACCCCCGAGTGGCTTGAACCCATTCAAAAAGGGACTACGTTGACTGCTTTTAATAGAACATTTAATCAGATATGACATCTGGGGGGAGGGGCTGGCGGCAAGATTTCTACTCCAGGGTGCGCCCAGCAACTATATTGCTACTCAAGGGGGGCTCATCATAAAAAAGTTTTTATAGCACTGTTGTAGACGGTCATGAGGGGTCCTTTTTAGTTATGTTAAAGACGCGAGTGAAGGAGACAACAAGCAAGGCAGCCATGTTGTCTGCGCTCCTTGGTGACCTCTGCTTGTAAGCCTTTTAAAATGTTTTGACAGAAATTAAAAATAAAATAATGATTGCTCAAGAACCATGTGACAGGCTATCACAAGGCGAACTCCAGGTGAAGGTAGCCTCGTGGATCTAGTTGGTTTACACCCAACAAGGCTTTTCTGAATAGCAAGGCTCCGAGGCGACAGAGCAGACTAGACCAATATGGGGACTGCAAGCCCTTCTTAGAGACATAAAGAGAGTCAGAGAGAGTGATAGAGAGAGAGAGAGCAGGAGAGAGAGAGAGAGAAAGAGGGGGAGAGAGAGAGGGAGAGTCAGAGAGACAGGAAGGGAGAGAGAGAGAGAGAGAGAGAGAGAGAAAGAGAAAGAGAGAGAGAGAGAGAGAGAGAGAAAGAGAGAGAACGAAATAAACAGGCAGACGAAATACACTGCAGAGACCCAAACAGGGAATAGACACACAGTGAGAGAGGGGTGGACACTGGGGGAAGCAGACACACTTATGGAGAGAAACACACACATACACCGAAGTGGGATATACAAAAAACCAACACAGACGCACACAGAAGGAGACAAACAAGGACAAGCAGACACACTCACTGGTTGAGGTCCTCACATCTCCCTGTTGTGGCATTGAAGAATTTCTGGGCACCGCAGTCAGGCGTAATGGGGACTGGTCCTGTACAGCATGAAAAAGCAGAGAGGATTGAGGACTCTCACAAGCAGTAGCAACAGAAAACGGATTCTGGAAGAGTATACCCCCTCATCCCCCTTCAGATGTCTCCTGGGCAATTGGTGGCAGAAGTGGGATGGGTGAGTATGAAGAGTATATTATTGTAGCGGTTGAATAATTTGGATAGAAGCAAGAGGTTTGAAAGGTGGGAAGTTAGAAAGAAAGGGTAATTAAGACAGTTGTAGAAGAAATAGGGCCCTTGACCGCTGGGGGTGGAGGATACATTCTAGGAAGTTTCCCTAGTGTGTGTGTGTGTGTGTGTGTGCGTGTGCGTGTGTGTTATGTGGGTGGGTGATTGGATGTGTGTTTCTGTTGGTACATTTCGCCTCACCTCCTGCTTTTTCTTCAGTCTGAGACGATACACATTTCACACAATTGCCATCTTTTTCCCGGATGCAAGTGTAACCTTCCTGGCAATTGCAGATCCGAGGGCTGTCACTTCCGCAAGTACTGGTCTCCACCAAGTGCATACCTGAGACACGAAGAGAAGGAAAGGAAGTCATGACAGGGTCCTAGACAACTATAACAGCTGTGCATTTCACATTTAATAATCAACACTTGTTTGTCCATAAACAAAATATGTATGACAAAAACAAAACAAAAGTGCACAGCAGTGTCAGAGCTGTAAACGGAAGTGGTCTTTAAACTAGCAAATGCACTGGTTTAAAAATAAAGGCAAATGACGCCTCCGCAAGCGATAACAGAAAGGAGGAAAACACATTCAATATAAGATTACTTCTCAAGTACTGCTGGTATTTGTGAAAATGGAAGATATTGGTTAGCACTGCGTTTGTCAGCTATTGCCTAGTATTGTTTGACGATGTTGACTATAGGAATGGCTCAAGAAAGAATTGGTTTCCACCGGTTTTGAATATGACTATTTCGGGGGTCATTACAAGTTTGGCGGTGGTATTACCTGTAATTAAACCGCCAAATGGAATTACCGTTGCGGCATTCGATAAGCATGCTGTAACTTGACGCGTCTGTATGATTCTGAGCCATGTGGACCCTTCAGTCGTTCCCCATTTTGACATTCCGTAGGGCTCCAAGGAGACGTGCCACGTTCCAGTAGGCAGGATCACTACATGCAGTAGCATCGCAAGCAGTACTGCTTTTGTGTGGAGGAAATGTCCTACGTGTTTTTACTAGCGAAACTTGTAGTTTGGCGGAGCGGTAAACATGTGGGCCCTCATTACGAGTCAGGCGGTGGACCATGGTGCTGTTAGCACCATGGTCCATGCCGGACTCCGGCATGGTGGATGGCGGAATCACCGCCCCATTCCAAGGTGAGTGGGGCGGTAATTCCCCATTCACCATTTGCCCTTCCCCATTCCCATTTTTGCCCCATAGGGCATAATGGGAATGGGGAAAGGCGCTAAGTACGGTGCCGCAAATTGCGGCACCGTACTTAGCACCAAGGTCACTTTGCAGCATGGGTTTTAACGCCTGCAAAAAGCAGTCGTTAAAACCCGGGACCTCTTAATCAGGCGTTAAGGGTTAACGGCGCCGACGGCGCCGTTAACCCCTTAACGCCTGACTTGTAATGAGGGCCGTGGTATTCAGAAATGCCACATGCTTTAACACTACTGCCAGACTCCCCCTTGCTTCAGGCTTCAGATTGCGTTTAATCATTTTTATTGCATTAAATGCTGCAAGGTGCTTTCCTCTGAGCTTTCTTCTTTCTTGCTGTTGCAGTTTTTCACTGTCCTGTGTATCCAAAGTGCTCCCTTGAGTTCCTGTTGTCCCCGGTGCTCGAGGTGATTCCTTTCTTAGCGGATCTCTTTGTTGCAACTTTTTATCCTCCCCAGTGCTCGCTGTGCTTTATTGCTGGTAGGAGTGCTGCTGATGTGGTGGGGCTAGCTGGTTCTCTTGACGGGCACGGGCCAGGAACTATTTTAGAGATCCTTTGCACACTAGCCATTTTTACATCTAGAGGGGTGACCCGGAGTGGACTGGGAGAGCGGTGGGGAGCCGTGGGAGCCGGGAGGCAGGTGTGGCACGTTGTGCTGATTCAGGGGTGGGAGGTCAGAGGCAGAGGCAGTCACCATCAGACTATCGGTAGCAGCCTTTTATGGGTGCAGCTTGATGGTCTGAGTGCTTTCCTCTCTCCTGTTGGATCTTTGTGTCTGATTTAATTGGATGCTGCCGGGTTTTCTCTGCTGCATATCCCAGCGCACAGTCTGTTTCTGAGATGATCAGAAGGCCTGACACAAGATCGAATAGCTCCAAAGTTATATCTGGGCACCCTCATAAATCATTGCCCTTCCGCCCCCTCCCTGTGTATGAATCTCTCTCAAAAGAGGGGAGGAAGGGGCGTGTTCGGGAGACATTAAATCTGGCCCGTGTGTGATATGATAAGCCATCTGTGTCACCAATATCGAAAGAGTCATGCCTGTATTGGTTAAGAGCGAGCGAAGGAGACAGCGTCTGCGGGACAAGGGAGGTACCATGACCGGTAGTGTCATGAAAATCCCCAAGCCATACGGTGGCAAATCTGTCTCCAGAGGGTCTCTCACAGTCACCAACAGGTTATCTTGGGATGGATGATGAACACATTGTGCAACTGGAGCCAAAGAAATGGCGACTCGTTAAGGATAATATTACCCGGGAGTTAACTCTGTGCAGAAGCTTGGCAGACTTTTGCACCTGGGTGGATATTGTTGAAAAATTGGCCTGTCAGTTTCCACCGGATAAGGTAGATAACGCTTCTCAAACTATTCAGAAACCTGACTGGGTACATCAGTACTGTCAGACTGATCCTGGGATTAATGTGAGCTCTCCGGGGAGAGGAAAAATTGAATGCACAGGAGATTATATCGGCCTCCGAAGTTATTTTTTCCTCCTGTGGGATCCTCAGAATGTAAGCCTCCTTATGTCTGTGCCGTTTAGACATTTCCAGAAGAAAGACTTGCTGTGCAAAAGATCTGCGTGTAGGCAAAACCCCTATGCCTGGGATTGAGGACACGTTTTTGAGAGAATTTGTTATAGACAAAAGAAACTTTTTAATTACCAATGTGGAGAAGCCCGCAGGAAAGGAGCCCAAGGAAGCATTAAGAAATAAGGCAATGGCATGGCTGCACCAAAAAAATGGGCCCAGTATTATTAGAATCTCAGACTTTAAGGTCCTTCGGCAAATTAAATTAGATGGATGGTGCATGCCGGAAAATAGAGATTGTGAGCCTCATTACGACCCTGGCGGTCCCGTAATGAAGGGTGCCGGTACGGGACCGGCACCATTCATTACGGGAGCGCCTATTACGAGGTTCCTTTTGCGGGACCCGGTAAGGACGCCTGGTAAAACAGGGGTCCCGCGAGGGGAACAGGGAGCTAATAACGGGCCATTATTAACGTGCCCGTTATTAGCTCCCTCCCCATTCCCATTGAGTCCTATGGGGGCACAAATGGGAATGGGTAATGGTTCCTTCAAGGAGGAATTACCGGGTCCTCCAATGTTGGAATGACCCGGTTATTCCTCATTGAAGGAACCCGGTATTGGAGCCCGGTATGGAGGCACTGTGTGTTGGTGGGATGTGGTGGCAGCAATCTCCCAAGTTTTCTTAGCATGTATAAAGACATTTCCCATGGTCCAGCTCCATCAAATTTGAAATTGATAGTTAACTCTGTGTAATGCTTTGGAATGATTAGTCTATTTTGAGTATTATGTTTTGCCTGTGTTCACACTGATTGGACTGTTCAATGCTCTCGATGTTTTCTTTAATGTTTGTTATATCTTTTTATGAGGGTTTCTGTTGGTTTTGTTGTGTTAGCACCCTGATGCCTACGGGCTTGTTATGATAAAACTAGACCTCTCCCTACTTCTGTTGCCTTGTTGTTTTTAGGCCCCTGACATGGTATGTATTTTTTGTTTTTTGTTCTGTATGTTATGTCCAGTCGCCTCTATGCCCCAGGGCTTTTGTTCCGCGCCATACAAATAAAATACACAAAAAGGAAGCATGGCAGTTGTGTGTGTCAATGACAATTACAGACAAACTATACAGTGAAATTAAGTTTAATGCCTAAACAAGAAAAACAAGAACACAGAACCATGACAACAGGTTTATTTTGACTAGCTTTTCCTGTATAGGTTTTTCAAGGATTTGATCTCTATTAATGTGACAACTTTATTTAGCTTTTCTTGAAAGTGTATTTGTATGTGGGATCTGTTTTGTGATGCTACTATTAGTGATCTATGTCTAGTGAAATGAACACATGCACACAACTATGCACAACATGTGCAACTGAAAAGGAACCGAGCGCACGCTACCACAAACAACCAAGACACTCATAAATTCCTCAGATGTTGACAACAGCCTCGTTCCCATATGGCTCCCTATTCCACACTTCTTGTACCCTTCTACCAGTAGCCTCCTTCCCTCTAAAATCTCCTGCCAACATTCACCACACACACACCCCCCCAGATCCCTCTGCATGACTACCTCAGACCTTTCAATTACCACACCAGCCATAATTTAGATATTACAAAGCTTGCCTATTTAGCTCCATCACATCACACACCACAGCAGCTAACCCAGACCCAGAGTGCTGTAATATATTCAGTTCACTGTCGAAGACATGCCATCATTCAGGAACCAGGTACTTCTGGCCCGACCCATCAAAACCGCAGGTTTTGCATCGGCCTTCCCCCTCTATCACTTTGACAAGCCGTTCCCATTTTTGTTCAGGGCCACAAGCACTGAGGCATCCCAAATGGCAGAAAGGCACTATGCAAGACCACTGTATATTACATCATGCTGATATTTGCCCTGCCTCTTTCCAGGTAGACGCTGCTGATTTCGTAGCTGTTATGATTACGAAGTCAACCAACGTCTTTTGGTTGGGGCTAAGTTCAGACTCAATTGCCACCAATTAGCAGAGACTAGCAGCAAGAGATAATTGGACAAGTACTGGGTAGATTTTGCATATCACCTCCTATGCTTCCAGCCAGAAGGAGTGGATGAATGGGAATGTCTTTATCATGTGCTGGAGCGTGGCCACCGCATCACTACCACGTCAGCAATCGGGATAATCGTAACTCGGCTCTGTGAAGCCTGCAATGGGTCCAGAATACTGGTATTAGTCCTGGTAAGTTTGCTTGTGAAACAGAAGCTGGAGTCCCAGCTCTGGAGCTGACAGCCCATCCTTTAGCGTGCAGAGAATTTGTAAATCGCCTACGTCCTTGGGGGATTATAATCTTGAAAGGCCGATATAGGGTCTTCTACATTTCCATATTCCCATATGAAATCCATCAATGCTCTTGTTTATTTGTCTGGAAAAAGCTCCATGAGCCATGACCATTTTAACACTTTCAACTCTACCCTCTCTTGAGGTATACAAGGGGGGACACTTTTGTATACAATGAGTAACATCGTCTTTGGTGTTGAGTTTAATGGTGCTGTCCCTTTCTTAGCAAAAGGAACACCCAGATATGTGATGTGCCTGAGAATCATTGTATTCCACTTGCTAACTCAGGCATTTCAAGATGGCAGTAGCCATTATTAAAGGGGGCACATTCGGACTTTGATCTGTTGAGGGTAAAGCCGGATAAAAGGATAGTTGCATGTTTCTTTAAGCATATGTTCAATTGAATGGGCAGGGTCAGTGACCTAAAGTATGACATCATTGGCTTATGCCAAGAATTTTGATTCTGCACCCGACATTGTTATTCAATCAACAATTGGGTATTAAATGCCGGCCACAGTTGCTTGGGGGCACTCAGAAACAGTATAGGGTGAAGGGTGCAACTATGGGCCTCATTATGAGATGGGTGGTAGCCATGGAGCTATAAGTTCCATGGCTGCCTCCCATACCGTGCCTGTGTCCAGTCTCGTTCAATGGGGACTTACCAGTGTAGTCCGACCCTGGCGGGACCGGTAAGTCCCCATTGAACAAATCATTCCCCATGGGGAGGACGATAATAACGGGCTTGTGATTTGCCAGCCCGTTATTAGCGCCCTGGTCCCTTAGCAGGACCCGTAAGGGATGTGTGGTCAGACAACACGTTCCTTACAGTCCCCCCAAGGGACCTTGGAATAGGGCGGTAAGGGATTACCGGCACTGGTCTCCTTACCGGTGCCCGGTATCGCTTACCGCCCAGGTCGTAATGACCCCCAATGTCTTGTTCTTCTGGTTAGAATTGATGAATAAAGGTATGTGCTCACTAATTAGTATGGCTGCCTTGCATTTGGATATAATGCTTTAACCAGGCTGCAAAGTCCTCTGCCCAACCTACTCCACAGCATGTAAGAGGTAGGTCTATACCACACCGTGGTCCAAGGGCATTTCCAGTACTCAGTATGATTCTGGGCTACATATATGGTGATAGCAAGTCTACAGTAATTCACTAGTGGCTCTCACTTCCTGGTGAAGTTCTGCTCGCATTGATAATGATACAGCCACATGTTGAGTGATACAAATTGGACCAAGCTCAGGCACAGAGGTCTAGCACCAGAGAACCGGCAAAGTCAATGTGAGAATGAGTTTGATGTGGTACTTTAAAGACTGTGAATTCTAAATCTGTGGCATGGTAAATTTGTCACAGATCATTTAGCTCTGAAGGTTTTACAGGGGATTTCAATGAACTTTACACAATATGGCATCTGGACCGTGTCCTGAACTACTCTTCAGTCAACGGGTCTATTCTGAAATCTGAGAGTTTCCCAATTCAAGTAGCTTGGATTTTGCGGTTTCCTGACACCAGGGCTGGTCCACAATGTTATGTTATGTTAAGTTGATTTATACCACACACTGCTGCAGTTTTCATGGCCTCAAGGCACTCATGTGGCTCTGTAAAGTGGGTTGTGTTGGTGAGCGGGGGAAAGAGGGATAAGATAGATGTTGTGCTTATCTGTTGATGCGTGCAGAACCAGGAGCAACTGCCATCTGTGCATGTGAACTTTCTGGGTGTGCTTTGTTTTGTGCACTGGGGCTTGTTGTTTCCGGAAGGGCAACATCTAGTGTTTGAGTTGCTTCATGTTGGTGGTTTTTGGTTTTTGTAATTGTAACTGGTTATTTATAACATGCTTAATACCCAGAGGTTTCTAAGCACGGACCCGGGGATCGAACCTGTGTTGCTCTGCGTCGTCTTGCTTTTGTAGCTCTGTTAGAGAGTGATGTGTGGTTTGAGTGTTTTGGTGGGTTGTTTATCTAGCCATCTGCTCTCTGCACGTGTTGATAGGTGAGAGGATTGGGGGTGTGGAGGAGAGAGAAGGAGATGGCTAGCAGGTTGTGGGTGGTCTCTGGGTATTGTGTAGCTCTGTTATTGTTTCTTTCTGCATGTATGTATCCTGTGTTTTCATTGTTCTGGGCTTACAGTTTGTAAATGTGGGCAATGGATGAGTTTGGGGTGGTCAGTTTGAGGTTGTGATTGTTGTATAGTTGGTATATGTTTATCTCAGTGGGTTGAAAAGCAAGGTTGGGGCCACAGACTTTACCCAAAAGGGTATCCATCCCTCTGGATTCAATACTCACTTGAAATATACCTGCCTTCATATTGACATTATAGGACTTATAAATTAGGATACCCACTGCGTTGCAGAGCCCCACAAGCAGAACCCACTACTGTGGTTTTGAAGCCATTTTGCATCCTGCTTGCATACCTTATGATATGTTTCTGTTGAATCCGTGTAATGTCAGTTTTTTGTCTCTGAAAGTCTCTTAGTCTGGTGCCATATTCCATTTCATCCAGGCACAACATTTCCAGTTGATAGTCACGCACACCTGCCTGTTACAATGTTGTGCCTGCCTGTCTGATGTAGCCCCTCATTCCTTGAGGTGTGGCTTGCCCAGTCAATAGTCACTCACACCTGCCTGTTACAATGTTGTGCCTGCCTGTCTGATGTAGCCCCTCATTCCTTGAGGTGTGGCTCTCCCAGTCAATAGTCACTCACACCTGCCTGTTACAAAGTCATGCCTGCCTGTCTGATGTAGCCCCTCATTCCTTGAGGTGTGGCTTTCCCAGTCAATAGTCACTCACACCTGCCTGTCTTAACTGCTTGCTTGGATTTTCCTTAAAGCAGTTTAACTATTTGTCCTTGCACCTAACCTGTTTTTGTATTGTTTCCTCTATCCCTCTCCCCCTGCACTCCCCTTCCTCCTCCATATCTCCTTTTTTTTTCATATCACAGCACTTGCACGTTCTAAATCGTCTCACGGCGAGTCAGAGCGTTCCTTGTTTGGTTTCTTCCCTCTATCCCCTCCTCACTTCCCCTCCTCCGCCTCTCCTCTTTTCATGCTATAGCACTTGCACGTTTTGAATGTTTTGAGACACTTTTATGAACCTTTATTCTGTTTTTGTTTTACTCCTTCCTCCTCTTCCCATTCCCTCCCCCGTCTTGATGCGCGTCTGAACACTTTTTGCTGTCTAGTGCGCATTACAAATGACCAATAGATAAAATAAATAAATAAATACATTATGAGTCAAAGCAATTTGTTGTAGCGTGAGATTGAAAAAAACTGCATTTCAAATTCACCATGTAGCATTCCACTCCTTTTCACACCTCAATGCCCAGACCCAACCTCTTGAAGAACCTATGAGGCATACAGCAGTTAGACTAGGAAGAAACAAAAAAGGAAAAACAGACAAAAGGACAGAATGGCAGGCTTGGTCCTTGTGTCTCCATCCCT
Source organism: Ambystoma mexicanum (assembly GCF_040938575.1). Lineage (NCBI taxonomy): Eukaryota > Metazoa > Chordata > Amphibia > Caudata > Ambystomatidae > Ambystoma > Ambystoma mexicanum. The sequence goes on from NC_090925.1 coordinate 221,155,399, forward strand.
GGGGCATGATATAATACAACACTAATGCACTGAAAAGTAAATAAGAACTTGACCATTGCCATAACTGTATGCATGCCAACTGGCTATTCAACCAATGCCTGCCTCCTCTCGCCCACCGCGTAGCTGCTCTCTGCTCCAACTTTTAGTGCTAAGAGGATGACACTGAGCTCTATTTCAGGCTCCCCTGGGTCACCTCCGCTCCTTCTCTCATTCCTGACTGTCTCTCTGCAATTCAGGAGTGGTGTGCTGCTAATGATCTCTGCCTCAATGCCAGTAAAACAGAGATCCTCCTCATCGGTATACCAGCTCCCTCTTTCCCCCTCTCTCTCTAGCCACCCACTCTGGCTCCTCTTCCTTCTTTTACCTGTGAGGCTAAGAACTTTGGGGTCATTGTCGACTCCACCCTCTCCTTCTCTCCTCACAATTCTGACATCTCTAAGTAGTCAAACTATCAGCTGCCCCTCCTCAGAGGTATTCTTCCCTTCCTCACTTTCCCCCAGAAAAACACTGTCTCCAGAGCTCTGGTCCTTTCAAGGCTGGACTACTGCAACAGCTTCTTTTCTAAATCTTCCTGCCTCTCCTCTTCACCCTCCACAACTCATCCAGAACAAGACTTGTCCTTGGTCTCAAGCACAGGGATCGTATCTCTCCAGCTCTGAAACCTCTTCAGTGACTCCCAGTTTCGGCAGGGATCAAGTTCAAGACCCTCTGCATTGTCCACAAGGCTTTCAGGGGCCTGGGTCCACACTACTTCCAACTCACTGTTTCTATGTATCTCCCTCCTCTATCTCTCCACTTATCCACCTCCAACTCTCTGACAGTCAGATGCTTTTCCAAGCAGAGAGTTGTGGGAAGATATCTTTATTCGGCTGGGGCCTCCCCCTGAAAAAGACTCCCTGCCTCCCTCAAGCTTGAGCAGAACCATCTTTGGTTCCGGAAGCAACTCAAGACCTTCCTCTTCGCATCCGCCTTCTCTCTTCCTCTCCCATGCTGATGACCCATCTTTTCCATGCACATGGCTTACCTGGCCACCCTCTGAACTTGGGACCTGGTCCCTGCCTGTCCAGTTGCACCTCACACTGCCTCTTGGCCCTCCTAGCACTTGTGATCTGTATCTGTAACCCTGTAGTCCACCCACTCTCTGCACTTATTAGCCACCCGCTGGCTGCACCGTCTGTTTACCGGCACTTGTTACATGCACTTCTTTTCCCCTTCCTGTGCACTTCTCCACTCCCCCTAGCCCTTCTTGGACTTCTCCCCTCCCCCCTCTCTGTGCGATCAGAATGACACAAGGCCTAGCAAGATTGTTGTTTTGTCTTCCCTTGTTTTCCCCCTCCTTGTCTTGTGGCGACTTGAAACACTTCTGTACAGGCGCGCTATAAATGCCATATTATATCACATCATATCATGCGTAACAGCATTCAGCTGGTAGCCTCTTCTTCTGGATTTGGCCGGTAAACTCGTATCATGAATGCGACTCATTAGCTCTTTTGGAATCAGAGATTGATTTCTAACTGCCGTTCAATTTGAGACATATCGGAGCCGGCTCTAGAAGGCAGACTTTGACATGGAATGATTTTAGTTGGAGCTGTTAGTTCAAAAGGTTGCTTCCGAATGTGTACCTTTGTGTCTTGCAAAGCCCCGGGTAATGAACATTCCTTTTCCTTCTATTTGGAGGGGTGGGACTTCTTTAATGGCCCAGCGAATGTGGGAAAGATGGTCATGATGAAGTGCTTTGAGGGTAAGTTCATGTGGTTTGGATTCTCCAGGGGTCTTCAATGAAGATGGGTGATGGGCTTCATCAACTTCCTTCCATGAGGAGAACTTTATCTTCAGAATCTGATGCATGAGATTTTCCACATCCCCGCAATGATCCCCCTCCGGATCACCGGGGAAACTGAAAATGCACTTATTGTACTGCCTGTTTCTCTTGCAGCGTGTGCATCATGGCCATCACACATGACCTCTTACCGGCATCTTTCCTGCAGCCGCTCCTTTGGTTTCCATTATCAGTCATTCGTGAGCACATGAATGTCGCAAGCTCTATCAGAATGTTCTCTGTATTGATTTTTCTTGCACACTTTTCTTTCAAAACGAGCTCATTGGACAACAATTTCCATGTGTTGCTTGGCTTTCACTAGCATTCAAGGGAGGGTCATGTGCACTCTTGCCACCTTTGTAATCACTTGTAGATGCCATCTTTTGCCAAAATGATAGATGATAGGTGGTCAGCTACTTCATTTCAGACTGATTAGAGACGCAAGTGTAATTCAATGGTATTATATTTATTTATTGGCAATTTTTGTAGAACACAGCGATACTATGACACAATTCGGTATAGCTGTTCTCATACCATCATTCTGCTTCATACTTCCCATCACCCTATCTAAACACTGCTGGTTATACACCTTCCAGCCTAGACGTTCTCCTCAGGCCTAACACAGCCAGTATTGGTCTGGATAACATCCTGCCAGAAGGAACACATACTATTGATCTCTCAACCACCACACCTACCGCTAGAAAGCAGCTATCACACGAATACCACACCAGCTGCACACATAACTGGTGCTCACACGTGCCTTTTGACTCCCTCTACCTCTCTCTACTGACTTGAACTTCGGTTCCCGAGGGCGTTCAACCTACCAGCGCCTTGAGACCATACCAATGGTACATAAGGCACTATATAAAGGAAAAGTAAGATAACATAACTTCTAGGAGCCCGAAGGGGAGAAGGTGGGTGGTGGTGGTGGTCAGGTAAGAGGGAAGAGTAGAGAACTGATCATTCATAGCCTTTGTACATTCCAGATCAAGTAAGTACAAAAATAAAAGCAGTGATGGAGGGTAGCACTCAGGTACATAAAAACTACATAAAAACTACCGTAAAAAAAGAAAAGGACAGATTATACAGTTCTTGTTACAGAAATAACACAGTGAAAAATACGTGCAGTTTTCCAAAAACATTTTGACAGATGAACTACAGAGGAAAAATGCAAGCGGAGGAAGATGACCATAACGTTCACAACACTCTTAGCTGTGTCTGAATGAATTGTCAGGAACAAGATCCAGCTGGGAATGTTCGTTCAAGTACACCCTTCTAAGATGACCGCCCAAATAGAAAGGCCTTCCGGTGCAATCAGCAGACACCAGTGCCCTTCTTCCTGACCAACGGGGACTTCCAGTGCTGTAGTACAAGACCTTTCCCCACCTCTAGGACTCTCTGGCACCACCTTCTAACTAAGCTGCCACCAACAGACTTGAGAGATGAAACGTGATTGAACCAGATGAGAACTGTTCTTGACTTAAACTCTCAGAATAAGTCATTTTCTATCAAAATCCTTCACCAACCAGTTTCAGATTTTCGCACAACTTACAAACATATGCAGGCAGGTCACGTTTTATTTCCACATTCCCAGAGGCTTGGTTGATCAAGTATGGCAAGGAACCAAACAGCTTATTTGTGTTGCAAGGTAGATGTGTACCCAAGTATGGAGTCAAGCTGCAAGGCATGATCATAGTGCCAAGGAGGTGTATGTGCTTGAGGGGTATCGTTCTAAGATGATGTATATGTTAGCACTGGGTGGTGCAGCTGCCAAGCATCAGTAAAGAGTAAGGTAGACCAAGCACAAAACGATGATCACGGGCCACTTTTCTTTAATCACGCACAGAAGAGTGTTGATGAGTGCAGGACATCATCAGCAGCCAGGATAGCAGAGTGCACATGTTCAGAAGTGAGACACTGCTTTGCTATGAACTTGCAGTCGAGTATCATAAAAGGGTCAGGCCATTGAGAACATAGAACCTCATTCCACGTTTGGTGGTGTGAGACAAACGTGGCAGTAATTCCAGTATGCGTAAATCCTCCACTTTTCCACTGAAAATTGGTGGAATGACCATTCTTTAATTCTGCTGGTGGTAATTCTGCCAGAAATCCCCAATACTCTATAAATGGGGACTAACACTGCCCTACCACCACTTGTAATTCCAAGGTAAACCCACAGTACCAAGTGGCGGTAAGAGTTCATCTTGGTGGCATTTCGACAGATTCACTACCGAAATACCACCTGACTCGGAATGAAGGGCCCATAGTAGTTCAACTTATAACCAAGATACTGCTGTGCAGATCCCAATTGCCTTAGTGGAGCCTTGCTGTGTTATATGCTGCTATAGATTTTTGCATTTGTATTTGTGGTTTTATATAGCGCAAACCTAGTGGGGAAGCAACAGAGCCCTTACATGACACTGAGGGTAAGATATGAGGCAGTGGGGGCTACAATATGTGGCTTGGGTTGTTCCAGCCATGGGTATGAGATGTTGTGTGGGAACGCAAGAAGCCTGGGTGGCACATAGGCAATGACCGAATAGTAAGTTCATGAGTTCTACGCAGAAATGAAAGATCCTGGGTGTGGTCCAGATTGCAACATGGATTGTGCTCCAGCAGGCAAGGGCATAGCAAGAGAAGCCCTGTGTTTTTGTCTTTTTCCTAGTATGGCACTTTCGTCTCGAGTCTAGCAATGGGCTGGCTCTTTAGGGAGTGCAATCCCTTTTATCAACAAAGGTTTGCAATGAAGTTTTTATGTTTGTTTATGTTTATTCATTTATATTGCGCACCAGACCCGAGGGTATGAGGGCGCAGAAGCATCAAGGTTATTCTCAGCTTGGTCACAGTGCTGTACAGTAATTACAATGGGTACATAGGTTAATACAGTTGTGAGGGATACATTAGAAATAGATTATAATTATATATATATTTACATGATTTACACAGTTATTAGACAGATATAGGTCCGTGTTATTGGACAGTTATTGGTCATTGTTCTTTAGCCACTGAATGTAGTTACGTTTAAAGTGGGGGTATGTTTGAGGTGTCCTTAGGGAGGGTGTTAGAGAGTTCCAGTGTTGGGCTGCTTTCACCTGGAAGCTGTTGCTGGCCATTTTGGTTCGTTTGAACCTGGGAACTGTAAGCAGGTTAGCATTGGTAGTTCTGGTGGGTATGTTAGGGGTGTATCTTCTTATTCTGTTGGCTAAGTAGCAGGGGGCTGCATTGTTGAGGCATTTAAGTGTTAAGGAGGCTTCTTGAGCAGGATTTTGTCAGTGGTGGTAAGCCAATTATGGGTTCTGCTGATGTTAGAGATGTGTTCTCTCTTGGGGATGCTAAGTGCTGCTCTAAGAGAGTCGTTTTGCAGGGTCTGGATTTTATTGGTGACCTGTTTGTTGGCTCCTACATAAAGGGCGTTACAGTAGTCCAGTTTAGAAAGCACAAGGGCTCTGGCTAGGGTAATGCAGTTCTGCGTTGATAGGAAGGGTGTGGCTGCTCTTATAAGCTTACAAGTGTATGCTATGGAGGAGGCCATGGAGCTTACCTGTTTGTGGAAGGAGAGGGTGGAGTCTAGTTAGATTCCTAGTGTTTTCACTTCCTTAGCTACCTGTCACGACCCTCGCCCAAAACCCCCTCTGGCAAACCCATTGGCCAGGTGGAGTCAGAACTCGGGCCTCTAGAGCCTGGCATCCTCTTCAAAAGCCCTCATGGGGCCAGTCGATGGTGCCTATGGCGCCAGGCTCATACACCATGAAAAACAATGTGCTTGGGAACTACTTTATTGTATTGTCAGCCAACATGGAGGCATCCACATAGCTTGGTTCCCTAAGAACCAAGCTATGCCGTCTAGTGTTTTGGGTGTTGCAGGCCTGGAACTACTTTCACTGGTACTACTTTACCTGGGCTATATAAAGCACACCCTGACTGCAGAACATGCTTTGTGTTACTTTTCAGCTTGCAACGTGACACTCACTGTGTCCAGCTATTCCCTCGAACCTCGGAGAAGCAGAACCTGCAAGGAGACAAAGGGAACATCATTAGCAGCAGCATCTTACCTGCAGTCTTCATCTTTAGCCACTCGCAGCTACAGAGAACAGCTTCCTTGAATCTGCATGCCTCCCGGACAGAACGACCTGAAAGAGGAACATAGAGGCAACATTAAAGAAAGCTGTAGAGACATTTACAAATTACGAACTGTTCAAAAGGCTTACCTGGCTGGTCGCCTCTCGGCTGGCACCACTCCAGACATTCCACTCGTGCTGAAGAACACCGCGACCTACAAGGAAGGAAAACACAGGTTAGCAAAGGCAAGACCTCGCAGCGCTGCGCATAGCGCTTACTTACCGCATCATAGCGCTCTTAATGCACCATCATTTACCAGCGGGGCTCAACCCAGCCAGTTCGCCGCACTGAAGCTCTGCATACCCAAGGGAGAAAAAAAGAGACATTTTAAACAAAGAAAGGCATGCAGGATAGCAACAAAACTAAAGAACAGCAATAAGACCTACCTGAACAATATCAAATGGGCCAGCGTCAGTGAAGTAACTGGACCGCACTCGCCCATGAAAGACAACGCGCCCCTGCAAAGAAGGCAGGACGGAGAGCAAGCCTTATTCTATCACAAGGCAGAACCTTCCCTGCAGACCACATCAGGGCAAAGCTGAGAAGCATACCAGCGAGTAACCCGGCTGGGTGGCATCCCTGTGTATACCAGGTGAGCGTAACAGAACACGAAGCCTACCATAATAAATCCACCTGGGCACCATGGAGACATCAGAAATGGACCAATTGGCCCAATTACTAGGAGAGCTTTGTGCTGAGGTTCATTCTGCCCGACAAGAGACTAATGCCCTCCGGAGAGACCTAATAGTGACCAAAGAACGCACTGAATTGATTAGCAGGCAATACTTGCAATCACAGGCAGGACAGACGCCTCTACCTGGAAGCAATTCAATGATGCAAAACCCTGCCATACTACCCACTCCAGTACAGATCACATTACCTGGAACAGTGCCCCTGTCACCACCAGAAAGGTTCTCAGGCGACCCACAGAAGTATGCGGCATTCATCAATCAGTGCTGCCTTCACTTTCTTTGTAGGCCTGGAGCATTTCCAAACGACCAAGCTCAGGTAGCTTTTGTCTTATCATACCTGAGTGGTCGTGCAGCAGATTGGTCGGTGCTGTTGGTAACCCATGACGATCCTCTATTACATGACTTTGTGGGGTTCCAGAGAGAAATGGAAAAACTTTTTGCTCGCCATACCCAGGAACAAGCAATAGACAATGAACTCTTGTCCCTCCGACAGGGGAATCAGGACTTGTTAAAGTACATTGCTACCTTCAACAGACTGGTTGCCGAAGCTAGGTGGCCAGAAAACAAAAGAACCACGTTATTCCATCGAGGCTTATGAGGCGAATTAAAGAACGTCTTAGCCCAGGTGGTTGATCCACCCAGAGACTGTGCAGAATTCATAAATATGAGGCGAATTAAAGAACGTCTTAGCCCAGGTGGTTGATCCACCCAGAGACTGTGCAGAATTCATAAATCTGGTCGTGCAGCTAGACCACCGGTTGCAGGACCGAAAGGCAGACCGGTCTAAAACAGACCCTCGGACCGTGTATGTTTGACCAAGGGAAAACACACCCTGTGTACCTGAAAATGCTGTAGAACCCATGCAGATTGGAGGGATACGGCCTCCATTAACAAAACAAGGACGGGACAAAAGAAGACAACAACAGCTTTTTTTGTATTGTGGGAAACCAGGACATTTCCTGAAGGACTGTCCAGTAAAATCCCCAAGAAGAACAGTCAGGGCCACAGAGAAGGATGAAGCTAAGGAATCGGGAAACTACCAAGCATGACAAACGTAGAGGTCAGTTTGTCGAGTGAGAAGAAAGAGTTGCTGACTTCGCACTTTGCAATACCAGTGATCTTAATTAACCACCAACAGTCGTCAAGAATGCATGCCGTTGAAGCATACATCGATAGCGGAGCAGTTGGAAATTATATTGATCAAGAACTGGCAGCAGAGATGGGGCTTCCTTTGTGTTCTAAGCCAACTATGGACAAGGTAACCACCGTGGATGGGACAGAAATCGCTTCCGGACCAATAACCCAGTGCACAGCCAGGATAACCTTGTTGTGCCAGGACGGACATCGGGAGTCTATTTCATTCGATCTCATCAAGGCACCTCAGTTCAGGCTAATACTAGGGATGCCATGGTTGGTTGCTCACAACCCTTTGATAGACTGGCGGGCATGGAAATTAACCTTCCCTGGTGACTGCTCCCCTGCCTGCTATTACCAAGAGGAGAAACCCAACATCTGAATCCCCATGACTCCCGGAGCGACAGTATCAACCCTGGGAGCAACTAATACCTTGCCAAGTGAATACCATGATTTCCAGGATGTTTTCCGAAAGGACCAAGCCAATACATTGCCGCCACACAGGCCCTATGACTGTCAGATCGACCTTGTTCCTGGTGCACAAATCCCTTGCGGCAGGATCTACGCTCTCACTGAACCAGAAAACCTTAATTTGAAATCCTATTTAGACCAGTACCTTGCAAACGGATTTATCCACCCTTCAAAGTCCCCCGCAGCTAGTCCTTTGTTCTTCGTACCGAAAAAGGAAGGAGACTTGAGAACCTGTATTGACTACCGCGCATTGAACCAGATCACCGTGAAGAATCACTACCCCTTGCCACATATCCCTGAGATGCTAGACCAAGTTAAAGATGCCCAGATTTATACCAAATTGGACCTTTGAGGAGCGTACCACCTGGTCCGAGTCAGAAAAGCAGATGAATAGAAAACCACCTTCCGTACTAAGTACGGCTTGTTTGAATATCAAGTCATGCCCTTCGGGTTATGCAACGCTCCTGCGGCATTCCAATATTTCATGAATGACGTCTTAAGGGAGTTAATTGATGTGTGCGCCTTAGTGTACATAGACGACATCTTAGTATACTCAGCCTCGGAACAAGATCATGTCAGGCACGTTCGTTCAGTCCTCACCAAGCTCCGTCAACATCGCTTGTTTGCAAAGCTTGAAAAATGCTTTTTCCATATCACCAAAGTAGAATTTCTTGGTTTTATCCTTACTCCAGGAGGCATCAGAATGGACGTGCACAAGGTAGATGCCATTCTGAAATGGCCTTCACCGATGTCTCTGAAAGGGGTACAAAGCATGCTGGGCTTTGCGAAATTCTACCACCGGTTCATCACAGACTTCTCTCAGGTTGTACACCCAATCACAGTACTATTATGAAAAAACAATAAAAAGTTTGCTTGGACCGAAAAAGCAGAAGAAGCATTTCAGGAACTTAAATGAAGGTTTACCTCCACTCCAATCCTGCGACATATTCGTCCAGACCTCCCTTATGTTGTTGAAACTGATGCGTCCAGTCTCGCAATGGGGGCTGTCCTTTCACAGAGAGACCCGGAAACCGGCCAGCTACATCCTGTGGCCTTCTGGTCAAAAAAGTTCTCACCTCCAGAGATTAATTATGCCATCACGGACAAGGAACTCCTGGCTATCAAATCCGCCTTTAAAGCCTGGAGGCACTACCTTCTGGGGGCCAGACACACCATTACAGTCATCACAGACCACCGAAACCTGCAATATCTCAAAACAGCCAAGGCCCAGTCCTTGCGCCAATTACGGTGGGCCCTTTTCTTCTCCGAATATGATTATGTACTCACATTTCGACCAGGAGTCAGAAACGGAAAGGCGAATGCCTTATCTCACATGGGCATAGATGAAATAGTATATACAACTCCAGACCCAGTACCTATTATACCTGAAGCAAAACTCTTGGGTATCACGACAGCCTTAACACAAGCAGAACTACGAAAAATAAATCCAACGGACAATGAATCCTGATGCCTACCTCGCATGGCAAACTCAAGGAGAACAATATACCATCAAATCCACCTACCCTTTTTTAGGGATTGCCTATATGTACCCAAGAAGGAATTACAACAGCATATTATTTCAAACTATCACGATTCACTGATCGAAGGGCATCCTGGGATCGCCAAAACCCTAGCTAAGGTGAAAGAGAACTTTTGGTGGCCTACCTGACGTAAGGACATCATTCAGTATATTCAGTCCTGCGGTGTCTGTGCACAAAATAAATCACAGAAACAAAAAACATCTGGTCTCCTACAACCATTGGACATACCTCCAGTTCCATGGCACACTCTTTCCCTTGACTTCATCACTGATCTACCTCCAAGCCAAGGGTTCAACACCATCCTTGTAGTTGTGGACTTATTCTCGAAGATGGCCCATTTTATTCCTCTCAAAGGCCTCCCAGACACAGCCACTTTAGCAAAAGTGTTCCTGGAGGGTGTGGTTAAGCTACATGGCTTCCCTTCGGTTCTGGACTCTGATCGAGGCAGCCAGTTTGTTTCAAACTTCTGGAAAAAATGCTGTGCAATGGCGCAGATCGACGTTCGGCTATCTACCAGTCACCATCCCCAAACGGACGGCCAAACCGAGAGAACCAATCAGAAACTCGAGCAACATTTACGGTGCATGCAGCACCACGAGCAAAGGCATTGGAAAGACCTACTATGGATAGCCGAATATGCATAAAACAATTCTTTGCATTCAAGCATGGGACAAATGCCCTTCTATACCGTTCATGGCAGACATCCACGTACCTCTGAACTAGACCTTCCAGCCAGCTTGGAAATGCCAGCGGTAAAGACTCTACACACAACCATTACTCAGGCTTTCAAAAGGGCAAAGGAACACCTTATTCATGCCAAAAAAGAACAAAAGAGATTCGCCGACCAACACCGGAAAAAGGCCCCTGATTATCAAGTAGGAGACAAAGTTTGGTTAGCCGCTAAATTCAAACCCATAAAGGGAACCCGGACCTTTCATCCCAGATTCCTAGGACCCTATACCATTAAGGCAATTATCAACCCAGCAGCCGTGAAACTGGATTTACCACCTAATCTACAAATATACCCGGTGTTCCATGTGTCCCTCCTGAAACCAATGCAACCTGGCACATGGATTGGGACACCACCTAAGCCCATTCTTGTTGACGGAGAACCAGAATTCAAAGTCAAAGATATCTTGGACTCTAAATACTCTAGGACCAAGCTATATTATCTCATCGATTGGAAAGGATTTGGACCACAAGATAGATCCTGGGAGCCCAGTCAGAATATCCACGCACCACTTCTAATCAGGAAATTCCATCGGAACTTCCCAACCAAACCTGGGCTAGACAGAAGGAACACCATGGGAGGGGCCTTAGGGGGGAGTGATGTCACGACCCTCGGCCAAAACCCTGTCTGGCAAACCCATTGGCCAGGTGGAGTCAGAACTCGGGCCTTTAGTGCCTGGCATCCTCTTCAAAAGCCCTCATGGGGCCAGTCCTGGTGCCTATTGCGCCAGGCTCATACATCATGAACAACAATGTGCTTGGGAACTACTTTATTGTATTGTTAGCCAACATGGAGGCATCCACATAGCTTGGTTCCCTAAGAACCAACCTATGCAGTCTAGTGTTTTGGGTGTGGCAGGCCTGGAACTACTTTCCCTGGTACTACTTTACTTGGGCTATATAAACCACACCCTGACCGCAGAACATGCTTCGTGTTACTTTGCAGCTTGCAACGTGACGATCACCGTGTCCAGCTATTTGTCACGACCCACATCCAGAAGACCCCTTGGCAAGCACATGGGCCAGGAAGGGTCTTGACTCGGGTCTCCACTAAAGCCAGGCATCCTTGGCATAGGCCTTCTTGGGGCCAGTCCTGGCGCCTTTGGCGCCAGGCTCATACTTGATAAAGGACTTGTGTTGGAAACTACTTTACTTCAGTGCCAGTCAACATGGAGGCATCCACATAGCTTGGCTCCTTGGAACCAAGCTATGCGGTATAGTATTTTCCGGTGTGGTACCATAGGAACTATTTTCTTGAAACTATTTAAACCACACCCAACTGGGATAACACGCTTCACGTTACTTTGCAATTCTGCAACGTGATGCTCACCGTGTTCAGCTGCACCCGTGAACCTCGGAAGAACAGCATCTGTTCAGAAGGAAAAGGACATCGTTAGCAGCAGCAGCTTACCTGTAATTTCATCGTTAGCTGTCTACAGCTCTTGCAATCAGCATCCCGGAACCAGCGCTCCTCCCGGACCGTCGGTTCTGCAAAAAAAGGAAGAAACAAGGCATTAGACATTTTACAATTTAACAAACGGTGCCGAAAAGCTTACCTCGCAAGCCGCTCCTCGACCAGCATCGCCTCAGGCATTCCATGCACCGGGTGAGCACCGTGACCTGTGGGGAAGAAAAGACAACAGGTTAGCAAAAGGCAAGGCATCATAGCACTGCGCATAGTGCCAACTCATCGCATCAAGGCGCTCTAAATATGCCATTACTTACTGGCGAGACCCAATTCAGTCTATGCCACATATTGGACTTCCGCGCACCTAAGGAAGAGAAAAAGACATTAGTTAGACCAAAAAAGGCATGCAAGGACAACAATATACCACAGTAATAAGACCTACCTGAAAGATTCAAAGCAGGCCGGCATCAGTGAAGTAACTTGATTGCAATCGCCCACTAAGCACAAAGCGCCCCTGCGAAGAAGGCAGAACGGAGAGCACACCTGCATAAAAAACAATGTGAGGAGAGGTCCAGAGAGGCCGCGGGTATACGGGGTGGTGGGGGGCTGTTTACCCCAGTTGCCCAGTCTTGAACATTGCCCGCCTGGATTCCAGGCAAAACCCTCCCGCTGGTCAACCTGGGAATCACAGAGAAGGATACCTGAGTCCCAACTGCTGGGTGGCATCCCCGTGGAACCAGGTGAGCATAACAGAATGCGAAGCCTGCCAAACCAATTCACCTGGGCGCCATGGAGACCTCAGAATTAGACCAATTGGCCCAATTAATAGGAGAACTGCACGCTGAGGTTCATTCTGCCCGACAGGAGACTAACGCTCTCCGAAGAGATTTAATAGTGACTAAGGAGCGCACTGAAGACATTAGCAGACAGTACTTGCAATCACAAGCAGGACAGACACCTCTACCTGGAAGCAATCCAACGATGCAGAATCCTACCCTGCCATCCACTTCCTCTACTCCGGTACAAATTATGCTACCAGGAACAGTTCCTTTGGCACCACCGGAGCGGTTTACAGGTGATCCATGGAAATACGCAGCTTTCATGAATCAGTGTCGCCTTCACTTTCTTTGCAGGCCAGGAGCATTTCCAAACGACCAAGCTCAGGTAGCCTTTGTTTTATCATACCTGAGCGGTAGTGCAGCAGATTGGTCTGTACCATTGGTGACCCATGATGATCCTTTATTACATGACTTTGAGGGATTTCAAAGGGAAATGGAGAAACTTTTTGCTCGCCATACCCGAGAGCTAGCAGTGGACAATGAACTCCTTTCCCTCCGACAGGGGAATCAGAACTTGTTAACGTACATTGCTACTTTCAACAATACATTTGTACATTGGTTGCTGAAGCTAGGTGGCCTGAAAACAAAAGAATCACATTGTTTCATCTGGGATTACGAGGCGAATTAAAAGACGTTCTAGCTCAAGTAGTTGATCCTCCTCAGGACTGTTCTGAGTTCATAAATCTGGTCGTACAACTAGACCACCGGTTGCAAGACCGAAAAGCAGATCGTTCCAAAATGGATCCTCGGGCTGTGTATGTTCGGTCTAGAGACAATGTACCTCGAGCACAAGAAAGCACTGTGGAGCCCATGCAAATTGGGGGGGGAGGTGCGACCTCCATTAACAAAACAAGAGCGAGATAAAAGAAGGCAACAACAACTATGTCTGTATTGCGGAAAACCTGGGCATTTCCTGAAGGACTGCCCGGTGAAACCCCCAAGGAAGATCGTCGGGGCCACGGAAAAAGATGAAGAGAAGGAATCTAAATCGGAAAACTAACCAGCTCGGCAAACGTAGAGGTCAGTTTGTCGAGTGAGAGGAAAGAGCCGCCGACCTCACACTTTGCAATACCAGTGATCTTAATCAATAACCAACGGTCGTCAAGAATGCATGCCGTTGAGGCGTACATCGACAGCGGGGCAGTCAGGAATTATATAGATCAAGACCTGGCTGCAGAGATGGGGCTTCCCTTATGTTTTAAGCCGACTCACAGACAAGGTGACTACGGTGGATGGGACAGAAATCACTTCCGGACCCGTAACCCAATGCACAGCCGAGATAACCTTGCTGTGCCAGGACGGCATCGGGAACTCATTTAGTTCGATCTCATCAAGGCACCTCAATTCCAGCTTATACTAGGGATGCCATGGTTAGTCGCTCACAACCAGTTGATTGACTGGTGGGCCACGAAATTAACCTTCCCCAGTGACTGCTCTCCAGCCTGTTATTATCAAGAACAGAAACCAGCTTTCAGTATTTCTACAACTCCCAGAACGACAACATCAACCCTGGGTGTAACTAATACCTTGCCAGAGGAATACCGCAATTTCCAAGATGTATTCCAGAAGGACCAATCAAACACCTTGCCGCCGCACAGGCCCTATGACTGTCAAATCGAACCTGTTCCTGGTGCTCAAGTCCCTTGTGGTAGAATCTATGCTGTCATGGAACCTGAAAATCTTCATCTGAACTCTTATTTATACCAATACCTTGCAAACGGATTCATCTGTCCATCGAAGTCCCCTGCAGCCAGTCCTTTGTTCTTCATGCCGAAAAAAGAAGGGGACTTAAGGACCAGTATTGACTACCGCACATTGAACCAGATCACTGTAAAGAACAGTTACCCCTTGCCACTTATCCCGGAAATGCTGGACCAGGTCAAAGATGCTCAGATTTACACCAAATTGGATCTTCGAGGAGCGTACCACCTGGTCCGGGTCAGAAGCGGAGACGAATGTAAAACTGCTTTCCGTACCAAATATGGTTTATTCGAATATCAAGTCATGCCCTTTGGGTTATGCAAAGCGCCGGCAGCATTCCAATATTTCATGAATGATGTCTTGAGAGAGTTAATTGATGTCTGCGCCCTAGTGTACATAGATGATATCCTAGTGTACTCAACCTCAAAACAGGATCATATCAAGCACGTCCGTTCAGTCCTCACCAAGCTCTGTGAACATTGTTTATATGCAAAGCTTGAAAAGTGTTTTTTTCACGTAACCGAAGTAGAGTTTCTAGGCTTTATCCTTACTCCCGGAGGCATCAGGATGGACCTGCACAAAGTTGACGCCATTCTGAAGTGGCCATCACCAACATCAGTAAAAGGAGTACAGAGTATGTTGGGCTCTGCGAACTTCTATCGCCGGTTCACAACAGACTTCTCCCAAGTTGTACACCCGATCACCGTATTGCTACGAAAAAATAAAAATTAAAATTCCTGGACCGAAGAAGCAGAAAAAGCTTTTCAGGAACTCAAGAAAAGGTTCACCTCAGCGCCAATCCTGCAATATCCACGTCCAGATCTTCCTTATATCGTGGAAACGGACGCTTCCAGTATAGCAATGGGAGCTGCCCTCTCACAAAGAGATCCTGAAACCGGCCAGCTACATCCAGTGGCCTTCTGGTCGAAGAAGTTCTCACCTCCAGAAATGAATTACGCCATCACGGACAAAGAACTCTTGGCAATCAAATCCGCCTTCAAAGCCTGGCGACACTACCTTCTGGGGGCCAGACACACCATTACAGTTATCACGGACCACCGAAACCTGCAATATCTTAAAACAGCTAAAGCCCAGTCTTCACGCCAGTTGCGATGGGCTCTTTTTTTCACCGAATATGATTATGTCATTACATTTCGACCAGGGGTCAAGAATGGAAAAGCTGACGCACTCTCTCGTACTGGCACTGATGACATAGTTTATACGGCCCCAGACCCAGTCCCCATCATACCTGAAGACAAAATCTTAGGCCTCACTACGGCCTTAACCCAAATGGATCTGAGAAAAGAAATTCAACAAACCATGAATCCGGATACCCTCCTTGCATGGCAAGCGCAGGGGGAACAATATTCCATCGAATATCACTTACCCTTTTTTAAGGGTCGTCTGTACATACCCACCAAGGACTTACAACAACAAGTCATTTCAGGTTATCACTATTCTCTGATCAAGGGCACCCTGGAATTACCAAGACCTTAGCCAAGGTGAAACAGAACTTCTGGTGGCCTACCTTGCATAGAGATGTCATCCAATACATTCAGTCTTATGGAGTCTGCGCACAAAATAAGTCACAAAAACAAAAACCATCTGGCCTTCTGAAACCTTTGGACATACCTCCTGCACCATGGCACACTCTTTCACTCGACTTCATCACTGATCTACCTTCCAGTCAAG
Source organism: Ambystoma mexicanum (assembly GCF_040938575.1). Classification (NCBI taxonomy): domain Eukaryota; kingdom Metazoa; phylum Chordata; class Amphibia; order Caudata; family Ambystomatidae; genus Ambystoma; species Ambystoma mexicanum. The sequence goes on from NC_090925.1 coordinate 221,171,544, forward strand.
GGTTTAACACCATTCTTGTAGTCGTAGACCTATTCTCAAAGATGGCACACTTTATTTCGCTCAAAGGCCTCCCTGACGCATCCACTCTAGCCAAGGTATTGTTAAACTACATGGCTTCCATTCAGTCCTGATCTCCGATCGAGGTAGCCAGTTCGTCTCCAACTTTTGGAGAAAGTGTTGTGCAATGGCGCAAATTGACGTCCAGCTATCCACTAGCCATCACCCTCAAACGGGCGGTCAGACCGAGAGGACCAACCAGACCCTTGAGCAATACCTACGATGCATGTTGCACCATGAACTAAGAGACTGGAAGGACTTACTCTGGATAGCCGAGTACGCATATAACAACTCCTTGCATTCCAGTACCAGACAAACACCCTTTTACACCCTATATGGTAGACACCCACGTACCTCAGAACTAGATCTCCCAACCAGCTTGGAAATGCCAGCAGTAAAAACCCTTCACACCAACATCACTCAGGCTTTCAAAAAGGCCAAAGAACATCTAATTCGCGCCAAAGACAAGCAAAAACAATTTGCCGACCAACACAGGAAAAAGGCCCCGGACTATCAAGTAGGGGACAAGGTTTGGCTGGTCGCCAGGTTTCTACCCATCAGAGGAACCCAGACCTTTCAACCCAGGTACTTAGGGCCCTACACCATCAAGGCGATTATTAATCCAGCGGCCGTCAAATTAGATTTACCATCCATTCTACACATCCACTCGGTATTTCATGTGTCCCTTTTAAAACCAATGCAGCCTGGTACACGGATTGGAACACCTCCGAAACACATACTTGTTGACGGAGAACCAGAATTTGAAGTTAAAGGCATACTGGATTCTAAGCACTCAAGGGCGAAGCTATACTATCTAATTGATTGGAAAGGATTTGAACCCCAAGATAGATCCTGGGAACCCTGTGAAAACGTCCATGCGCCACGTCTGATCAAAAACTATCATCGAAACTTCCCAACTAAACCTGGGCCACACAGAAGGAACACCTTGAGAGGGGCCTTGGAGGGGAGTGCTGTCACGACCCACATCCAGACGACCCCCTGGCAAGCCCATGGGCCAGGAAGGGTCTTGACTCGTGTCTCCACTAAACCCAGGCATCCTTGGCCTAGGCCTTCTTGAGGCCAGTCCTGGCACCTTTGGTGCCAGGCTCATACTTGATAAAGGACTTGTGTTGGGAACTACTTTACTTCAGTGCCAGTCAACATGGAGGCATCCACATAGCTTGGCTCCTTGGAACCAAGCTATGCGGTATAGTATTTTTGGGTGTGGTACCATAGGAACTATTTCACCGGGACTACTTTCTTGAAACTATTTAAACCACACACGACTGGGATAACACGCTTTGCGTTACTTTGCAATTCTGCAACGTGACGCTCACCGTGTTCAGCTGCACCTGCAAACTTCGGAAGAACAGCATCTGTTAAGAAGGAAAAGGACATCGTTAGCAGCAGCAGCTTACCTGTAATTTCATTGTTAGCTGCGATCAGCATCCTGGAACCAGCGCTCCTCCCGGACCGTCGGATCTGCAAAAAAAGGAAGAAACAAGGCATTAGACATTTTACAATTTAACGAACGGTGCCGAAAAGCTTACCTCGCAATCAGCTCCTCGACCAGCATCGCCTCAGGAATTCCATGCACCGGGTGAGCACCGCGACCTGTGGGGATGAAAAGACAACAGGTTAGCAAAAGGCAAGGCATCATAGCGCTGTGCATAGTGCCAACTCACCGCATCAAGGTGCTCTAAATACGCCATTACTTACCGGCGAGACCCAATTCAGCCTAAGCCACATATTGGACTTCCGCACACCTAAGGAAGAGAAAAAGACATTAGTTAGACCAGAAAAGGCATGCAAGGACAACAATATACCACATCAATAACACCTACCTGAAAGACTCAAAGCGTGCTGGCATCAGTGAAGTAACTTGATCGCAATCGCCCACCAAGCACAACACGCCCCTGCCAAGAAGGCAGGACGGAAAGCACACCTGCATAAAAAAAAAAGTGAGGAGAGGTCCAGAGAGGCCGCGGGTATAGAGGGTGGTGGGAAGCTGTTTACCCCAGTTGCCCAGTCTTGAACATTGCCCACCTGTATTCCAGGTAGATCCCTCCTGCTGGTCAACCTGGGAATTGCAGAGAAGGATACCTGAGTCCCAACTGCTGGGTGGCGTCCCCGTGGAACCAGGTGAGCGTAACACTATTCCCTCGAACCTCAGAGAAGCAGAACCTGCAAGGAGACAAAAGGAACATCATTAGCAGCAGCATCTTACCTGCAGTCTTCATCTTTAAACACTCGCAGCTACTGAGAACAGCTTCCTCGAATCTGCACGCCTCCCCGAGAGAACAACCTGAAAGACCAAGATAGAGGCAACATTAAAGAAAGCTGTAGAGACATTTACAAATTACGAACTGCTCAAAAGTCTTACCTGGCTGGTCGCCTCTCGGCTGGCACCACTCCGGACATTCCACTCACACTGAAGAACACCGCGACCTACAAGGAAGGAAAACACAGGTTAGCAAAGGCAAGACTTTGCAGCGCTGCGCATAGCGCTTACTTACCGCATCATAGCACTCTTAATACACCATCATTTACCAGCGGGGCTCAACCAAGCCAGTTCGCTGCGCTGAAGCTCTGCATACCTAAGGGAGAAAAAAGAGACATTTTAAACAAAGAAAGGCACGCAGGATAGCAACAAAACTAAAGAACAGCAATAAGACCTACCTGAACAATATCAAACGGGCCGGCGTCAGTGAAGTAACTGGACCGCACTCGCCCATAAAAGACAACGCAACCCTGCAAAGAAGGCTGGTCGGAGAGCACGCCTAATTCTACCACAAGGCAGAACCTTCCCCGCAGACCACATCAGGGCAAAGCTGAGAAGCATACCAGCGAGTAACCCGGCTGGGTGGCGTCCCTGTGGATACCAGGTCAGCGTATCACTACCTTGATAGGATTGCCATCATAGTGAAGCTAGTGCAGCTGTGGCCCAGTTTGTTTAGATTGGAGGTGGAACCGAGGATAATGAGTTCAGTCTTGTCATCATTCAGGCATAGACTATCGGACGCCATCCATGCCTGGATGATGAGGTACACCCTGTTCACCAAGGCCAAATCCTTATTGTAATCTCCCGTCAACGGGATGAGGATCTGGGTATCATCGGTGTAATTAGTGTAGGTGATACCCAGACCGTCAAGATCATCAAACAGGGACTTCGTGAACACGTTGTACAAAGTGGGGGAGACACATGAGCCCTGAGGGACCCCGCATATGATGGGTAGGGGTCAGCTGAAGTGGAAAAAACATGCATGGATCTGTTGCTCAGGAACGACTCAATCCAACTGATGGCTTCCTGTGAGAAGTGTGCAGCCGTGGGCAGGAGTGTGAGCATTGATTGCTTTATAGGTAATGCAGACAGTCTAAAGATTATTCTGGCTTTGATGGGAAACCAGTGCATCCAACTGCATATAAGTCATGCAAAAATGTGTTAGACAGTCCTAGCTGGGGCCAGGTGAATCATTAGCATGCTGGTAAGGAGGGCGTTTTCCTCTGATGTGGGAGTTTACCAGGTTCTGGACCGAGGTTCCGAAGTCCATGGGCTAAAAGTGAGAGGTTTGTCTTCTGCAGGAGGGTTCCCTGATGCCAGGCATTAGCACCTGGCACGTGCGGCGCACCGGGAATACTGCGTGGTGATTGGCTCTTTTGAGAGCCATACCACATGGTATTCCCTTTTACGCCGTGCGTGCCGGCTACTCTGTTCCCGGTGAGGGGCGTGGCAGCTTCTCAGCCAATGAGAAGGCTCGAAACAGGACAATCCCTGCTCTGAGCCTCCCCATGGCTGGAGGCTTCCTTCGTCCCCCGCTGGGGACTCGGGTAAGAATTTTTTTTTTTCTCCCTCTTCCCACCTCCCACCCCACCCGACTTACCTTCTATCCTGCGATCTCTGGCAGGGAACGATGGAAACCTCCAGCCGTGTGGAGACTCGGAGCGGGGCCATCCCCGCTCCAAGCCTCCACACGGCTGGAGGCTTCCATCGTCCCCCGCCGGAGACCGTGGTACTTTTTTTTTTCTTTTTTTCCTTCCCCGTCCCCCTCCCAACCCCACTTAGCTTCTTTTTTCTTCTGGTCTTGGGAGCGAACGCGCTGGGAACACTTGGGTAACTAAGGCCCCGGGGGCATTACCTGGGGCGGTATTGGCCCGCTGCCCCGGGTCTTATTGCCACAACGTGTGCCTTTTTGTTGATATGTTGTTGATATGTTATCAGTAGGAGAGAATGCTGCCTACAGGGGACCCTAGTGATTTGGCAGTCAGTGCACAGTGAGGTGTGATTCTTGGAGTACTTGCTGAGGATGACCCAAGCTTCAAAGAGACTCATGAAAGGTACTGTTCAGTGTGTGCCTCCTCAAACTCTTACATAACTAGTTATTGCCAGTGAGACAAATCTGATTCAAGAAAAAAAAAACACCCACTTTTGAGTACATGATTGTGTATTATTGCATTTCAGTTAATATTGGACAGAAGTCTCTTGTTTTTTTCTTCAAAAGAGGTCCCTTCTAAGGACTTGGCTCTCAATACAGTGGACTACTTCCTTTCAGCTGGATATTTTACCCATGTCAATGTCTTTGGTTGGGCGACCTGTCAGCGTATATGGTATTTTAACCATGAGGGAATGTAATAGAAATATCATGCACAGAAGTGAGTTATGTCACTTTTTCTTATCCCTCCTTATAGTGTAGTGGCCAAAAGACTCTAGTGTTATTCCTCAGGCTTGGGCCATCCACTTATCGCAGCTCTTTCCCTTGCCACTGTGCTACACTCCCCTGACTTCACCTGCTCTCATGCAGTCCATTCCCCAGCCCGGACCGCCCCACTTTTGTGTTCTACGTGCCCCAGCCCATTCCCTTTTCTTCTCCTTTTTTCTGTGTCTTTCATGTACCTGGCACTGCTCCCCTGGACCGACCGTGCATGTCCATTTTGCCCGCTTAGACTGGAAATCTCTGGTTCACAAGTGGCAAATTCCAGGGGGTTGCCATCTTTTGTCCCAGATTGTCTTGTTACCTGAAACATAGACTGGGCAAGGGGTGGCTGGCCCATTAGGGCATTGGGGGCAGTGTCCACCGCCTCTCATCAGGTGGGCCCCTCCCACCAGCATGGTTCAGGGGCTACAACCTAAAGGCTAGCTATCCCCGAGTCCCGACTGTCCCAATATTAGCGTTGCCCCCAATCTTTTCCAGACGTAGGAACACCCCGGCTAAAAGCACGTGCATACGAGAACGAAGAGGAGTGTTAGGCTTATATCCAGAACTCACAGGCAAGTCATGTTGTGCTCTCACTGCTCTGCCTTCCTTGATCTGCTGAGAACACTGCAGTACATGTTGTCAAAGAATTGTAAAAATAAAGAAGCATGGACCCGTTGTGGACCATGTACCTTCCTGTTACTGTTAATGAGAAGCTGCACTGTTGGCACTCACCTGCTGCTCTTCCATCATCAGGGAGAGACTTAAGGGTCCGCTCACGCACCTCGCTTTACTGCCAGGAGAAGGTGGAGATGTTTATATCAGAAACAAGTGAACACTGCTGCCTGTGGATTACCGTCGTTGAATTTATCACGGAAATGCCATCACTATCGTTCCTTTTTTTTATAGCAAGGAAATGCGATTGACCGGATGCATAAGAACTTGTAAGCATGTCTGTACTCTTCTTTCAGCTTTCAGTTTAGTTGTTGTACACAGCACAGATAAGGGGAACTCACCATCCGCAGTCAATGAGCCTCATTACGACCCAGGCGCTAATGGGTTAATGGCGCCGTAAAAGGCTGCGGCGCCGTTAACCGAATAGCACCTAATTACGAGGTCCCTTTGCGGGACCCGACCTTAACGGCTGGTGTAGACCAGCCTTTAAAGTAGGGACCCGAAAAGGGACCTTGGTGCTAATTACGGTGCCGCAATTTGCGGTACTGTAATAATTAGTGCCTTACCCATTCCCATTATGCCCTATGGGGGCAAAAATGGGAATGGGGAAGTGCCTTGGTGAATGGGGAATTACCGCCCCCACTCACCTTGGAGTAGGGCGGTAATTCCGCCATCCACCAAGGCGGACACGGTAAAATACTGGCGCCAAGGTTACCGCTTACCCTGTAATGAGGCCCGTTGTGTTTGGGAAGACTGGTGACAAATCCAATTCGTCTCATACGTATTTGCATTTTGTTTCAATTGCCATTTTTGATTGCTTTCTAAATGTACAAATTACATGACCACCGCGAGAGTGCATAAGCAGTTCATCTACAGTACTACAATGACCAGCATGCATTATTCATTTGCTACCAATTCTTACGTATTGTTGGAACTCTTTCAGCAATCATTAATTCAAACCTGCCAACAATCATCAGATGTTGTGAAACGTGTTTTCCGAGGGTGGGAGCCATTTCTGGCAAAACCAATATTTGGATAAAAACAGTGCATAGTAATGAGGCAGTGCACGCAGTTGGAGCCAGAGACTGTGCACGCGCTATGACTTGTGGGTGTCACAATGTCAGTTACCTGCTGTGCACTTCTTACATCTCACAATACCGGTCACGATGTTTGACGCTAGGTGTGTTTCACTGTGCAGACAGTAAAAATGTGTTTCACACTTCATGGATTCAGATGCAGCCATGTGTTTTTCAACAAGTTTGTGACTTGCAGGCTGCTTGCAATGCCCGTTGTACTGATTCATAATTCTCACTGAAAGCTCACGTGTCCATAATGTTCCTACAGTGTGTTTCATTGTTTTCTCATTTCCCGTGTGTCCTGTGCTTTGCTTTGCCTCTGATGCTGGATGCATTTTTGTTGCTTGAGCTCTGTGTCCTCCACGTGTACCACAGAGTACCTACCAATCTAAGTATCCTGTTTTAGGAGCTGTGGGAGCTGTCTGTGTCTAGCATCCTTTGTATGCATGTCACTTTTAAGGCCGTCTGAGAACGAGTGGAGCCCACACATGCCCATTCGGTTTCGTACAGCTCATGGCACGGGGCTAAGAGGGGACAGAGCTGGCACCCGAGGGACAGGCAAGTTAGAATACTCTGAAAGCTGTTGTCCAATATTTACAAACAGTGCCATTCAAATAATTACCTTGAAGTGTGTTTCTTTATTACAGGGTCTATGTCAGTGGGTCTCACTCCGAGGTTGGAGGTAGTCATGGCGCTATTTGCGCCATGACAACCTCCCATACCGGTACCGAGTCCGACCTGGTTCAATGGGGACTTACCGGTCCATTCCAACCTTGGAGGGACCGGTAAATCACCATTGAAAAAACCATTGCCTATTCCCATTTCAGCCCCCATAGGGCTCAATGGGAATGGGGAAGTAGCTAATAACGGTTCCGCAATTTGCGGTACCGTTATTAGCTCTAAAGACCCTTAACGGGTCCCGTCCTTAACACCTGGTCAGACCAGACATTAATGAAGGGACCCGCTAAACTCGTAATGAGGCCCAGTGTGTCTTACTTCAAATATTTAAAGCAGTCAGAACATTTGGGGATCTCAAGTGCCCCTCACATGTAAGCTGTTCAGACAAACTAATCAGTTTGTATTCTCATGCTTCTCGCACGTTTGCAAAACACGGAAGAAAATACAACTAGAATCACGTTGCAGGAATTCAAAACGATCTCAGCTAAACGAATGTCTTTAGCTGGGAGAAGTTGGAAGACGTGTGTTAACTTGCCTAGTGTAATTGTGTCTCCAAATAAATTACCTTTTCTAATGCTAATAAAGTGAAAGGGTTCAGGCACGACAGGAGTGGGAATGCCCTTGGTGTGACCTCACATCCTCTGGAGTAATGGACAGTAGATGTGCACATTCCATATGCTAATTAGACACCTTTGTTTATTCTACTTCTCCATATGGGCCAATAGTAATGTAAACAGTGACCATTTAAAGAAGCAGCCGGATGGTCTTTTAGGGGGACCTTTGACAAAAACATGATCTTTGTGAGATTATGGCCCGCATTACAACCCCGGCGCTAAACCATGGCGCTATTAGCACCATGGTTGGTGCCGTTGTTGTAACGAGTCCGCCATGGTGAAATGGGGAAATACCGCCCCATTCCAAGGTTGGCGGGGCGGTATTTCCCCATTTCACCATGGCCCTTCCCCATTCCCATTTTCGCCCCATAGGGCTCAATGGGACTGGGGAAGGCGTTAAGTACAGTACTGCAAATTGCGGTACCGTAATTAGCACCGAGGTCTCTTTGCGGCACCCTACTTTAACGGCTGGTAAAACCAGCCGTTAAGGTCATGTCCCTCAAAGGGACCTCGTAATCAGGCGTTAAGTGTTTAACAGCGCCGACACCTTGTACGGCGCTGTTAAACCCTTAATGCCAGGGTTGGTTGTGGTCATATATACATGAGAAGGAGCATTTCTGCATTGTATATGTTTTTATTTCTTTCTGACATTTATATAGTGCGTCAAACCCTGAGGCATCTGGGTGTTTTAAGCTTAAAAAGGTGGTTACAACAGTTACAAAGTGCAGTACTGTCCAAGTATACACAACAAGGCATGCAGTTACAAATGGTAAAGTCTGGGTGCTTGAAATAGGAAAGCCTGGCTTCATGTTGCAAGGCGGCTACATCAAGGCATGCAGTTACAAATGGAAAAGTCCAGGTAAATGAAATGGAAAAGCCTGGCCTCATGTTGCAAGGCGGCTACATCCAGGCATGCAGTTACAAATGGAAAAGTCCAGGTAAATGAAATGGAAAAGCCTGGCCTCATGTTGCAAGGCGGCTACATCCAGGCATGCAGTTACAAATGGAAAAGTCCAGGTAAATGAAATGGAAAAGCCTGGCCTCATGTTGCAAGGCGGCTACATCCAGGCATGCAGTTACAAATGGAAAAGTCCAGGTAAATGAAATGGAAAAGCCTGGCCTCATGTTGCAAGGCGGCTACATCCAGGCATGCAGTTACAAATGGAAAAGTCCAGGTAAATGAAATGGAAAAGCCTGGCCTCATGTTGCAAGGCGGCTATAGTATGTGTATGGTACTTAAATAATCACCTGCCACCTGTTCCTGGCACAGCATGTGATGCTGGTATGAGATACACACGTGGTATAGACTTCTGGGGTTGTAGTTGTACACTGTATCGCAGCGTTTCTCAGCGATGTGACTCAAGTTGCATTGATCTATTGGAAGAAGTTTTCTGATGCTCCATTCCTTGTCTTCCTGCCTTCCCTCACCCTTGATGGAGCCCCCTCCCTCTGCTCCCCAGCACCGGACATCAATGCGCTGGACTCCCCATCAAATCACGCATTGCTGGGGGTAAGGATGGACATATTGCAGACTGTATTTTAATCACAGCCTGTAATGCATGATTTGCCTTTAAATTGCACCTTTTTATCGTGCTTGCCACTCCTTGGCTTGGCGTTGCCAGCATGGCGTGCTTTGTGCAGAACCACTTGGGTACTTTATCATCATGTTTTCTGCCGTATGCTGCCTCCATGCTTTGAGGCCTTCTAAAATGGCCGTCGTTTTTACCTTATTGAAAGCTTTGTGTTGTTCTGTTGTGGGCCAGCCCCTGCCCCCCTCCCATTGGCTGCCATGGCCCTTTAGCCAATTGCTGCAAACCGGGAGGCGGGTGCCAGCCACACCACCTATGGCCCACAACGAAGGCCCTGACTACCCCTGCCCACCACGGTACGCCGGATCGCCCCACTGTGAGTGTTTTTGTGCCACCATACCCCCCGTGAGTGTCTGTGTGCCCCCATGCCTCCCGTGAGTGCCCGTGTGCCCCCTTGTCCCCAATGAGTGTCTGTGTGCTGCCATGCCCCCCGTGAGTGTCTGTGTGCCCCCCTGCCCCCGTGAGTGTCTGTGTGCCTCCATGCCCCCCGTGAGTGTCTGTGCCCCCATGTCTCCCGTGAGTGTCTGTGTGCCGCATGCCCCCATGAGTGTCTGTGTGCCCCCATGCCCCCCGTGAGTGTCTGTGTGCCCCCATACCCCCCATGAGTGTTTGTGCGCTCCCTTGCCCCCCCATGAGTGTTCTGTGTGCCCCATGCCCCCCCATGAGTGTCTGTGTGCCCCCATGCCCCTCCCGTGAGTGTCTGTGTGCCTCCTTACCCCCCGTGAGTGTCTGTGTGACCCATGCCCCCGTGAGTGTCTGTTTGCCCCCTTGCCCCCCGTGAATGTCTGTGTGCCCCAATGCCCCCCGTGAGTGTCTGTTTGCCCCCTTGCCCCCCTCGTGACTGTCGGTTGTGTCCCCATGCCCCCCCGTTAGTGTCTGTGTGCCCTCATGCCCCCTGTGAGTGTCTGTGTGCCCCCATTCCCCCCGTGAGTGTCTGTGTGCCCCCATGTCCCCCGTGAGTGTCTGTGTGCCCTCATGCCCCCCGAGAGTGTCTGTGTGCCCTCATGCCCCCCCGTGAGTGACTGTGTGCCCCCATACCCCTCCCGTGAGTGTCTGTGTGCCCCTACCCTGCCTTGCTCCCCCCCTTTTTTTTGGCTCTGTGTAACCCCTTACCCCCCTTACCTGCCTTCTACCCCCTTCCCCCTCCATAAATCACTCCTTTTCCACCATCTTCCTACTCCCCTTCCCACTTATTTCTCCCTCTTCTCAGCCTTCCCCCTCTTAGCACTTACTCTTATCATCTGTTCCCTTGACTTTTGATAGCAGCTTGTCTGTCTCCCCTCCTCCCCTCCTTGTTCTTCTCCCTCCTCCCCCACCCCTGCTTTTTAAATTTGTCACTGACATATTTGCACAGTAGCGTGTCTTGTTCTTCTTCTTCCCCCCACTCATATCCCCCCGTTACCCCTACCCCTCCTCTTGTATACCTCCTGCGCTACATCAATTGTCGTCAGACATAGTAATGTTACTGCTTGCTTTGTTCTCCTCCTTTTCCCTTCCCTCTTGCCTTACTTGTTCTATGCACTTGCAATATCAGAAATGTCGACAGGCCTAGTATGATAGTTATTTTTTCACATTCTGTATTGTTTCAAGGACTTTAACCGAATGTAACTGTATTTTCCTATGTTCTCTCCCTCCTTGAAGTGCTTTGAAACACTTTGTGTATAGGCGCTATATAAATAAACAATCAATCGATCAATGTGCTCGTCCATGATTGTATGCTCCAGAATTCTATGCCTTGCTGTTGGTGAGCTGGCATCTGAAGCACTGAAATGGTGGGTGGCTCTTCTTAGAAAGCTGCTTGTACAACTATTGGCTTCATATAAACTGATTTCTCGAAAACTGATTTGAAAAATGCACCATTCCCATTATTTCTAAAAGAAACCCGGGGAGAACTCTAGCCCCAAATGCCACTTAATCGTATCAGCACAATCACTTTGCTTGCTCACGTTTACGGCCCACCACTGTTAATGTTCACCATCCGCCTCGGAACTGGCCCCTCGCCCATTATATTGAATGGGGGTGCAGTAACGTGGTCTATGGTATTGGGGCTGTGATATCTATCGCGCTCCCTTCCCTAACAGCACATACTAATTACTTCCCCGGGCCGAGGTAGCATTCCCTCTAATTTCAGCCATTGGCAAATTTTATAAACGGGAATCTGAATTCTCACCAACCAACAGTAGATACCAAAAAAAAGATAAATCCAGCCCTACTTAAACTGTTCTTTTGACTTTATTCCTGATTGTCCCCAGCTAAACCTTAATGCAATATTGGTCAAAGTAATCCCACCAATTGCTTTCCATCATATGTTTTTTCAAGCTAGTTGTACAAACATTTTCCTTCACAAGGTATTACGCATCATGTGTCATATCACATGCCTGCCCAGATAGCAGTTACCACCTTTCTGCACAGAATTCTAGGCAGTGCTAATTTTACACTACAAGTACCCTTATTTTGCATATACGTGTTAGTGTAAGTTGCTATGAATGGCTTACTTATTTATTTCTTATTTGAATTTGTAAAGCGTGCTACAGCTGTTGCAAAAATATGTTTTAGTTACAGAATTTTAGGCTTAGCTCGTGGTTACAACGAGCGGAGGCCTAGCTTGGTACAGAACAGTCATGCATATACTGGAAGATTGTTACGGGACATTTTCAAATGATGCAGTTAAACAAACAATGACGTTTTGAGAGCTTTCCTAAGTGCTGTGTATGAGTCAATATTTCTTACGTGTGGCGGGAGGGAGTTCCAGTTGGATGCTGCAATGATCGGAGAGCTGGCTCCTCCTGCCCTCACTCTGAGGGTCTTGGGGATGGTGATCCTATTTAAGTAGGCCGCTCTCGTAGGTCTATCTGAGGAGGGTTTGGTTGTCTCAACAGGATCATGGTACTAATGGTTACACAAAGCCTGGTCCACAGCTTAACCCCAGAGCCCTGACCCCTTGCCAGCCTTCCTATTCCCCCATCTTCATTAGCCCCAGAGCCCTGACCCCTTGCCAGCCTTCCTATTCCTCACATCTTCATTAACCCCAGAGCCCTGACCCCTTGCCAGCCTTCCTATTCCTCCCATCTTCATTAACCCCAGAGCCCCGACCCCTTGCCAGCCTTCCTATTCCTCCCACCTTCATTAACCCCAGAGCCCTGACCCCTTGCCAGCCTTCCTATTCCTCCCACCTTCATTAACCCCAGAGCCCTGACCCCTTGCCAGCCTTCCTATTCTCCCCATTAGCCCCAGAGCCCTGACCCCTTGCCAGCCTTCCTATTCTTCCCACCTTCATTAACCCCAGAGCCCTGACCCCTTGCCAGCCTTCCTATTCCTCCCACCTTCATTAACCCCAGAGCCCTGACCCCTTGCCAGCCTTCCTATTCCTCCCACCTTCATTAACCCCAGAGCCCTGACCCCTTGCCAGCCTTCCTATTCTCCCCATTAACCCCAGAGCCCTGACCCCTTGCCAGCCTTCCTATTCCTCACATCTTCATTAGCCCCAGAGCCCTGACCCCTTGCCAGCCTTCCTATTCTCCCCATTAACCCCAGAGCCCTGACCCCTTGCCAGCCTTCCTATTCCTCCCACCTTCATTAACCCCAGAACCCTGACCCCTTTCCAGCCTTCCTATTCTCCCCATTAACCCCAGAGCCCTGACCCCTTGCCAGCCTTCCTATTCCTCACATCTTCATTAGCCCCAGAGCCCTGACCCCTTGCCAGCCTTCCTATTCTTCCCACCTTCATTACCCCAGAGCCCTGACCCCTTGCCAGCCTTCCTATTCTTCCCACCTTCATTACCCCAGAGCCCTGACCCCTTGCCAGCCTTCCTATTCTCCCCATTAACCCCGGAACCCTGACCCCTTGCCAGCCTTCCTATTCCTCACATCTTCATTAGCCCCAGAGCCCTGACCCCTTGCCAGCCTTCCTATTCTTCCCACCTTCATTACCCCAGAGCCCTGACCCCTTGGCAGCCTTCCTATTCTCCCCATTAACCCCAGAGCCCTGACCCCTTGCCAGCCTTCCTATTCCTCACATCTTCATTAGCCCCAGAGCCCTGACCCCTTGCCAGCCTTCCTATTCTCCCCATTAACCCCAGAGCCCTGACCCCTTGCCAGCCTTCCTATTCTTCCCACCTTCATTACCCCTGAGCCCTGACCCCTTGCCAGCCATCCTATTCTTCCCACCTTCATTACCCCTGAGCCCTGACCCCTTACCAGCCTTCCTATTCTCCCCATTAACCCCAGAGCCCTGACCCCTTGCCAGCCTTCCTATTCCTCACATCTTCATTAAGCCCAGAGCCCCGACCCCTTGCCAGCCTTCCTATTCTCCCCATTAACCCCAGAGCCCTGACCCCTTGCCAGCCTTCCTATTCTTCCAATCTTCATTAACCCCAGAGCCCTGACCCCTTGCCAGCCTGCCTATTCCTCACATCTTCATTAGCCCCAAACCCTGACCCCTTGCCAGCCTTCCTATTCTCCCCATTAACCCCAGAGCCCTGACCCCTTGCCAGCCTTCCTATTCCTCACATCTTCATTAACCCCAGAGCCCCGACCCCTTGCCAGCCTGCCTATTCCTCACATCTTCATTAGCCCCAAACCCTGACCCCTTGCCAGCCTTCCTATTCTCCCCATTAACCCCAGAGCCCTGACCCCTTGCCAGCCTTCCTATTCTCCCCATTAACCCCAGAGCCCTGACCCCTTGCCAGCCTTCCTATTCCTCACATCTTCATTAACCCCAGAGCCCCGACCCCTTGCCAGCCTTCCTATTCCTCGCATCTTCATTAAGCCCAGAGCCCCGACCCCTTGCCAGCCTTCCTATTCCTCCCATGTTCACTTTTCTTCCCTTCTTTGTATGTTTTATTTCTTTTTTCTGCGTTCTTCCCTTCTCCCTCTTTCTCTGTCGCCATTCCTCTAATAGTTCCTCCCTTCCTACTCGTCTCCTCTTTTATCCCCCCTTGCTCTGAGACTGGAAGAAGGTCAAGGAAGGGAGCAGGGTAAGAGATGAAGGGACTGGCAGAGACTTTAGGCCACGTGCTACGTCTGTCTCCTGCGGCTCCTCTGCAACCTCTAACCCAGCGGTGGGAAGATTGCAACCCTTTAAATTACGCATGCGAGTCAGGGGGGCGGGGTGAGCTGGGCAAGGCCGTACAGCAGGTGGCACACATGTCTCATAATGGGTGTATTTCCCTCCTTTTTCCCCAGAGGCTCCTCACCTGAGCTGCATCGGGGCTGGCACGCGAGGCAGGTGTGGTATGAGTTCCATATGTCCATGTAGGAGTCTGGTCCGCAGGGGATGCAGCGCGTGCCCTGGGTTCGGGAGCATTTGGAATGGGCGTACTGTCCTGGCAAGGAAGAGAAGGTTGTAGAAACAGGTGAGCGTCGGCTTACTCAAGACCATCTTTGTCACCCTCATCTCTCCATGCCACACTCATCTGCCAGCACGTCTGCTCCATTATCTCCCCCTCTCTATATCACGCCAAAGTATACACTTGTGTACGAGCGCCATATAAATAAAGTATCATTTCATTTCATTTCAAGTCTCTCTCTCCATGTTTCTCCCACCCTTTGTGCCACCCCCTATAATCCTTCCTCTATATCCTGTCCTTCTCGGTCACCTCTTCCTTCTGCCTAGTTTCTACCACTCTTCTTTCCTCTAATACCGCTTTCTGTACCGTGCCACCAAAAGCCTAACAAATGTGGTGACTGCTCCCCAATATTCCAACGCTATTCTCCCCATTTCCCTCCAACCATTTCACTGCAATTTACCTCATGACAATTCACTGTGGTCAAAAAGTGGTAAAATGGGCGAGTGCAGAGGATACAATAGTGCCGTTTGGGGGTTAGGGGAAGCGGATGCTGGGGGCAAGGACAAGATAGCACAGCGAGTTGAAGGTTGCCCCTGATATCTGTGCGCATCCCGCTGTGGCAGTGCCAGGTGAACTCAGCCTTTCATCCTTCCGAGGCTGATGAATTGAGTACCACTCTGTGGGATAATGATGTCATCTGTTATTTCGGCACTCTGAGACCCATGGGTGTGTAGCGCTATATATGAAACAGACATTATTTTTAAGAGTATGAGGCTGGCGCTACATAACACAAAAAGAAACCACCCAGAGTAAATGCAGTGAGATGGTCCTGCGAGGATGGATCCGCCCTTCTCCTTCCCTTGGTGCCTAGTCTTTGCTGAAGCAGTCTCGCCGTATGGAGCCCTTCCTCCCTCTCCCTGAATCTGAGCACACTGCTGTCATCCTGCGTCATCAACAAAGGGAAAATGGACTCTGCGGACTTCCACACTGACCACAGACCGCGATAGACATGTCTGTCTTATCATCGTCTGTGCAGAGGAAGAGTTGATGTGGTCTGCTTGGTTCTGCTATGATTTGCTGGGGATTAGTGTGGCACCACCCTTGCTCACTAGCAACATAGCGCTGTATAGTGAGGCTGGGCACAAGGCTACATCAGTGGAAGAAGCTGGAGGTGGCTCATTGGATGAGGCCGCCCATGGTCAGTGTTCTATCAGCTGTATGAATGGCAGGGTCTTCAACTTTTTCTGGTGTACAGAAGTAAAGGGATTAGTCTGATTTGGGTGGGCATGATGTTCCACAGTTCGCGTCCATGCCTGTTTTTTCATTTTATCACTGCGATGGCTTGGCCCCCTGTGCTGTGTTGGCTCGGGTGATGGTGAGTTTCTCTGCCATCATGGACAGGTAAGGCTATGCAGGCGTTGGTCGTCATGGCCAGGTAAGCGATGCAGGAGTTGGTGGTCATGGCCAGGTAAGTAATGCACTTGTTGATCATCATGGCCAGGTAAGCGATGCAGGAGTTGTTCGTCATGGCCATGTAAGCGATGCAGGCGTTGGTCGTCATGACAAGGTAGGATTCAGGAGTTTGTGGTCATGACCAGGTAAGCGATGCACTCGTTGATCATCATGGCCAGGTACGCAATGCAGGAGTTGGTGGTCATGGACAGGTACACAATGCTGGAGTTAGTCGTCATGGCCAGATAAGCTATGCAGGAGTTGGTCGTCATGACCAGGTAAGCAATGCACTTGTTGATCTTCATGGCCAGGTATGCGATTCAGGAGTTTGTCATCATGGCCAGGTAAGCAATGCAGGTGCTGATCGCCATGACCAGGTAAGTGATGCAGGAGTTGGTCGTCATGACGTTGTAAGCGATGCAGGAGTTGGTCGTCATGATCTTCTAACTCATGTAGGCTGCCTTGAAGGTGATTGAAGCTTGAAGAGGAGGCCAGTGCAACTCCAAGAGGTTTGACGTCACATGGTGACATTTCTTCTTTTCAGTGATGAGGTGGCCTGCATCTTGTTGAACGGCTTTCTCAGGACAGTGCTGGTCCCATCCAGGTGAAAGAGTGTCAAGGCTTTGGCAACGGTTCTGAAAGATGTCATTGGGAGGAAGCGTTTGACTTTGTAAAGCAGGGGGGATGGCACCAGGCAGTGTGGGCTAGTTGTACCGTGCAGGTGGCTAAGCCTAGCCTTAGTAGATTTCAAGTCTATTTTTTCTAGGTTTCAATAGACTTCCATCTGCTTGCTCTGTTGAGCTGAGCCCGTTACACACGGAAAAGGGTCTTAGAACTTTTACTTCAGGTTAAACAGGGAAAGGACGTTAATTCATATTAATATGATTCCTTTGGAGACACGTACCACTCTACTGGCAGCTAGAAGCAGGATTCAAGGTCAGGTGCTCACTGAAGGAGCCTACCTCATGAATGGACATGTCTACTCCCTCCATCCCACATACAGGATTGAACAAGTCCTTCTTTGCAGGAGGAGTTGGGAATGTCTGCACTGAGGGGGAAACCCCCAATCTAGATAGGGGACACTCCCTGCTATGGGGGAGGTTAGGGATCCTATCATGTATTCAGGAGAGACCATCAGAAAGCCATGGGGAATGTTCTTTGCCCAGAACATTCTGCTGGTCCCACTGGGACTGTTTCCCACTTGCGGAATAACTGCACTGCTCTTCGGCCTGCCAAGATGTTTGTTGTATTATGCTGTTAAAGGTGCAGGCTCACGCTCTTTGGAAACCAAATTCTCATGTCGGAAAACTACACTTGGGCAGCACTTTGCGGAATAAAGATTTAACCCCAGCCAGTTTCGATAGTGGAGCCTAGGAAAATGCAGGGAGGTCGTTTCCTCTCAGTTCAATGCAGTTCAAAATTGTATTCAGAATAATATTCCATTAACACATTCAATAAAACAACCCTCCCAGGGAATTTTTGCAGCCATCAGTGACAGGCTGCAGTTGGATTGCTTGGCTGCAGACCAGATGTGGTTTCGCTTTGGCTTACATTGGTGGCACTGAAAGGGCCAACTACAGGTTGTCAACATATTGTTACAAAGAGGAATCGACTGTGCAATGTATTGCACAGTACACCCATAATAGATTGTGTGTCCAAAAGCAGCTTGCCAAATCCATGTCTTTCAGCAGCACAAATACTCTACTGGCAATGAATCACTGTGTTGCACTGTAATGAGTAAGGCCTGTAGTCTGTCTTCTCTGTCTATGTTGCCAGGCAAATGGGAGCCAACAGCTGCCTTCTTTTTTTAAAAATGTCAAGTTAGTACAATCAGCAACAATATAAGATCATGCAAGTAAACAATGGGATATCAAAAATAAAACAGAGCAACAATTGTAAAGCATTATCTATATACACGGGGGTGGGGGGGAGAGGAGAGGATGGGAAAAGGGAATAAACGAGAGAAAGAAGAGAGAGGAAAAGAAAAGACGAAGTAGAAAGATGAGAAAGAAAAGAAGAAGGAAACAAAATTCTAGGTAAACCTTTATGCATGCCTCCTGCTTTCTAAGACTGTGGCCTGGAGTGTTTTCTCTGGCAGCCCATTTCCTCACAGGGTGTGGGTGTGTAGGTGGAAAGGTCCGAAAAGACTAATATGGGAGATGGTGTAAGCAATGGTGGAGAGAGCAGGAAACAGGGAGAGAGAGATAGACAGTGAGAAACAGAGAGAGAGACAGACAAGAGAGAGAGAGTGCAAGACTCTTCCTCTTGCAAACAGGACTGGAGCAGCTTTCTTCCTTTCTGGGTTGGATTCAGGGAGCCAGCTGCAACACTGCACATGGTAGGACTAAAGAGAGACCCTCATTACCACAAACAGGAAGAACTGGGGATTATGTCTGATTCCCTTGGCAGAGTGTTTGCCCGTGTGTGTCAAGACATACCACTAGAAACCAGGCAGGAGAAGATTATCTCCTCTCTGTGGAAAGTGCCACACTCAGTATGGAGGGGTGTGTCTTAATGTTTCATCAAGATGTGTTACCTGGAGGACACTGTAGGCAGCATCGCCCTTCAAACTGGTACTCGTGTGCTGCGCCATTACACCCGCCGGGTGCATGAGTGTGGAGAGGCGGAACCTGGGGGAGAAGAGCAGAAAATATGAGCGCATGTTAACAACTTTCGATCAGTGTTAAGGTATGCCGGCCGCGTAACTTCAGGGAGTCACTGCCCAACTTTGTGCAGTAGTCTCTCAAGAGGTCTGAACCATCTAAATGTCTCCTCAAGTCTGAGGCATCCTCCCTCGCTTGTCAGAGGATGTGAGATTCTATTCTGCACTTGACTGATGGCAACACAGGTCTGTGGTCTAATGACCATCTCTTCCTTCAGCTTGTTATTGCCTCAAATTTGGGCTTAAATGGCCCCTGAAAATGTAGATTAGCGTGGATTGTGATAAAAGTTAAACCAAAAACAAGCACGCTTTCCAACTCCCCTTCTTTGGCCTCAGTTGAGCTAGCGGCAGTTATCTATGGAATGTAGCGGTGAGATGGCTGCCCAACACTGGCACACAGGATCCTAGCAGAAGAGTAGGGCTTTTTAGCACATTTCCCCAGAGAACCATACATAAGTCTGACCAAAGCACAGAATGTGCAGATTTGGATGGGCGGGTCAAGATCATGTCTAAAACCTATTGTGAATGGAAAAGCCACTCTTACTGACACGTGACAAATGCCTCCCAACAACATGTTCCTTAAAAAAGATATCTTTTTGGGAGATGATACTCCTCAAATTCCATTCCCTTCACTAAATCCTGAGTACACTTCAAAATGCAAACAGAATGGTATTGAGTTGAAGAGTCTGCCCTGCTCTGATACAAACTAAAGAACAAATAGACAAGCACCAACATCAAACATCCCCCTGCCACTTCCAACAAAAATTACTTATAGGGCCAGCATGTATAGAGGAGTGAACATTACTTTTCAATCCAAAAGAAATTAATCAAAAAAATAATTATTGCAAAAAAACGCATAATGTACAAAAACAAAACTATTGACAAAGAAGAATTTTAGAATTGATAAATGAGAAACACATTTTTATATAAGAAATGATCCACTGAACTGCATTCCTGATCTGATGGGTTACATCCTTACTTCCAGACACCACCTCTTATCTAAAATACTACAGCTAACTTTTGTTAATTCTGAGAAATGCCTCTTAAGAGCTCGCTGAATTGTAATCTGATTAGACATTTCTGTCTTCCAATAAGACATTGGGTGTGATGAACAACGCATTAATATTTTTTATCAGTTTTAAAATATTTAAAGCAAGTATTTTGAAGTAGTGGTGTAGTGTGAGGTAAGGTTATGTGTGTAGTGTGATGGACTTTGTTAGTCCTAGTGACATATGTTATTAGGAATAAGCATTTGTACAGTAATATTCGCATTCCCAACATTTGTAGACGACTTTTTTAGTGTTGGACACAATATTTGTAGCTTAGTGTTGGTATTCCCAAAGTGCGTAGACTGAACATTTTGTTTCCATTGGGCACCGTATTTATACCTTAACTCTGGCATTCCCAATGTTTGTGGACTTTTTTTGTTGCCATTGGAGTGAGTGTTTCTACTTTAACGTTAGCATTCCCAGTGGTTGTAGAATTCACCTTTTTAATTGTAGTACTCTTCATTCTTTTTTAATAATATGGCGTTAATCCCCTGTTCCAGTGGCTGGAACAGGGATTAAGGCTATTAGCACTCCAGGTTACCGAATCGGTAACCCAGGGTGCTGAAAAAGGGATTTTCCTTCATACAATGGGACGTGCACAGCATCCCGTTGCATACTTGCCAACATTCTGTGACCAAAAAGATGTAGGAGTTTTGAAGTTTCAAAAATGAATAATTCCCATAACAATGACATCACGGGAAAATACGTAACATACATTGTTGGCACCATTGAAGTATTGGAAAATACACAACCCATCAAACAGCACAATATGGAAAGATGTTCAAATGTTAAAAATGTATAATTCTGAATGGTAACTAAACACCAAATTCAATTACCTAACTTCACAGAAGGTAATTACACAGAGCTGGTGGGCAACGTTTGCCACTGCTCTGTAGCAGCAGCCGGGGCAATACATATGTATTGCAAGTTGAACACTGAATGACATGGTTACTGATACCTCCCTTAGTCTGATAAGCAGATGTTGTGTGAAGGTGTTACACTCTGCTACTTGCCTTCGCTGGTGGTTCACCTAAGGGTTGGTCCGGCCAGAGTGCAGGACAGTCACGTAGCTGTCAGGTCAGTGGATTGGTCTGAGCCCAATCAAAGTAATCACCTACCAGTCCACTGTACAGACAGACTAATTAATGTATTGCATGCTTTTTCCTGGAGCTTGCCTTATAGTCACATAAATTACTTGCCACTATAAAAAGCAGTAGGACCTTGTCACTGAAATCTGTAGGCGGTAGGACTGCTTAAAAAGCAGTAGCCTACTGCCTAAATCTGTAGGGTTTGCAAGTATGCCGTTGTACGAAGGAAAATCCTTTTCTAAGATGGCCACTATGGAAAGGGAAGTGGGGCTCCGTATGGAGCCCCTGTTCTCTTTCCGTGGCGGCCTGTGGGAACAAGGGGAAGGAGCGGATGTGGCAGTGGTGGTTGCCGCAGCCGAAATAAGGCACGGACGGTCGGGGGAAGATGGTATCAGGGGGACCCAGCCATCAGGTGGCATGGAACCCGGGCTTAAAGCCCGCTTTCCTAGCTATCTGAATTGCTGGCTGCCTCCGCAAGGGTGCTTACATTTAGTTTTCTCACTGATTTCCTGTTTTAAATGTTTTCGTTAGTGTGTGTTTGGCTGTGCTTTTTCTGTGCATGTTGTCTGTGTCTATTGTACTCAGTAACATTGATGTTGATTGTGAATGCAAATGGTCCATGCGTGTTGTTTGTGCCTATTGAGATCCATGCGAGTGCACACATTTATTCTGCATGTATTCTTGTTGATGTTGGTGTGTGTTAGTATGTACATGGCTTATCTCAAACATTAGTTTCATGTTACTCTGGACCTATGGCATAGGTCTGCAAGACATATTTGTTTTATTTTAAAAAGTAACTATCTCAAGTGTGGGTGATCGGATTTTCAAAATGTTTGTAGTGTGCACCAGTTAAATGTAAAGGCTAGGTACGTAAAGAAAAACTCAAAAATCGAGGCAAACAATTTCGAGAGATGAACCCCCAAGAGGGGTAATTTGGCTCTATGGAAAAGCAAATGCAGAAAAACATAACATTATTTTTTTACATGAAAACGTCCATGTACATTCACCGAATTTGATACAAGTGTTTGGATGTGGTCAGATCAGTTTCTTGCCAACGTCATTGACCTTTTATGGGCCAGATCATAAGTTAAAGAGGAACACGTTTGACGATTTTCTTACGTAAAGTGTCAGGAAATCTCGTTTACATGATGCTACGATGGTTGGATAATACAACTCCTCTCATTGCCTTGATGCTGGTGAACCTTCTCCTCTGTGTGGAATCCTGAGTAGTATAAATGTGTGTAGTCAATTAGGGGAATACTCCCTTCCGTACTCCACCCCTTCTTGGCATAGCGCTCCTTTGGTTTCCAGCTACGATTGCACTTAATCAATATCCTTCAAACTGTAATTGTTAGTTATCAGCTTCAATGACTATCTCGCCAACACAACTCACCACCGTTGTTGCCCCAATGTACCTCTGATGCGCGTCTGATGCAGCCTTCTGAGATGCTGTCTATCAAAGATGTCTCCTTTTGATTCAACTCAGGCCGTTTCACCTCGTTGATTTGTCCAAAACACACACAAATGCACTCAGAACATGAGGGTGTGATGTAAAAAGCCCTTTCAAGCACGAAGCACTCGGTCACCTGTCAAAGCCTTGTCTTTGGTGTACAGGAGGTTGAGCTCTCACCTTGTGTATCCTCAACCAACAAGAATAAGGGTTTAAACCACTCACTAATGTCATTTCGCTCAATGTACTGTAGACACTTATGCGATGTTTTTACTCTGCTTCTATACTGCACCAAATCACCACCAAAGTAGCTTCAGAGCACCTGATCCTTGTCCGTGGTGCATTGTACCCCTGTCCAGCGCGTGCTCCACACCTTAGTCTGCCGGGGGAATAGTGAGCAAAACTGAAGAACGCAAGAAGAGAGAATGGGGAGCTAAGAAGGATATTTGGGAACATTGAGCAAAGGGAAGTGCTTTGTGTAAGGACTGATGTGAGTTACTCCATCTTATATGGATTGTCTCTGGAGATAGTTAGAGATTAGATATATGTGTTCAAACAGCATAAGTAATTTAGTTCCAAGGCAGTTTTGGAGAGATATGAATAAAATAGCGATTAGGGTTGAGTGTCTCAAGTGTATGTGGCGCTTCCAATTGTTGTCCCATAAATGAACAAGGGAAAGCACACCTCGGACTTAAAGACTCCCAACCTTCGATGAGAGTTTTTCTTTTGATTTATTCATACACTGATTTTTTTCTTCTTAATTTACCAGACCTGCTCATATAAAGACACGTCAAACCATATTTCACGGGTTCTATGTCATCTCATCGACGACCATTTTTTCGACGGGTGTTTTTCTGAAAATATTGGTGCTAAAAAAAACTCACATTTATTTATTTTTAGATTTGAAGGGGTCCCTCCCCCCTTAAGCCAACTTCCCCCACCTATTTTTCACTATTCCCACCTCCTCAAAAAAAAATGGATGTGTTTTTTTGGCAATTTCTTTTGGGAAAAACACTTGTTGAGAAAACTACTGTCGATGATTGGACGTCGTACCATTTCAGAATGTTTTATTGACATATACATGTTTACTTACTGTAAGAAACCTGAGTGTATCCTCACTCCTAAACCCCATGGATTCCCTTCTCAGGTGGCCAGGGCAAGGCCATTGCTCTTGGATCCTGACCCTGGTGGTGGAGAAGCGAGGAAGGATCAGCTGGGTGAAGAGTGCTTGGGTATGGATAGTGGTGTAAACTGAGGCGAGACATGATATTCCCCTTTCCCTAGCGACGACAAGCTAACCTTTCCCTGACCTTTATGGGGCACTGTAAGCCAGTCCCTTCCATTTTCCCTCATGTAACACTAGACAGTACTCAGACGAGGAAGAGGCAACTAGGAGTGATGAAGACTATATCATTTCACCATTTTAATACTGGTGCGAAGAAGATGCCTGTAAAGAGTTGTGTAGGTCAGGCATGTCCCCTTAACCATGGTCAGGTAAGCTTAATTGAAGCACACCTGCAACCTGTTAAAGGGTCGGGTTGCAGGTGTATAAAATGAGAGAGAGAAACTACCACAGAGTGGAGCAGCCGGAAGGCCTGTGTGATCAGCAGGGAACTTTGTTGGAGGAGAGATGAGCCGTTGGAGGGAACTACTGTGGGTTGGTTCGCTGTGTGCAGCACGCCAAAGGCACTGGGGACCCCAGAGAATGGTGATCCCAGGAAGCGAGGCGTGAGAGCTGGGGCTCCATGAAGCAGACCGAAGGCAAGGAAGGGAGCCGTGTGGAGAAGCTGCCCCTTGCACTTTCATCAGAAGTGCTTGTTGCCCTGTGTCAATGAGCCCCACCTGTTTACGATGATGAGTTGAATGACTTGGGCAAGGGAACCCTGAGACTTGAGGAGCTACATTTGTTGTCTTGAGGATGAAGCCACAAAACCCTTTTGTGTTTGAACTGTGTTGCTTCAAACTTGGGAATTGAGCCTGAGAATTGTTTAAAAACTATAAAACCTTGAACTTAAGAAAGGTAACCTTGACACCTTTTCTGGATCTGGTTTACACTTGGGGAAGGGAGCTGAAAGAGAGGCGCAAGCTGGAAGAAGCTCAGAATGTTATTTTTTAAACACTGCTTCTTTGGTTGCTGACATCCCTACACATTGTATATATTTAGTTGTGAGGGCAAGCATAGGTTTTGGACACAGACAGATTTTTAAGTTGAGCTCAGACTTTTCTTAGTTCTGTTCAGGTAGGGAAATCCCACCTTAGCATAGGGCAAGTTAGGACTTCTACTATCCTGACATTTAAGTTAGTAAAGTTATTTTTGTTTGAACTTTTGAATCTGTTGTCTGTGTCTTTTTTTGGGAACAAAATGTATTCAGAGTTTTCAAAAAGCAAGTATAATTCAATAAATTCATAAAAACAGTAAATGTCAATCCCCCTTCCACCTTAAACAGTCCAGACAAATCCTCTAACCATTCATATCTGCAATATGAAGAACATATCAACCCTAACGCTATTCGAAAGGAGAGAGAAAGGAAAACAAAAAAAAGGGAAAACAACCCTCCAACCCACCTCTTTTGTCTAATTACCCCTCCCCCGACCATCCAGGAAATTATATACATTGGGCCTCATTACAACTCTGGCGGTAGCCGTGCCGTTAAAAATGGCACGGCTGCCGCCGGAGTTGCATTTTTTCCAGCACCCGCGAATGGGCAAGAACTGGGTCATGCCGAGCGCGGCGGACCCGGTAATTGCCCTTTTACGGCTGCCGAATCAAGGGCATCCCGTTCCCCATTCTGCGCCATAGGGCTGAATGGGAATGGGGACGTCGGATGCACCGGCACATTCAGAGTTGAGCCGGTGCATCCGACATGCTCTGCTCGCGGGTGCCGTTACACCGGACTGGCACGGTTGTAATGAGGCCAATTGTAATTTCAAATCATTTAAACACCTGTAATTACACAAACTTAAAACTACAATACTGTAATAGCAAGAATGAAAAATAGAGGTTGTCTGTGTCTTTCCTTCTGATGTCTTGACATTATACGGACGTTATGGGCTCCTCAACTCCTGCAACCTCCATTCCAGTGCATATGTTCAGTATAGTGTACAATTAACACCCGAACCACAGAATAAGCTACAGATCTTACCAAGTGTACAGGGTTGAAGCACCTGCTTCATGCACTGCGTGACCTACATGATCGTGCAAGAATGTAAGCGTTCAGGTGCCTGTCATTCCTATCATGTGTGTAGACCCATGGATAAGATGCATACCTGGGCAACTCCCTTTCAACTCGGGCCATGCAATAGCAGTGTAATTCTCCCTGCCAACGTTGACACCATTTCCATTTTGTTCTAGATCCCATATAGAATTACAGTAAACATTTTTTTTTACTCCAAATGTATTTTCAGACAGCTATTAATAATGAGCTCCATTCCTGTGAACATATATTACAAAAGCTGAACTGCTACGCTTGCCTTGCCAGGGTGTGAGCAGCTAAGGTGAAGCAGTTCTAGCTGCTGGAGCTCATGTTCTAAAGAGTGTGCTAAGAGACACAGTGTAAAGCCATATATTATTCCCAGCTTTATAAATGCTATATCATATCATATCTTATCAGTGTCACAGTGAAACTGAATTTTTAGCACTTTCCCTGAGAACCAGGGATGAATGGTGACCATGCACCTTTAATGCTGCCAGCGAAATCCCTTCCCCACAGAATGGAGCACACGCTCTGCTCCACTCCCCGCTCTTTCACCCCAGACTGAGGTCGCCCATCAAGGCTATTATAGGAGACCGTAAAGGGGCAATTGGAAGAGTTCTGAGCGCTTGCTGGATTCCCAGAATGGTTTACCCAGCGGCAAAAAGCTCCTTAAGCTTGGTGCACCTCTTGGGGCAGATGATTGTGGACATTGTGAAATACCAGAAAAGTGGAGCACACGCCAGGTGTAGTAGCTCACGAGTTACAGTGCACAAAGAATGAGTGTATGGTAGTCTTCAAAAAGAAGTCCTTAAAGGACCTAGAATGAAAAGGGGCCTACACGACATGCAACAGTCTGGAATGTAATTGTTTCATGAAGTATCCTGTTGGGTACACCTACAGCTTGCTTCATAGCTCGTAGTCACCTTGCTTGAGACTACAGGTGGCCCTATTCCGGAGTTTAACACATCATTCCATATTAGTGGGGCACCCCAATCAGTATTACAATGGCAAGGCAAAAGAGGAAGAAGAGAGAACAAAATGGAAAAACAAAAAGCACACAAGGTCCGATGGCTACTCGTTTACCCATTTGAGCATTCAAACCCCAACACAACCTATTGAGTGAACAGGAAGGTTACTGTTTACCCATAAGGCTGGCATGTGGAGTAAGCTCGTTTGGGTTGGCGGACTAATGCAACAAACTACATTTCTCCAACTAGTAGGGAAGTGCTTTACTGTTCTCGGTACCTCTCAGGTTCAAGTGTTCTCTGGATCTCTGCACCCCTCAGGTGTAGGTGCTAGCCAGGTCTCTGACATGTCGAATTCAAGTACTGTACTGCTCTCCACACCTCTCAGGATAAAGTTCCCTCCAGGTCTCTGCACTTCCAAGGTTAAAGTGCTCTACTGTTCTCGGTACCTCTCAGGTTCAAGTGTTCTCTGGCTCTCTGCGCACCCACAGGTGTCGATTTCAAGTACTGTACTGCTCTCCACACCTCTCAGGATAAAGTGCCCTCCAGGTCTCTGCACTTCTAAGGTTAAAGTGCTCTACTGTTCTCGGTACCTCTCAGGTTCAAGTGTTCTCTGGCTCTCTGCACAGCTCAGGTGTAGGTGCTAGCCAGGTCCCTGCACATGTTTAATTCAAGTACTGTACTGCTCTCCACACCTCTCAGGATAAAGTGCCCTCCAGGTCTCTGCACTTCTAATGTTAAAGTTCTCTACTGTTCTCGGTACCTCTCAGGTTCAAGTGTTCTCTGGCTCTCTGCGCACCCACAGGTGTCGATTTCAAGTACTGTACTGCTCTCCACACCTCTCAGGATAAAGTGCCCTCCAGGTCTCTGCACTTCTAAGGTTAAAGTGCTCTACTGTTCTCGGTACCTCTCAGGTTCAAGTGTTCTCTGGCTCTCTGCACAGCTCAGGTGTAGGTGCTAGCTAGGTCCCTGCACATGTTTAATTCAAGTACTGTACTGCTCTCCACACCTCTCAGGATAAAGTGCCCTCCAGGTCTCTGCACTTCTAAGGTTAAAGTGCTTTACTGTTCTCTGTACCTCTCAGGATAAAGGGCCCTCCAGGTCTCGGCACGTCTCAGGCTGTATACCTCTCTGGGTACTCTCAATCACTTATGGTCAATTGCTCTTTGGTTCTCTGCACCTCTTGTGTTAACGAGCTGATAGGGTTATCTGCACCATTCAGGTTCAAGTGCTTTCAGAGTTTTCAGCACCTTAGCATCCCCCAAGTCCACAGGCTCTAAGGATTTCCAGCACCTCTCAGGTTCAGGTGCTTTCAGAGGTTTCAGCACCTCTTACATTGAAGTAGTCTAAGGGTTCCCAGCACCTCTCAGGTTCAAGTGCGTTCAGAGTTTTCAGCACCTTAGCATCCCCTAAGTACACAGGCTCTCAGGATTCCCAACACTTCTCAGGATCAAGTGTTCTCCAGATTACCAGCATCTTTTAAGTTCCAGCCGCTAACACGCCTTCTTGAACCTTATTCCTTATGACCCAAGCAACGACTACTAGGTGTATGTGGCTCTGTGTATGTAGTACTGACCCTTCCTATTGTTCAATGCTGCTCTTTGGGGGTAGGGAAGAGCTGTTTCCACATTGGCCCCTCCCCGTTCCATCTGGTTGGACGCATTGCCTCAGGAAGTTATGCAGCCCGCCACCACCATTGCATTTCCTCTTTTCTGCTGCTCTGCTTCTTGAGTAGCCGTGCTTCGGGTGATTTCCTCCTGCCTGCCAATTTGCTCCGGGTAATACATTTCTGCCAAGAGCAAGGTCATGAGTGTTGTTTGCTGGTGGAACATTACAGAAGTCCTGCTACCTTTGGGAAAGCAGAATGTGGTAAAGGAAAATTTAAAGAAACAGTCAGTCACATGACCCTCAGGGAAACAGTAAGAGTGCTGCAGATAGCATTCTGACTTCCAGCCAGGATGCAGCAAAGTCCTGGGCGTTGTAGGCCCAAAGAGCTGTGTTTTTCTGGCAAGGCCCAAAGGACCAGATTCTGAGGTGCATGCAAAAATAGGAAAGTGTTCTTCATTGACAGAAGAACACTCTTCTTAAAAACACCATATTCCGTCAAAGCAAGATTTCGACAGCCTGGAATCAAAGCCTCGACTTTTGCATGCGCATGATTTACAGCTTGAAAAAGGAAACTAGTAATGATCAGGAATGCAGGGCAGGTACTGCAAGAGGATTCTCCTGGCAAAAGCACATGTTTGCTTGTGAGAAGGAGTTCAAATATGGCTTCTTTGAGGTGTTCTTAGCATCTACTGCACACTTTTTTCTTTACAATAAGGGCATTTCTCAGCCTTCGATACCACTTTTTTCGTTTTTACTGAAGTGCCAAGGTGACAGAATTTTTAGAAATGCTCGCAATCTTACTGGTGCACACGCTAACACTGCAAAGGTCAGATTCTATCAGCATTTATTGCTGCAGAGCATGACATCTTTCCTCCAATCTTTCCAGCTACCTCAGAATGGTGGTGCTGAAAACTGGAGGGAAGAATATCGCTTTTGTACAGTAATATTATCCCTATATCATAATCAGACCTTCTGAAGGGTCACAGGAAAGCAGGATATGGCCAACAAAAAACCCCCCATGAAAACAAAACCTCAGTCAGTCACATGACGCTCCGGGTAGCATTCGAAGTGGTGTAGATGGGTACCAGACGTCCGTGCCAAGATGCAGTCAGGGCTTTGTAGGGTCAGGGTGATTTGATTGGCGGGTAGGACTCTCCGATGCTGCACATGATCCTCTGAGAAAGCAGGATGTGGCCAAAACACCTTGCAAACGAACATCCCGTTAGTCACGTGAACCTCTGAGTGGCAATCACAGTGCTCCAAATGTCTTTCAAACTTACAGCCGGGATATAGGCAAGGACCTGGGTGCTGTAGACACTGGGAGCTTCATTTTGCAGGCAGTGCCTTCAGATGGTGCACAGAATCCTTTGGGAAAGCAGGCTGTGGACGAATAAACTTGTAAACAAATATCCAGTCATTCACATGATCTTCAGGGAGCTAATCAGAGTGCTCCAGATAGCTCCAGATAGCTTACAGATTTCCAGTCAGGATGCAGGCATGGTTCTGGGTTTTCTAGGCCTGGGAACCTCTTTATGCAGACAGGACCCTCAGGTGGTTCAGGAATCGATGGGAAAGGAGGATGTGGCCACGAAAAACACCTTGAAAATGAGCTTTGTCAGTCACATGCCCCTCTGGGTACCAATCACAGTGCTCCAGATGGCCTCTAGACTTCCAGCCAGGATGCAGGCGTTGTAGGCCCAGGGAGCTCAATTTTCCAGGAAGGACCATCAGATGTCCACAGGATCCTCTGGGAAAGCAGGATGTGGAGCAGGGAGAGGAGCAAGGAGGTGAAGGAAGAAGGGTCAGGAAGGGGGAAACATAGTTCTACCATATTGTTTTGGTTGGGTGATTGTTCGACATTCAGAGTTACTGTGGGGCCCCGTGGGATGCGATAGCAGCCAATAATGGTACCCAAACCTATCCTGCGGGTCTTAGCAGACTGGGTTTTGCTGTGCAAGAAAATCACAGTTTTCAAATCTAGCAAAAGCTCATTTGCTCCGAGATGTTCAGGAGTCCTACAAAACGAACAAAACATTGCTGTTTTGTGGGTTTTATTAGGCTGCGTGAGCAGAACATTAAAGAATAAGCATGCAACTTGTGTTGTAGAGAGCTGTTGATAGGGATCAGTCTTGATGCATTATATTTGAGTGCTTTGTGTCTCTATTCTCCATTTTGGAATATGTGTGTGTTTGTTATCTTCGCTTTGTCAACTTTCGGATTTACCCTTACTTTCTCTCACTCCTAAACATTTCCATATCTCTTCCAATGATCCCTTTTCACCCCAATTAGGAAAGCTATGTGACTATGTGCGCTAACCTCGAATTGTTAGTATGAGTTTAAAAAAGCAAAATAAAGTCCCTTTCTCTTTTGTATTCCTTTTTTAGATGTGACTGTGTATTTTCCCTCACTAGGCCATGTGTGACTAATTACATCTGTTTTTGAGTAATCTACTCAGTTAGTTCTGTGAATTTGCCATCTTGTTGGCACTGATGGCCTTGAGCTGAGGGTGTATTTTTTAAAGCAACTGTTTAGATGGTTGACATTTTGAAAAAACAAAAGAACACAAAAGAAAGCAGTTAAAGCCATTTGTAGAACATGGAAATGCACGGCAGCATATTATTGGTGTTGACACCTGTGTTGTGTGATTCCTGTAGTTGTGCTCTCATGACTAGCAGGGGATGGAGTCGACAAGCAGTGCTCATTTTGCATGTCTCATTTCATAAGGATAACAGAAACATGCTAGGGGGACTACCTAGGGTCCTGTACGAAGGTGGGGTTTGTGCATTACTATGGCTTTGAAATAGAATGAGCAGGGCTCAAAAACAAAACAGTAGTCGTACAGACGTGAAAGGAATCTATAACTCAACCCCACTGCAGTCAGTCATTAGAGCCGTGGAACAACAACAGCAACATTTCTCTCTGATTTCGCTTCCCTCTCAGCAGATGACGCCCTTT
Source organism: Ambystoma mexicanum (assembly GCF_040938575.1). NCBI lineage: Eukaryota > Metazoa > Chordata > Amphibia > Caudata > Ambystomatidae > Ambystoma > Ambystoma mexicanum. The sequence goes on from NC_090925.1 coordinate 221,202,635, forward strand.
CCTCACTGCCCTCCTCTATAACCTCCAGTCTTGACTAACTCTATCCTCTCACTCCCTTCTCCCCTTCTCACAAACCTTCCCAACCCTAGCTCTCTTCACACCTTCTGTCCATGCGCCACCTCCTCCGACGTCTCGAACGACGCTGGATCAAATCCCCTTCTCTGACTAATCAATCCTCTTATTTCTCATATCACTCTCTCTACGACTCCTGCCTCTCATCTGCCAAACACTCCTACTACTCTAGCCTCCTCCACTCACAAGTGTCTCATCCTTGCCCTATCTTCCAGACCCTCTCTCGGCTTCTCTCCCCTCCCACTTCTGACCCTTCCACAAACCCTCCCCTCTCTCCCTCTGACTTCGCTAACTTCTTCTTATCCAAAATCCTCTCTCTTCGCCAGAACATCCTCTCCTTTTCTTCTTTCTTCCCCCTTCACCCTCCCCATCTTCCAGCTCTGCCAACTTGTCCACCTTTTCTCCTATCACCCCTGCATGTGTCTCCCACCTCCTGTCCAAAACTCACCCTACTGCTGCCCCCTCTGACGCTATACCCACCTCCCTCATCCCCAAAATGTACCCTCTCCTTATTGCCTACCTAACCACCTTCTTCAACATCTGTCTCTCCACCACCTTTCCTTCAGCTTTCAAACATGCTACCATAATCCCTATCCTGAAGAAACCTTCTGCTAACCCTCTTTTTGCCTCCAACATCCGGCCAATCTCCCTTCTCCCCTTTATTTCTAAGCTCCTCGAGCGCCTTGCCTACTCTCAACTTTCTGCTTTCGTCTCATCCCACTCCCTCCTCTCCACCTCTCAGTCTGGTTTCCGCCCTAAAAACTCCCTCACCTACTTCCTAAACTCTCTCCTCACTGCTCGCTACGCTAAGCAATCTTCAATTCTCATCCTCCTTTTGATACCGTAGATCACCCCTTACTTCTTAGCACTCTGTCCTCCTTCAGCTTCAAAGACTCTGTTCTTTCCTGGCTCACCTCTTACCTCTCCAATTGATCCTTCACTGTCTCCTGGGGCGGCCGCTCCTCCTCCAGCCTCCCCCTGAACTATGGTGTCCTTCAGGGTTCTGTTTTGGGACCCTTTCTTTTCTCTCTCTATACCTCCCTTCTCTCCCCAATCATCTCTTCTTTCGGCATTTCCCACCACTTCTACGCTGATGACACCCAACTCTTTCTTTCCTTCTCTTCCTTCACATCTGACCTCCACCTCACTCTTTCTTCCTGCCTCGCGGCCATAAAAGATTGGATGTCATCTCACTTTCTTTCCCTCAATACTGACAAGACTGAGGTGCTTTTCTTCCCTCCTAACACTCTCTCCCTTTCTCCCCCTCCCTTCATCCACTTTCCACCTTCCAACCTCCCCATTTCTTTCCATGCCCGCAATCTCGGCCTACACCTCGACTCCTCTCTCTCCTTCTCCAACCACATCTCTCTATCCTCTCGAGCCTGTCGCCACCACCTCTATAACATCCGCAAGATCCGCTCCTCTCTCACATTCTATGCTGCCAAACTCCTAATCTCCTCCCTTATTTTCTCCCGCCTCTTCTACTGCTCCTCCCTCCTCTTTGGACTCCCTGTCTCTCACCTAACTCCCCTAAAATCCATCTACCACTCCTCTATCCGTACTCTATGTCTCCTCAGCCCTCGAGACTCTATTTCTTCCTCTCTCTCTCAACTAGACTGGCTTCCCTTCCTCTCACAACTGAAATTTCAATTCCTCTGTCTTGTCTACAAATCTCTCCATGACCTGGCGCCCCCTTTCCTTTCCTCCCTCCTCTCATTTTACTCCACCTCCCGCTCTCGCCGCTCAGCAAACCTCTACCTCCTCACTGTACCCCCAGCCCAATATGCCTCCTCACGCTTCCGCTCCTTCCAACTCTTTGCCCCCCCATACACTGGAACTCCCTCCAGGGGCAATGAGGACACCAGATCACTCTGTAACTCCACTCTCCTCTGCTGCCCCAGAGATAGAGGTTGACCCTTTTCTGCCTGGCTCCCTCTCTCTCTCTCTGGCACGTTTAGTTGCTCCGTGAGGATGGCACAAAGTGGGCTCAGTTACAGCCACTCAAAATAATCTCCCAATTTCTAATAAAGTTTGCAATTTGCAACACGCACTTGGTCCGACCACTAAAAAATGATGCACTTAGTTAGAGCATTGGAATGTATTTTACTCCTGACTACCAAGAAATGAAAGATATTTTCTTGGCATCTAGTATGTGGTATGGGCATTAAATAGCAATACAATCAGTTACAGATACAGCATGTTATCTCTGCCAGCCTTCCACGAATTATAAGCCTATTTCTCTTCAAATTCAAATGACTAATATTTTGTCTGATCCTAAAAGATGGCCCAAACACTTAGTCACTGAATATAATCTCCCCCTGTCTACCAAGAAATTTAAAACTATTTCTTTGCATCCGGTATTTAGTAAGACATTAGCCACTAAACGACAAGCCACTCAGGGTGTTAGAACTGATATAATATTGTTTTGTCCTCATTGTATATGTTGGCCTATGCCCAGTTGCTTTGCTGAGAAATCCGTATTACAAGGTCGTGACCCAAGTGAATCGAACCTCCATTTTAGGTTAGAACCGCCATTTTAGTTTATTGTACAAAGTCACCCTGTAGTCTAAAATGGCCGCCTCGTGTACTCTTGTTCTTGCCTTAACCTCTTCAACCTCTGTAGGAGGGTTAATGTCCAACCTGCCTTCAGGCTACATGTTAGGGTCATGTAGACCTTGTCCTTTGTTGACCTCGGGATCAGGGGATTACTTGAATTAGCAATGTTAACCTACAAGTATATAAGAACAATAATGCAATCCAAATACGACATGCGAAACCTTTGTTTGATTTGTATTAAAGTAATATGTAAAGAGTGTAACGTTAAATTAGAGAATAATAATGTCTGTTAGTAAGTGTATTTAAAAGTAAACCGCATGCATGAGATATGTAAATTAGGAAATGAACCTGGCGCGACCGTAGCCCAGTGTATTATTAACTCGTAAAGAGGCTGGACATCATTATAACAAACTGTATAAATATCCTGATGTCCAGCTAGGAAACCCTGCTCACTGCTCACATTGAACCCTGCTGGTGGTCTCTGTGATGTATTGACAGCCAAATAGCTATTTGTGTACTTAGTTGAATACTGTTCAGTTTTGTAATAAAGATTCTGGGAATCTTTTCAAGCCCGTGTCGGTGTATTTTCCTTTGCTTGGTGTAACAGCCGTAATATTGTATTTTTCTGATTCCACAGATGGCGCCCGAATAGGGACCTCAAGATTGACTTCGTCTCGTTGAAGGTTGGCTCGGCTATCGGACCGAGATCATACGGTGCCAACAGAAACGGCCACTCTAGACGAGAAGCGAATTCCTCGACGAAACCGCACGATCCGATCCCTGAACGGTGAGCTGTAGCCCGAGACGACGTCTTGACGAGGGTCCATGTATCGAGGTGGGTAAATTTGCCGAAAATCACCAGACACGTGGGTCCTTAGCATTGTCCTTAGTAACCCGATCGGGCATCCCAGTCCTTTGGTCAGGTGAATCGTGTCCCGATTCTTAATCTAATCCTGACAATTTGAATTTGGAGCATTGTACTCGCGTGCACAATTATTTAACCAGGTAACACCAGAACTTTGACATGCCTGGGAAATTGTCTGCCTGCTTTAGGGCATTATTCCGCAGCAACAGACAATCTTTGGAAGATAGCTGTCCCGCACCACAGGAGGGGTCGCCGGCATGTACCATATACTGTAAGAAAGGCTTTGGTAGTATAGCATTTAATGACATTTGGCACAGACAGACCAGACATAATTCTAATCTACGGTGGCCAACCAATGGTAGTTTTGAAACCCCTCGTTTAGAATATTTAGAGTCTGTATTAGTAAAGAAAAAGGCTAGACCTGCAGCATTTGACGCATTGCACAGTTGGAAAAGAGAAGCTTTGCAGCAACAAAAGAGAAACATATGCGTAGACATATGACAAGTGTGGAAAAGGCACGGTTATATGACCAAAATAAACAATTGGAGTCAGTTAGGAACACGGACAGGGCGTTTCAATTAGGCATTCAGAAAATCTACCCTTCAAAAGATTTTCATACGTCAGATGAATTGATTAATAAACCTTTGCATGAACGAAGGCCCGATGCCTCCGCGCCACCTCCGTATGTCCCTCCTCCTGGTGCTTTGCCCCTTCCCGTTGTTGTCCCCCCCTATAGTTCCTCCGGTCCTCCCTGCTGTTCTTCCGGTTGTTCTTCCAGCCGTCACTCCTTTGCCTGCCCCCTTGCCTCCACTTGTTGATATTCAGAATGTGCCTACTCTTCCTCTTCCAAGTGATTCTGCATCGCTTGTAGTAGACCAGGGAGCGAGACCAAGGGTTGTGACTCGTAATACTGTGTCCCCAGACAGAAAGAGTGAATTGATTGCTTGGGCTAAACATTGTATGGAGAAGGGTGAACAAGCCGATGTTTTTTCCACACTTGAAAATTTAAAAAGTATTCCTGAGAAGAATGTTTTTATTGAAGGATTAGGGACCCATTTGAGTGTAATGTGGAATAGATTAAACGATGAAGATTTCCCACAGGGGTTATGGGATTTGAACGCCTTAGCGTTGTCCAAAGATACTGTGGAGAAGGTATATGAGCATGTTCAGAGGATTTTTGATTATAGGAAGGAGTTGGAAGGGTTACAGAATGAGGAAGCAGATGGTGGTAGTTTAGGTATTATGTACTTACAGAAACAGTTTTCTCCTCGCCGTGAATTAAAAGGTGAGGAAGCGCGAATTTGTATAAAGGATGCGATAAGATGGATTTCGGATATGTCGATAACTCCAGATTAAGTATATGACACATATAGTCAGTATACGTTAGAATTGCAAAAGAAAGTGATACAGGTGATGGTAGAGTACCTGCAGAGTGTGTAGAAAGAAAGATTTGCTGCCCCGCAGAATTGTTGAGTGTTTATAAGAGAGCTTTTTCGATTGATACTTCTTCGACTGCCCTAGCGCTTGATTTGGCTCTGTTGCTTAGTAAGCGTTCAGAGCTGCCTACTTCTCAGTTGCCTATGAGAGAGGTCCCTCCGACCTTTGTCTCGAAAGTTGAGATTGCGGCTGATGCTGCACGAGGTATAGTCGCCGGAGAAATTCCTGCACATTACGTTTCACAGTTTGTTCACGTCCCATTCTCGAGACAGGAAGTGAACACCATAAAGCAATCTATTCACGATATAAGAAAGAATCAGACCGGATACTATAAAGAAATAGAGTCGGTCTTACAGTCGTCGGTATTCACCTTAAGTGATACTGACCTATTATTTCTCGTACTCCTACCAGTTGATTTGTGGAAACAGATTAGGACTATAGATGACATACCTGGGTTGGGAGATACGTGGGATAACATGGTTAGGCTAGATAGAGAAAGACCAGCTGGCGAACGACCGCCTCAAGTTATATTAACCTTGTCTGATAGAATTATTGTAAAATTGAAAACTATGGTTCCTGAAAAAAGAATCATTTGGGACAAGCTTACGGCCTGTGTCCAAGGGAAGTCTGAGGGTGCTACCGATTTCTTCAATCGGTTTGAGCAGGTATTCTCAGATTTCAGTGGACAAGACTTAGGCACAGAGTCAGGGAAAAGGCTGTTTGTCGACAAATTTGTACGTGGATTGCTGCCTGACATCCAGATACGTCTTCTGAAAGCACTTGGCAGGCGAAATCTCAATCAGAAGAACTGCATTAGGCTCAGTACTATGAAAATCGTGTAAATACTGAAAAGGAAAAACTTGAAAAAAAAAAGGGTGACCTGAAAACAAAAGTTTTATTACAACAGATTGTTAGAAACCCTAGAGGGGGTAATCAATTTAGAGGTCAGTACATTCCACAGGGAAGTGCGCCCCTGGCTCCGCTAACCATTAACCAGTGTGCCTATTGCCGGCAGGAAGGCCACTGGCGCGCACAATGTCCGACCTTGCAGAGTTTCGAATGTGGATAATAGAAACATTTTTGATCACCGTTCTGCCGCGTACCTCTCTGAAGAGCTTCCTTTTGATAATATTCTGTTTCATTAGGATTGCCCGAAGCAGGATTTGGAACCTATGCCTATTCCCGTTCATCAGAAAGGCCCCTACATTGAGATGGCGGTGGGAAATAGGAAGCATCTATTTTTAGTTGATACGGGAGCACAGAAATGTTCCATTGATCATTCACGGGTTCCAAATATTCCCCTGTCAGGGCAGTCCAACGTTTCCGTAGGGTTTTCAGGCACACCTGTAGTTTGTCCGGTCTCTTTGCCGGTACCGATAACACTGGGTCCCTTCACGGAACAGTGTCCATTTCTACTTACCACAAACTGTGGGGAGAACTTGCTGGGGCTAAATTTGTTGAAGGCATTGCATGCAGTAATACATTGTTCTCCGGACGGAGTTTGGTTAACAATTTCTCCTCAGCAATCACTCGCCTTTCAGTTTTTGACTCGACATTTACCGCCAGAATTCAGTAATGTTCCAGAATGCTTATGGGCAGTAAGCCTTGGCAACGTGCCGATGCGAGGACGGCAGTCTGCTGCTTGCAGACCTTGAGAGAACTGCTCCGCTCCCGCTTTCCATACGGTGAGCCCATTTTACTCCTCCTAGCTCTGTTTAACCACAGATGTCACTTTCCTGCTTACAGCCATTGCGTTGCAGGTTTACGAACTGCGCTGATTTATTTACGACAGTGCGTTTGGTCACCATCTGATAAGCCTCACTGTAGTTTGCCACGTGTTACCTGATATCTACCTGCCCCAGGTAATTCATTACTTCTTGGCACCATACTTATGGTTATATACACACATACTGTTGGGCTATAGCGATTGATGAGTCATTTTCGCTTTCTCTTTTCATTTTCTTCTGCTGCACTCTCCTGCTACTGCAACCGCGAATTGTTGGTATGTTTTTATTCTTATTTTTTCATTGCATGTATTTTACTACTATAATTTCTTACAATTGTTTCCTCGGAATTGTTTTTCCTGCATTGTTATTATCCTGCACTGCTAACTTAATATATGTTTTGGTATGAATCATGATTAGACTGGCCCTGATGAAGGATTTATTTCCGAAATGCATTGGCATAACTTGGTCTGATTGATTAGTCAATTGTGGCAAACTCTTCCTCACTAAGAAATTATTAGTGACTACTCATTTTTTTTTATATCATTGTTGAAGATAAATATGATTTTGAAAAAAATAATGGATTCTTCGAAAAAATGTTGAGACTTGAAACAGAGATTCAATTCGAACTAGCACAAATCTTGGAAGTTACCACTACTCAGGTTGGGTACACTAGAGAGCGGCTGTATGACTTGGTAGTTTACCTTGTCTTTTGCTTCACTTGTTTCTTGGCTAAGGTGCCTCCAAACCTTTTTACAGCCTGC